>NW_026728516.1:2274661-2598594 GCF_030684315.1 Stegostoma tigrinum | reverse complement strand
TGAATTCCAGAATTTTGACCCAGTGACCGCGAAAGAACTGTGACATATTTCCCAGTCGGGGTGGTGCGTGACCTTGCTAAAAATCTTGCAGGCTGTGACATCACCATGTATCTCCTGACCTTTTCCTTCTAGCTGGAAGTGGTCGTGTGTTTGGAATGTGCTGAGGATGTTTGGTGAATTTTTGCAGACTTTCTTGCAGCTGATACGTACTGTTTCTCCTGACCATCAGAGCTGGGCGGAATGAATGCTTGTGGATCTGGTGCCAAATCAAGTGTTTGGCTTTGTCCTGGATGATGTTGAGCTTCTTGAGAATTGTTGGAACTGCACCTGTCCAGGAAGGTGGAAAATATTCCATCACACTCCTGACTTTTGCTTTGTAGCAATGGACAAGATTTGGGGAGTAAACAGTTAAGTTACTCACTGCAGTATTCCCAGCTTCTGACCTGCTCTTGTAACCACTGTGTCAATGGTTTCTCCCACAATCTTGATAGTGGGGCATTCAGTGATGCTAACACCATTGAACGCCAAGGCCAGTGGTTATATTGATTCTTTTTTGGTGATTGTCAATGCCTGGCATTTGGGTGGCGTGAATAGTCTTTGCCACTTGCCAGCTTAAGCTTGGTTATCGTGCAGCTCATTTTGTATTTGAATGGCAGAGCAGGGTTGAGGAGCAGAACATACTACTGATGTCCTTAGTTTTTTATGGTCTTATGGGAATCCAGGAGAAACTCTCCATTGATTTAAGACTTAGTTGGCCCACAGGAAATAGAATTGCAGTTATTGCAAATCAGTTATATTCAGCTTCAGGACTTCTCTGCAGGATGTTCCTCAGGAGAGCTTCCTGTGCCCAAACTTCTTTACCTGCTTCATCAGTGACCTTCCCTCCATCACAGGGAGTGGGATGTTGCTGATGATGGCACCATATCCATAAGCATTTGTAACTCATCAGATACGGAAGCTGTCCATTCCAGAACTCAATAACATCTGGGCAATGTGCGGGCTTAGGCTGACATGCGGCATCAACATTTGCACCACACAAATATCAGACAATCACCATCATAAACATGGTGAATCTCCTTGTCACCATTTGACATCTCATGGCATTGCCATTGCTGAATTCCTAACTTTTCTTCCAAGGCCGTATAACTGTGCTGGTTACAACAGCAGAACAGAAGCTGGGAATCCTGCAGCTTTTAAATTTTCTCCTGTCTCATCAATAACCTGCTCAGTGAAACCCAGTTTGTGTGCCACCAGGGCCACTCGTCTCCTGACCACATTTGAGCCTTAGTTCAACATGCACAAATGTGCAGAATTCCAAAGAGAAGGTGAGAGCGATGGTTGTGGACATCAAGGATGCATTTGGCTGAGAGTAGCATCGAGGAGGCCAAGCCAAACTGGAATCAATGAGTATTGGGGGCAAACTCTTTGGTGGTTGGAGTAATATATGATACTTTGGAAGATAACCTCAGCTCCAGGACATCACCGTAGGAGTCCTCCAGGGTAATTTCCAAGGCCCAACCATCTTCATCACCTTCATCAGTGACCTTCCCTCATCTTAAGGTCAGAGGTGCGGGTGTTTGCCAATGATTGCACAATGTTCAGCACAATCCGTTAATCATCAGACACTGAAGCATTCTGTACCCAAATACAAGAAGATCTGGATAATACTCAGGCTTGGGCTGACAGGTGGCAGTAATATTTGTACCACATAACAGTCAGGCTATGGCCATCACCAAAAAGAGACAATCTAACTACCACCCCTCAACATTCAATGGTGTTCATGTCACTGAAACTCTCAACAGCAACATCTTGGGAGTTTCCATTGAGCAGAAACTCAACTGGACTCCCCACATGAATGCAATGGCCAAGAGTGCAGGTAACAGTTTAGGAATACTGTGGGGAGTACCTCATTTCTGACTCCCCAAAGCTTGTACACCATCTGCAAGGCACAAGTCAGGAGTGTGATGGTATAGTCCCCCACATTTCATTGTCTGGCAAACTATTGCCCATTGGCTTTACCTCACTGTATACATTTGCAGAATCCATCTTCTGTTGATAGCTCAATTTCCGACTTATCTTCATGTCATTGCCCAGTGTAGTGACAGCCCATTTGTTCCACTCCTCCAAATCATTGATAGAGACTGTAAATTCTTGAAAACCCAGCACCGGTCACCATGTGAATCCACTGGTTACATTCTGTCAAACTGATCAGGACTGATTTTTCCTGAGATTCTGCTTCCTGTTGATAACCAGTCCCTCCTCCATTCTTGTGTGGCACATGCAAAGGGCTGAGTAAGAACGACGAGCATCAGTCAGCAATTCAGCCCCTCGAAACTGCTCCGTTATTTAATACAAACATAGCTGATGGCATCTTGGCCTCAGTTCCACTTTCCTGCCCACTTTCCATAAGTCAATGTCTCTTCGTCTTTTTTCGTGAATTCCACATCTACTTTGTCAGTTCCCTTTGGCATCTTACATACCACAATGAAATCTCCTCTCATTCTTCTAAACTCCAACAGTACAGACCTTAACTGTTCAATCTCTCTTTATAACAAACTCCTTATTTCTGGAATCAACCTCATTAAGCTATTCTGAACTAATTCCTATGCAACTACATCTCTTCTTAAGTCAGGGCACCATAAATGTACAAGGTGCTCCAGCTGCAGACTCACTAATGTCTGACATAGTTGCAGTCTCACTTCACTACATTTACATCTATTCTTTTCGGATTAAACGCAGAAATTGCACTTAACTTCCTCAATACCTGCTGAACCTGAGTTTGAATTTTCTCTGATATTCTCGAGGAAACCCCCATCCCTCTGCACTTAAGCACTCTGAAGATTTTTTTTTTGACATTGAGATAATGAGTTGGCTTTGCTGAGCAAAATGGATTACCCCATACTTGAACACATTAAGTTTAACTGCAAAATGTTTGCCCATTCACTGAAATTATCCATTTCCATTTGGAAATCTTTACAGCGTCATTGCAAAGCTACTTTTCCACTCATTTTAATGTCAGTTGTATAGATTCATCTATACTTTCAATCCAGTAATACAATAGATTGCAGATAGTTGGGGCCTGAGCACTGAACTCTGTAGCACATCAAAAGTTCCAATCATAAATCTACACATCCTTATGCCATCTCACTGCATGTTGTTGGTTCACCAATTCTCTATTCGAGCAAATAAATTACTCCAAACCACCTGCTCTTATTTTACAGATTAAACATTTGTCCGGAACGTTATCCAATACGTTCTGGAAGTCCAGATGTATAACATCTCCCGAATGCCCATTATCCACATTGCCTGTCACACTGTGAAAGAATTCAATCAAATAATTCAACATGACTTATTCTCCATGAAACCATGCTGACTCCGATGGGTTGTGATTTGACTTTGCAAATCTAATGTTTTTAACTCCTCGCTAATGAAATTTAACACTTTACCCTCAATCTCAATCGTCTACTCACTAATTTTTACTCCTTAGTGAATATAGTGAATTCAAAGTTCTTTTTTTTCGACAAACTTTATGTTCACTTTCCAATTCCTGTGCGACAGGCACAAGGCTGTAAAAGATCTGCTCTGGCTGCAGCGTAAGAGCCATGAATAGCTGAATGGTTTCATTCAATGATAATGGGAACTGCAGATGCTGGAGATTCCAAGATAATAAAATGTGAGGCTGGATGAACACAGCAGGCCAAGCAGCATCTCAGGAGCACAAAAGCTGACGTTTCGGGCCTAGACCCTTCATCAGAGAGGGGGATGGGGGGAGGGAACTGGAATAAATAGGGAGAGAGGGGGAGGCGGACCGAAGATGGAGAGTAAAGAAGATAGGTGGAGAAGGTGTGGGTGGGGATGTAGGGAGGGGATAGGTCAGTCCAGAGAAGACGGACAGGTCAAGGAGGTGGGATGAGGTTAGTAGGTAGCTGGGGGTGCGGCTTGGGGTGGGAGGAAGGGATGGGTGAGAGGAAGAACCGGTTAGGGAGGCAGAGACAGGTTGGACTGGTTTTGGGATGCAGTGGGTGGGGGGGAAGAGCTGGGCTGGTTGTGTGGTGCAGTGGGGGGAGGGGATGAACTGGGCTGGTTTAGGGATGCAGTGGGGGAAGGGGAGATTTTGAAACTGGTGAAGTCCACATTGATACCATATGGCTGCAGGGTTCCCAGGCGGAATATGAGTTGCAGGAACAGCCATCCCTTCCTCCCACCCCAAGCCGCACCCCCAGCTACCTACTAACCTCATCCCACCTCCTTGACCTGTCCGTCTTCCCTGGACTGACCTATCCCCTCCCTACCTCCCCACCCACACCTTCTCCACCTATCTTCTTTACTCTCCATCTTCGGTCCGCCTCCCCCTCTCTCCCTATTTATTCCAGTTCCCTCCCCCCATCCCCCTCTCTGATGAAGGGTCTAGGCCCGAAACGTCAGCTTTTGTGCTCCTGAGATGCTGCTTGGCCTGCTGTGTTCATCCAGCCTCACATTTTATTATCTTGGTTTCATTCAATACCTGGTTTATATTGAGATGGACTGAATGTCCTCCTGGTGTTCTTACATTATGGTCTAGATGGCCAGAATGCCCTACGCCTGTTCTTGAGTAAGACTCAAGGTCTGAATGTCCTCCTCTTGTTTATGTGTAAGTGGCTTGAGGGGACATGGAACCTTCCTGTTGCTGTGTTGTTCAAGGGCCTGAAGGGTCTCATCATATTCCTCCATAACAGCGTCGAGATGATGAACGATCTCCTCCCCCATCCCGGAGTGAGTGTTCTTCTCCTGCTGCCATCCAACAGGGACATGGCTTAATTAACTGATACTTTTCCAATTAGATTTCAAATTGTTTAGTGTACTTCTCAGTTCCTGTGCATCAGGCTTGATGGGTGGAATAGCCTGCTCTTATTCCAGTGCACGAACCTCGAGTCACTTTGTAGCATCTTCCATCTTTTGTATCGCAGAGGTGTGGAGGCTGAATGGACCGATACTGTTGCTTTGCAGTGAGATAGTAGTGCTCCATGTCATAACCTAGGTCATGTGAGATAGGATGGAGGGACTGATCGGCCTCCTCCTGTAACTGTATATCAGACTCCAGGAGTTGAATAGCCTCACCTTGTTCACATGTAACTGGGATGAAGGCTTGAGTATACTTGCCATTCCTGTATAACAGGCTGGAGAAGCAGATTAAATTCCTGCATTTGCTGTGGAATTGGCTTCTGTTGTTGACTCCTTCTGTGTAAAAATAAGATCATATTTCATTCTTGTAAATTCCAATCTGAATTGGACCAACCTGATCCTCCTTTCCTTATAAGTTAGTACATTCGTTGCTTCTAAAGCAACACTATCCTTTCTTCAGTGTGGAGACTAAATCTTTACACACTATTCCAGATGTGATCTCACTAAGACCCTGTGCAGTGGCAGCAACACTCTGTTTTAACTTTCCAACCCAGGTGTCAGCTATCTGGAGGAACGCACCACATTGTTGAAAGTTTATTCTCCTTCTCTACTCCACCAGCATAATGGAAAATGTGGTGAAAATGTCTCAATAAGGTTTGCGAAGAATAGACTAGATGTGGCAAAATTGTCTCAAAATTGAGATAGGCCTTACCAAATACCTCATCTAAATCTCCCCAGAGCCTACATTGCTCAGGTTCTACAGAATCTAGTAAGGTGGAGCTTAGAAACAATAAGGAAAAGCAAACATTCATGGGAATTATGTTTCAAAGTAAAAATTGCAATAAAATTTTGAGCAGGTTATAAAACAGGAAATTAGAAATATACTTTTGTGGGTGCTACAATAAAAATGGACAATTTCACGTTGTGTCCAAACTAGTTAAGCCAAATGATTGCTAACTCTGGGAAAAATGGACTTCACGAACGTATCTGTGAGGGTGGTTTGCTTCAACAGTATGTTGAGCACTTAGCGATCAGGCTGTTTTGGAATTGTTGCTGTGTGAACAGAATACCGAATTGAAAGCCTTGCTGTAAAGGTGACATTGGAAATAGTGACTATAATATATTGAATTTTACATGATATCTGAATGCAAAGCAGCTTTGGCGTTTTTGAAACTGTGGTTTCAAGCCTGAGTCATGCCATCTATAAAGGTCAATGGGGCAAGTTGCCTTCAGTGAATTGGAAAATTACAGGCAATGTCTGTTCTTTATAAAAACACTGTGAGGTGTCCAATATATATTTATCCCGCAAAGTGAAACCAGCAAAAGAGAAAGGTGGCTCAATAATGATTAACAAAAAAAGTTAAAGATTATATTAGATTAAAGGAAGCCGTTTATAAAGATACCAGATATTTTGGTAAGCAATGGATTCGGAGAAGTATAGGGCCAATAAAAGTAAGACCAAGAAACTGAGAAAAACACAGCGATTTGCTTTATTATTGTCACACTTATCTAAGCACAGGAAAACATTTTGTTTTGCATGCAGTACAACCAGATCAAAACATACACGGATGTAGAGATCATAGGGTGTTTATACAGAGTGAGGCATGCAATGTCATGGCAGGAGGTGTACAAAAACAAGATCAATACAAGACTTGAAGTTAAAGAAGTCCATTCAGCAGTCGAATAACAGTAGGGAACATGTTGTTCTTGAATCTGTTGTAATTGTGTTTAAACTTCTGTACCCAATGAAAGTGGTTGGAAGAGATTACAACCAGGGTTGGGTCTTTTATGATTTTGTTTGCCTTTCTGCAGCAGCACAAAGTGTAGATAAAGAGTGTGAATGGGAGGTTGGCTTGCGTGATAAGTCTGGGCTGCATTCCCAATTTTCTGGTGCTTTTTATGGTGCCGAGCAGTTGCAAGAGTGCAAACCAACAAGAAACACAGAGACTGCCGACAAACTTCTGTTAACATTGGAAAGGAAAACAAAAGCAAGGCTAAATGTGGAACAATAAACGCACAGACAGGATAATTTATTGCAGAGAAATGAGAATTTGAAGGGAAACTAATCAATTACTTTGTATTTATCTTCATGGAGGAAGATCCAGAAAATCTCCCAGACATGCGGAGTGACCATGGGACTTGTGTAACTAAAGAGTAAGATCATTCATATTAGTTAGCAGGTAGTTCTTGGGAATATAACTGGAGGGAGTATTGATAAATCTGATGGACTGTATGTACTTCATGCTGGAATTTTGGAGTAAGAAACAATAGGCATATGGATTGCATTGGGGGTCACCATATAATTTTCCTGTACCTTCTGAAAAGACAGAAAACCATTCTGGATAGTAGCAAGTTATTAATGCAATCCCATTTTTAAAGAAGGGATGAAGATGGAGTGTGGCGACCACAGACCAGTTCCCTTCTCATTCGCGCTTGGAAATCTATTGGAATTTATTACAAAGAATGTCACAATGGATATTTGGAAAGTAATTTGAAATTTGGAAAGAATGGTAATGTATTTATGAAAGTAAAATCATCATTGACCATAATTGTCTGACGGTATTTCTTGTAGACATGGACAATCGATTACCAGTGGATGTGGTGTAGTTGGATATTCAGGAGGAATCTTTTCTGAACTTATGCAGTGTGTCAGTGAGTCAGTGAGTAAAATTAAACCAAAGGGTACTGGGAATACCATGGGCAAATGGGAAAAATAGCTAGTTTTAATTTCATGAGAAAGGAGTCAGAATAACAAGTAAATACATTTTTTAGCAGATGCAGAGAGTGTTGGTGAGACTGTACCTGGAGTATTGTGTACAGTTTTGGAGTCACAATCTAAGGAAGAATATACTGACGACAGATTAACTGCAATGAACATTCTCCAGATAAATTCATTAAGTGCCATGATTGTCTGATGAGGAAACTCAGCCTGTTTTCTCTCCAGTTTCAAAGAATGGGAGGGCATCTCATTGAAATTCAGAACATTCACACAGAGGGGACCAACCAACACAGGGGCATGGAAAAGTGCTGGCAGGCAAGTCTGGGAGAAACCCAACTTATTGAACAAGCACAACAAGCAGAAAAAAATAACCAGCGGACAATTTGGGCCCATTAGAAACCCAAAGAGAAAAGCTGTGTGTGAAGCTGGAAAACATTGGTAGATATTTACATGAATGATTCAGAGATGTTTTCCATGGGAGAAGGAGGATGCAAGTGCAGAATCAGAGAAGATGGCTTCTGAAGATAACTCTTGTGCAGAGTGCTATAATATGCAAGCAGTGATTGATGATTTTGGCTGACATAAAATTGGAGTTTCTCAGGAACAGTTTGATCAAGGATCGGCAGCATGACAGTATCATAATTTTATCATGAATTGCGTTGAAATTTTTTGAGGAGGCCATTTACATGATTTTTCATCAAGACATTTCACAAAGCCACGCATGGGAAACTGATAAAGAGAGTAAAATTGCGTGGTATCAAGAATGACTCGGCAAGTTCATCCAAAGTTGTCTTAGCGGCAGGAGACAGAGAGTGGTGGTGGATGGCTGTTTAAGTGGAGACCAGTGTGCGCTGGTGTACCACAGGGATCAATGCTGCGCCCTTTAATGTTTCTGGTATTCATAAATGATGTAGATGTGAATGTGGCGGGGTCTGGGGGAGTGTGATCAGTAAGCTTGTGTTCGACAAAAAAAATTAACAGTGCAGTTGGAAGTGAAGAGGAAAATCTTATATTCCAGGAAGATAGAGATGGAATTATCAGACAGGTACATCAATGATAGTCGGAATTTAAACCTGATAAATATCAGGTGATGCAATTCAGAAAAAAAAACACAGACAGGGGAGGACTCAATGAATAGCAGCACACCAGGAAGCTCAAAGGGTGTTTTGCCACACATCCCTGAATGTGATTGAACAGGAGATTAGTTTAGCTAAGAAGGTATAAAGGACCTTAGGCCTAGCCTCTATCCTTCAAGGCATAGACTATAAGAGCTGTACCGGACTGTGGTTAGGAGAAACGGCATACTGTATGTAGTACTGGATGCAACATAACAGGAAGGATATGATTACACTGCAGGGAGTGCAGAGGAATTTCAACAGGATATTCCCTGGGATGGAGCATATCAGCCATGAGAAAAGGCTGAATAAGCTTGGGTTGTTCACTTCAGAGCAGAGAAGCCTGAGGAAGACGTAATTTACACGGATAACATTACAATGGTCATCGACAGGGTGGATGGACAGCAACAGTTCATTTTGTCAAACAATGCTAAGATCAAGGGAACACACTTCTAGAGTGAAGGGCTTGAAGTTTAGAGAGGATGTGAGGATTATTTTTCACTCAGAGAATGTTTGGGTCTGAAGTGTACTTCTTGGCATTGTAGTTGTTTTGGGTACTCTCAAACCGTTAGAAAAAAGTACTTAGATGAGCACTTGAATTGTGTCATTAATCACCATTATGGGCCTGCTTGACAAAAGTGGAACTAATGTAGATTGTGCCGCAATTATGATGGCAGAGAGCCTATTCTTCTGAGATTGCATGCTTGTGGAAGGTCAGCTTAACACAGGAATTGATTTGTTTCTGAAGGGTATATGAGCAAGCATTATACAAGTGAACTGGAAGAGCTTCGCAAGCGCCAATGTGAAAGCTCAGAGAGAACAGATGCAGCCTCCTTATAGTCTGAAACTGGAGAATGGCGGAAAGGGAGATGGCAGAACTATGAAGCAACTACTTCAATTCCGCCCTCACAGAAGGATAAAAAAAAACTTGCCAGCAGGACTAGGAAACCAAAGTCTGGTGAGAAAAAGGGAATAGAATGAAACTATTAAAGACATGGTTTTGGAGAAATTATTGAGACTGAAAGTAATGGGCACAGACAACGTCAGCCAAGATTGAATAATGAAAATCATCTGCAGTTGTACAGTACCTTGGTAGACCTCGTCTCGAATATTGCACAGTGTTGTATGCAGTTTTGGCCTCCTTACCAAATAAAGGAAAGACCCACCGTTGAGGGAGTGTAGCGAAGGATGATTCGACTCAGGTATCACAAGCTTTGTTGTGCGGGCAGAATTTGTGTCGAATAGAGCTGTATTCACTGATGTTTTGGAAAATGAGTGGACATCTCTGTGAAACTACAAAATTCTGACAGGGTGAGACAGATTGGAAGCTCTGATGATTATTCCCTTGGCTAGGTTGTATACTGCAAGTGGTCACAGCATTCGGAACAGGCAGGCCACTCTGCATTGAGATGAGAACACATGTCTGCGCTCAGAGATTGGTGAACCTGGGGAACTCTCTGCCGCAAAAGCCTGTGAAAGCCAAAGCATTGAATATAAATTAGGGTTTCTTGGCACTGAAGGGATGGGAAGAAATCAGGAGGGTGGGGTGGAGATAAAAGATCAGCCATGATTATTTGAGGCCGAAAACTCAATGGACCAAAGTACCTACTGCAGTTCTTACTCTACATTTTAGCAATGGTCACTCACATTGGGGGATATATACATTGTGTGTGTAAACTGCAGTGGAAAGGCGGTCGGTCGTGGCATAGAAATGACAGAGGCTCAATGGACGAATTGCGTACTCCTTTCCCAATGTCTATGTGTATCTGTGGGAATGTTCTGTAAATGTTACCACAAGTTCTCAGATGTGAGGAAGGAGGCCTCTGCAGGCTCTACAGGAATGCGTTTCCCATTCTCTTTTCTGGTAACAAGGCTGGAGCTGGGTGTTCTAATCAGTTTGATCTGTTTAGGCTGTGGAGCATGCTGACACAGTTGACTGTCTTGATTGTCTGTTTCAGAGACCATTAAAGAGTTTAGCACATGTCTGTGTGTCTGCAATCACTTTTAGGCCAGACAAGGAATGCACAGTAGGCTTGCTTACTGAAAGTACATTGGTGAAGCAAATTGGTGTTAACAATCGACATTGGATTCAAGGTAAGTATTGCTGACACCAGATTTTAAATCTTAATTTTTTTTTTAACTGTTGTAAAATTCCATCAACTGCATGAGCATTCGTCTGTTCTGGATTAAAAATCCAGTGACATTCGCACAACAGCACTGTTTGATCTCGTATTTGTAATGAGTCTGAGTTGTGGGGCAGGTTCAGGTAAATTGTATTGCGATTGACCCATCAGTTACAGTACAGCAAAAAAAAAGGCACATACAAGGCTTCAGAATGCCTTACTTTACACAGTTTAAACTTAGAGTGCACAGGCACCTCCCCACCTCCACACTCACTTTGTTTAATATTAGTCAGTGGAGCCATTGTCCTCTGTAATTGACTCACTGGTATAATTTAAACATGCCTGAGCAAAACTACAAAGTGACAAACAGGCTTGTGGTCAACACTTGGTCCTTCATGATGTCTTCCAGACTCTTATTTCGTATCTTGAGGCTTTTCACAAGGGATACTCTGTTCAATATTTGGTGATTTCTTCACAAATGATAAAAATTCTCATTATGGAAAATAATATTGATTTTGACCATTTTCCAAAAGGATATGTGATTACAACTAATATTAGAAATCTGTAACTGACAAGTTGTGTCTTAATGAGTTCAGGCAATTTACGTTCAATGTCTTGTAATCTCTGTATTCATTCCTCCCTGTAATGATAAAGACAGGGTTGATTTTTCCTGTATGAAACTGGTTTGAATCTTTTCCTGAATTTTTAATGCTAAATCATATCCATAATTATGATTGTTGATTAAACACCTAATTTGTGCTAGATGTTCTTATCTATGTATTATCGATCAACTGCAGCCTCGACGTTCTATTGGTATCAAATATTAATTGTGAGAATCTATGTCATTGTGCACATTCATCCAACTTGAGATAAGACCGTAAGGCCATAAGACATAGAAGTGGAATTAAGGCCATTCAGCCCATCAACACCACTCTGCCATTTAATCACGCAGATTTCATTCATTCAGAATGGTATGACAGGTTGGCACAACATTGAGGGCCGAAGGGCCTGTACTGTGCTGGAATGCTCTATATTCTATGGCTGATGGGCATTTCAACTCCACTTCCCTGCACTCTCCCTGTAGCCCTTGATTTCTTGTGAGATCAAAAATTTATCAATCTCTGCCTTGAAGATATCTAACGCCCCGGCCTCACTGTGCTCCGTGGCAATGAATTCCACTGGCCCACCACTCTCTGGCTGAAGAAATGTCTCCTCATTTCCATTTTAAATTTACTCCCTCTAGTTCTAAGGCTGTGCCCACTGGCCCTAGTTTCCCCACCTAATGGAAACAACTTCCCAACGTCAACCTTTTCTAAGCCATTCATTATCTTGTAACTTTCTATTAGATCTCCCCTCAACTTCTAAACTCTAATTAATACAATCCCAGGATCCTCAGCCGTTCATCGTACATTAAACCTACCATTCCAGGGATCATCCATGTGAATCTCCGCTGGACATGCTCCAGCTCCAGTATGTTCTTCCTGAGGGGTGGGGCCCAAATTTGGACACAGTATCCTAAGTGGGGCCTAACTAGAGCTTTATGAAGTATCAGAAGCACATCACTGTTTTTATATTACAACCCTCTTGAGATAAACAACAACATTACATTTGCGTTCTTAATCACCAACTCTACCTGCAAGTTAACCTTTCGAGAATCTAGACCAACACTCCCAGATCCCTTTCTACTTCTGCCTTATGAATTTTCTCACTGTTTAGAAAATAGTCCATGTCTGTATTCTTTTTGCCAAAGTGCAAAACCTCGCATTTGCTCACGCTGAATTTCATCAGCCATCTCATGAACCACTCTCCTAAACTGTCTAAATCTTTCTGCAGCCTCCCCACCTCATCAACACTACCTGCCTGCCCACCTATCCTCATATCATCGGCAGACTTTGCCAGAATGCCCCTAGTCCCTTCATCCAGATCATTAATATATAAGGTGAATAGCTGCGACCCCAACACTGAACCCTGTGGGACACCACTTGTCACTAGTTGCCATTCCGAAAAAAAACAGCCTTTTATCCCAACTGTCTGCCTTCTGTCAGACACCCAATCCTCAAACCAAGCCAGTAGCTCACCTCGAAAACAGTGGGCCCTCACCTTACTCAACAGCCTCCCGTGAGGCACCTTATCAAAGGCCTTTTGGACGTCTAGATAGATAACATCCACTGGGTTTCCCTGGTCTAACATACTTGTTAACTCTTCAAAGAATTCGAACAGGTTTATCAGCTAAGACCTCCCCTTAATAAATCCATGCTGACTCGTTCTAATCAGACCCTGCTCTTGCACAAATTTAGATATCTCATCCTTAACAATGGACTCTAGAATTTTATCAACAACCGAGGTTAGGTTAATCGGCCTATAATTTTCCACCTTTTGCCTTGATCCTATCTTAGACAAGAGGGTTACAACAGCAATTTTCCAATCATCTGGGAATTTCCCTGTCTCCAGTGACTTTTGAAAGATCACAGCCAAAGCCTCTGTTATTTCCACAGCCACCTCCATCACAACTCTAGGATGTAACACATCGGGGCCAGGAGATTTTTCAATTTTTAGAACTTTTAGCTTTTCTAGCACTTTCTCTTTTGTAATGCCCAAACTCAACTCTTCTCCATGGCTCTCCCTAATTGTTGGCATACTATTCATGTCTTCCACTTTGAAGGCTGACGCAAAGTACTGATAAAGGTTAGTTTTCAGACATTTCGTCACCATTCTAGGTAACATCATCAGTGAGCCTCTGACGAAGCACTGGTGTTATGTCCCGCTTTCTATTTATCTGGTTAGGTTTCCTTGAGTTGGTGATGTCATTTCCTGTTCTTTTTCTCAGGGGATGGTAGATTGGCTCCATGTCAATGTTTTTGTTGATGGAGTTCCGGTTGGAATGCCATGCTTCTAGGAATTCTCGAGCATGTCTCTGTTTGGCTTGTCCTAGGATGGATGTGTTGTCCCAATCAAAGTGGTGTGCTTCCTCATCTGTATGTAAGGATACTAGTGACAGTGGGTCATGTCGTTTTGTGGCTAGTAAATGTTCATGTATCCTGGTGGCTAGCTTTCTGCCAGCTTGTCCAATGTAGTGTTTGTCACAGTTCTTGCAAGGTGTTTTGTAGATGACGTTCGTTTCGCTTGTTGTCTGTGTAGGGTCTTTTAAGTTCATTAGCTGCTGTTTTAGTGTGTTGGTGGGTTTGTGGGCTACCCTGATGCCAAGGGGTCCGAATGGTCTGGCAGTCATTTCGGAAATGTCTTTGATGTAGGGGAGAGTGGTTATGGTTTCTGAGCTCGTTTTGTCTGTTTGTTTGGGTTTGCTGCTGAGAAATCGGTGGACTGTGTTCATAGGGTACCCATTCTTTTTGAATACGCTGTATAGGTGATTTTCCTCTGCTCTGCGTAGTTCCTCTGTGCTGCAGTGTGTGGTGGCTCGTTGAAATAATGTTCTAATGCAGCTTCGTTTGTGGGTGTTGGGATGGTTCCTCCTGTAGTTCAGTACTTGGTCCGTATGTGTTGTTTTCCTGTAGACGCTGGTTTGAAGTTCCCCATTGTCTGTTCGCTCTACTGTGACATCTAGGAATGGCAGTTTGCTGTTGTTTTCCTCCTCTTTTGTGAATGTTATGCCAGTAAGGGTATTATTGATGGTCTTGAATGTTTCCTCTAATTTGTTTTGTTTAGTGATGACAAAGGTGTCATCCACATAGTGGACCCAAAGTTTGGGTTGGATGATTGGCAGAGCTGTTTGTTCGAGTCTCTGCATTACTGCCTCTGAAAAAATGAAACCAGATGGATCCAACACACCACGCTTCTACGGACTACCAAAAATTCACAAACCAGGAGCCCCCCTCAGACCTGTAGTCTCGCTACCTGGAACACCAATCTACAGATTAGCCAAGGAACTACACAAAGGCTAAAACACCTAGTAGAAGACTCCCACTGCTCCATTCGCTCCACCCAACAATTCCTGAACACCATCAAAGGCACCAAGATAGAAGAGGATGAAATAATGGTCTCCTTTGACGTAACAGCCCTGTTCACATCCATCAACATTAACCTGGCCAAAGAAACACTGACTACACTATTAGAAGAACAGAAGACACATACACCAGACACCACCAACCTCATCAGCAAGGACAACATCATCAAGCTAGTGGACCTATGCCTCACCACCCACTTCACTTTCACTAATAAAACCTACAGACAAACCAACGGTACACCCATGGGATCTCCGATATCAGGGTTCTTAGCAGAGGCAGTAATGCAGAGACTCGAACAAACAGCTCTGCCAATCATCCAACCCAAAATTAGAGGAAACATTCAAGACCATCAATAATACCCTTTACTGGCATAACATTCACAAAAGAGGAGAAAAACCACAACAAACTGCCATTCCTAGATGTCACAGTAGAGCGAACAGCCAATGGGGAAATTCAAACCATCGTCTACAGGAAAACAACACATACGGGCCAAATACAGACCTACAGGAGCAACCATCCCAACACCCACAAACGAAGCTGCATTAGAACATTATTCCAACGAGCCACCACACACTGCAGCACAAAGGAACTACGCAGGGAGGAGGAAAATCACCTATACAGCGTATTCAAAAAGAGTGGGTACCCTATGAACACAGTCCGCCGATTTCTCAGCAGCAAACCCAAATAAACAGACAAAACGGGCTCAGAAACCATAACCACTCTCCCCTACATCAAAGACATTTCCGAAATGACTGCCAGACCATTCGGACCCCTTGGCATCAGGGTAGCCCACAAACCCACCAACACACTAAAACAGCAGCTAATGAACTTAAAAGACCCTACACAGACAACAAGCGAAACGAACGTCATCTACAAAACACCTTGCAAGAACTGTGACAAACACTACATTGGACAAACTGGCAGGAAGCTAGCCACCAGGAAACATGAACATCAACTAGCCACAAAACGACATGATCCACTATCACTCGTATCCTTACATACAGATAAGGAAGGACAGCACTTTGATTGGGACAACACATCCATCCTAGGACAAGCCAAACAGAGACATGCACGAGAATTCCTAGAAGCATGGCATTCCAACCGGAACTCCATCACAAACACATTGACTTGGAGCCAATCTACCGTCACCTGAGAAAAAGAACAGGAAATGACATCACCAACCCAAGGAAACCTAACCAGACAAATAGAAGGCGGGACATAACACCAGCGCTTCGTCGGAGGCTCACTGATGATATTACCTAGAATGGTGACGAAACGTCTGAAAACTAACCTTTCAGCTCAGCGAGCAAACTCACATCCAGAACCTCAACCTGAGCTACAAATCTTCTCAAAACTCGCTAGTACTGATAAAGTTCTTCAGTGTTTTCATTATCTCCCATCACTAGCCTTCCAGCATCAATTTGGAACGGCCCAATGTCTGCTTTTGCCTCTCGTTTGTTTCTTAGGTATTGAAAAAAAAACTTTTACTATCATTTCCAATATTATTAGCTAGCCTACCTTCATATGTGATCCTCTCCTTCCTTATTGCTCTCTTTGTTATCCTTGGTTTCTTTTTGTAGCCTTCCCAATCTTCTGATTTCCCACTGCTCTTGGTCACTTTGTAGGCTGTCTTTTTACTTTGATACATTTCCTGACTTTCTTTATCAGCCATGGCTGTCTAATCCCACCCCAGATATTCTTTCATTTCTTTGGAATGAATCTCTGTACTGTATCCTCAATTACTCCCAGGAGTTCCTGCCATTGTTGCTCTACTGTCTTCCCCACTCGGCTCTGCTTCCAGTCGATTTTCGTCAATTCGTCTCTCATGCCCCTGTAATTACCTTTATTTAACTGTAACACCATTACATCCGATTTTATCTTCGCTATTTCAAAGATGTTATTGTCAGCCTTATTCTGCTGCATTAACCATGGCAGCTGTTGGCCATTTTGTGCTGTTCAGTTATGACAGCACTAACAAACACCATCTCCACATGGGGACCAATCAGAAACCACACTGAGCAACTTATTTCCCTGCTGCCTGACTTCTCTGGACATAGCTGAGTCATTGTCCACATTTCCAGGTAGGTGTCAGAGTTGGAGCTGGGATAAAACAGCTTCCCCAGGGGCACGTATTGTTATGCAGCACAAGCCTTCATTCCTATTGCAGGAACAGTGTCAGGGCCCATCGCCTTTGTCATATCTGCTGTGTTCTGCTGTTTCTTGGTGTCCTGTGCAGCGAAGCGAATTGGATGCAGACTGATATCTGTGATTCCGTGAGCATCATGATGAGAGTGAGATGGATCATTCACTCGATACTTCTGGCTGAACATGGTACAGATACCACAGCCCTGTCCTTTGCACTGATGTGCCCGGCCTTTGCATTATTTCGGATGGGGATATCTGTGGAGCACTCTCCTCCAGTGAGTTGTTTTATACTCCATCACTCTTTATGATTGGATGTGGTAGAGCTTAGATCTGGTCAGTTGGGCTTGTGATGAATTTGCCCTCTCTATCGGATGTTCGTCCTGCTGTTTGGAATGGAAGCAGCAAATGCAGATGATTTAACGGTTTGCCATCAATTTTGGTTCACATTGTTTTGATCTTGGCATGTTCAGCTGCACTCATCACTGAGCCATTGATAGGTTTGATGGTATTTGGAGACTGAGGTTTTATCCGCGGCAAAAAAAGTTACAGATTGTGGTCGATTGCAATTCTGCTTCTGCTGTTGCTGTGGTCTACCTCACCACAGGAGTGACCAGTTTTGAACTGCAATACGTGCAATGTAATTGTGCTGCCTGTCCCCCGAGTCCCCACCGCCCCTGTACACAGTGACCTACTCTGGGCTCTGATGTGGTAACACTCCCATTTTAATATTCTTATTGTTCTGAGGGTCTTTCCATGGTGTCACGTCTCCAATTTGTCACATTCATCAAAGCCCTTTAACATATACATCCGATCCATTTCCCTTCCAGTGGTGTCATCCTCTGTGTTTAAAGTGAATGTGTTTCTCCCTGCTTCTCTCCCTGACCATGATTCAGAAATCTGTAGTGTCAGTGATTCCAGCCTTATGCAGTTTCAGAACCAATGACTTTGTGCACCTTCTGCTGTCATTCACTTCCCTGTGTCATGGTTCTCCGTGTTGGACAGGGCGTTTGAGTAGGTTTTACACACACCTTTGGAATTTATACAAAAGCAAAAATTGTTGGAGAAACTAAGCAGGTCTGGCAGCATCTGAGGAGTGAAAGCAGTTAATATATCACGCCCAATGATCCTCCCTCAAAGCTTCAATCTTCTCTTTTTTTTTCCATACTTACAATATCCACTGTACAATATTTTGCTGAAAATCTGTGCTGTGCCTCTTCATTTCTGGAGAAAATCACGCCTGGTACCATCTGAAGAGCACTGATGCTGGCTTTGCATTTAACAACTGCACCTCCCAGTCGTGAACCATCTCAACTCCCTGTTCCATCCCTCAGAGGACATGTCCATCCTGGACCTCCTGCAGCACCACAACAGTGATACCTGAAGGTTTCAGGAACAGCAACACATATTCCGCTTGGGACCCTGCAGGCCTATGGTATCAATGTGGTCTTCACAAGTTTCAAAATCTCTCCTCCCCCACTGCATCCCAAAACCAGCCCAGCTCTTCCTTGCCTCCCTAAGCTGTCCTTCCTCCCACCTGTCCCCTCCTTCCAGCTCAAGCCCCACCCTCATCTCCTACCAGTAACGTTATCCCGCCCCATTGACCTGTCCTTCCTCCCTGGACTGACCTCTCTCGTCCATAACCCCCCACCGACACTCACCTCTACTGGCTCCAGCACCGCACTTTTCACCGGTCTGTCTCCACTCTACCTATTTTTTTTCTCTATCCATCTTCTATCTGCCTCTCCCTCTCTCCCTATTTATTTCAGAAGCCCCTTGCCCTCCCCCATTCCTGAAGATGGATCTAGGCCCGAAACGTCAGCTTTCCTGCTCCTCTGATGTTACTTGGCCAGCTGTGTTCCTGCAGCTCTACACCTTGTTATCGATCGCCATATGGAGACTGAGAGGGGAAAATGGATGAAAAATGGAGAACAGTCATTTGGGATCATGCCATGTAGTTTTGGAATTGAATATTAAGCCCTACAGGCTGTAAAGTACCAAAGTGTAAAATGAAGTGTTACTCGAGCTTAAGTTGTGCTTAATTCGAACATTATATCAGCGTGAGAACAAAAAATCTAGTTTATTGAAATGGGAAGCAATGAGAAGGTCAGGGTTGTTCCTACAGGCAGAGTGGAAATGTTCCGCAAGGCAGTCTCTGTTTGCTCCCACCAGTGTAAAGGAGACTGCATTTCCAGCAGCAACAACAGTGGACTGGATTGAAAGAATACAAGTGAAATGATATTGCATCTGGAAGATGTGTCTTGGGTTGCTAAGAATTGAGAAAGGTGTCGGCAATCTTTTCAAACATCCATCTTTATTTCTTCTTCAATTCACACTACATAGTTGCACGTTGGGATCTCCACAGAATCAACTTTAATAGTGCTTTTTTGACATTTGTTTTAGAGTATTTACTTGCAAGTTTTTTCTCTGCATCCTAACTGCAGGGCCGAGGCAACAGTTCGTTTGTCATGTATGTTCGTCCCTGTTTTGTCTTTGTTTCAACCGCGCTTGCAAGTCTGCTGTTTGTAGCTGTGTTTTTTTTTCACTGAAGAGCGGTCCCGACCCAAAACATCAATTTCCCTGCTCCCTCTGATGCTGTCTTGCCTGCTGTGCTCCTCCAGCCCCACACTATCGTTTCTCTGACTCCAGCATTAGCAGTTTGAATGATCACTGTTTGTAAATTTAACAATTGTGATGTTATAGCTTAATCATACAACTTCCAATATTATCCACAGCTTCCTTGCTTTTATAGTCAGTATATGTATTCATAAACTGAAGAATCCACTGAACCCTGTGAGCAACAATTTCAACTTGCCCGGCCACCTATGATTTCCTGTCATCTGCGTCCCTCTCTCGGTAAACAGGTGGATGATATTTGCCAGTCGCCTAGGATCCTCCCTGACACCAGTAAACCCTGAAAGAACACCAACAAAGCCTCAAAAATTTCCTTAACCTTCTCCTTCGAATTATGGGGTGCAGTTCTTCTGATCTGGTTAATTTATCCACCTTCAGAGTTTTCAAACTCCCAAGTAGCTTTCGAGCAGTGAGAGGAAAATTCAGGGAAATCCACACTTTCAGTGTGTGTTTTGGGCAGTGGTGGCCAGAGACGGTTTTTTTAGATTGGCAGTTGTTGTGGTGAAGGAGACATCAACGTTGTAACAACCTCTTGCTTAGCTCTCAGGAATTCAGTTACATAGTGCATCGTATGTGAATAATGCGGCAGACTTATTGAGCCTGTGAAGAGATTGGTGAGTGGAAGGGCCGTGCCACAATGATGCCACCCGAAGGTTGCAGGAACAGCAACTCATATTTCGCTTGGGAACCCTGCAGCCCAATGGAATCAATGTGGACTTCACCAGCTTCAAAATCTCCTCTCCCCCCACCGCATCCCAAAACCAGCCCAGTTCGTCCCCTCCCCCCACTGCACCACACAACCAGCCCAGCCTGTCTCTGCCTACCTAACCTGTTCCTCCTCTCACGCATCCCTTTCTCCTACCCCAAGCCGCACCTCCATTTCCTACCTACTAACCTCATCCCAACTCGGTGACCTGTCCGTCTTCTCTGGACTGACCTATCCCCTCCCCACCTCCCCACCTATACTCTCCTCTCCAACTATCTTCTTTTCTCTCCATCTTCGGTCCACCTCCCCCTCTCTCCCTATTTATTCCAGAACCCTCATCCCATCCCCCTCTCTGATGAAGTGTCTAGGCCCGAAACGTCAGCTTTTGTGCTCCTGATATGCTGCTTGGCCTGCTGTTTTCATCCAGCTTCCCACTTTATTAGCTTGGATTCTCCAGCATCTGCAGTTCCCATGATCACTCTGTTTCCATGTAAGTGACTGTTCATTTGAAAGTGACTCGAGGGGCTGTACAGCAGGGCCAAGTTGCGAACTGAGCTTCCCCGGGTTCCTGTGTAACAGCTCAATGTGCGAACTAGTGTGACAAGGCTGTAACTGTATGACGTTATTTTGTTCTGGATTCTTTTAAGTGAGAGTTTGAGCAGAGGCCCAAAGCTGGCGAGTGTAGACCACTTGAGTAAAAATCTGGAGAGGCCTTTTTTTAATTTTTAAACCAACCTAAATGAGTGTGATGAGGTTTCACAGATTGGAATTTCTGAGTTTTGCTTTTCGTTTGCATCAGAAGCTATTGGGATCTCAACAGAGTTGGAAGCCTCAGTAAATGTCTCATGGCTGCTGAATTTTTCATGGATGATTTTTTTCTCCTCCTGGATTGGAGAAGTGCATGTGAGAACCTATGTCCGAATTTTATTTTTTTACGGATGTGTGTGTTAATGGGCTGTTACTATACTATAATAGTTAATTAGTAATAGTTGCTGTAACTAATATGTTGTTAGGTTCTCCAGCATTTTTAGGTTATTCTAAGTTCCGCTTTCTTTGGTTGTAATTTAACTGCAGTGTTTAAATAAATTGATTTTCTTAATATCTGTCAACTATTTCATTAACTTAGCTTTGAATAAATGTCACAGAAAGGCACCACAGATTTCAGGGGAAGAGAATTCCCACTCCAAATGTCCTTTTAGAATTTCTTCTCATCCATCTTATTGAATCAGAAAGTGTCACAGCACAGAAACAGATCATTGAATACAACCTGTCCACGCTGAATTGATATATAATCTAATCTATTTCCATTTGCCAGTATTTGGTCCATGTCCTTCTGAACATTTCCTATTCATGTACCAATCCAGATACCTTTTAGCTGTGTAACTGCACACACCTTCACCACTTCTGACAACACTTTCTGTTCACACACCACTCTCTGCGTGAAAACGTTGTCCTGAGTTCCCCTCTCACCTTCTACCTGAGCACTTTACTTTTGGCCTCCCGTCTCCTGGGAAATGGAGCTTGGCTATTCAGTCTATTCATGCCCCACATGATGCTGGAAAAGGTGCAGAGGAGATTTACCAGGTTGTTGCCTGGAATGGAGGAGTAGGTCTAATGAGGAAAGTTTGAGAGAGCAAGGGCTTTCCTCTTTAGAACGATGTAGGATGAGAGGTGACTTGATAGAGGTGTACAAATGATCAGAGGTATAGATAAAGGAGATATCCAGAGACTTTTTCTGAGGGTTGAGGTAGCTTTTATGAGGGGATATAGGAGGTAGATATAGCGGAGACGTCAGAGGTATGTTCTTTACTCAGAGAGTGGTAGGGGCTTGGAACGCATCACCAGAGAGTGTAGTGGAGTCACCCTCTTGAGGGGCATTAAAGTAGCTGTTGGATAGGTATATGGATGATAGTATAACGTAGGGGTGGAGATAGGCATTAGGTTTAGGGTAAAATTTCAGCACAACATCGTAGGCCAAAGGGCCTGCACTGTGCTGTACTGTCCTATGTTCTATGTTCTGTGCCTAAGATTATACACGGCACCCTTTACAAGAAACAGCACCATTCTAATAAGATTCCAAATCACTTGTGACATCTTCAGATGAACTTTGTATGGTTTGTGTACCGGGATGCACAACTCACTCTTTCGCACTGAGCTCTGCGTTCTCCCTCTAATTAAATAATTTATTGCCATTTTACCCTTTCCCCAAAACACAAACATGCCAGAACCCACATTGTAATGTTTTATTTACACTGCTGAAATTTTGTTCACTGATAACCGTCTGTACTCCATTGTACATCTTCAGCCTCCATTTGACATCTTATTGGACAACTATATTGGTGTGCCAGCAAACTGAGCTCCAATCTTATCAGACCTTGGTGCAAATAGTTAATCTAGATTGTAAACTTTTGATGACCTCACATTGATCCCTGAGGAATTCCAGTAGTTGCAGCTTTCCAAACTGAAAATAAATACTTATCTCTACTCTGTATTTCCTGGTGGCAGATTAGGACTCACTGTGTAGCAGCCGAGAAACGTTGGAGGCCTCTCCTGTGGTGTGCAGCTGGTTGTCGGGGTATATCTGAGCTCAGCAATACACCTTTAGGGCTATTTGTTGTCAGATCATCAGGTAGATGTTGTACTATCAATGATTCTGACCCCTGAGTGTTTAAAATACAAGCACAGAATATAGTCTGACACTTGATTAGAATGCTGCATGACCAAAAATGTTGCCTTTCAGAATCAGTAATAAATCTAGTCTGCCCTCTCAATCAGATGCTTTATTTTCCACCTACTGAGGAAGAGGGAAGAATTCTGATTAGCCTGGTTTACTTTTGCCCCTTTACAAACACCACAAATACAGATAATCTTAATGATTCATTTCATTTTTGGCTGTGGGTGCTGTGTGGAAAAATTGTCACAATTGCTCCACAACAAAATAAAATAAAATGTCTTTGACGAGTGACCTTACAGATGTTTGCAAAGCCATAAGGGGCACAGATGTGTTAACAGCCAAGGTCTTTTCCCCAGGGTGGGGGAGTCCAAAACGAGAGGGCACAGCTTTAAGGGGAGAGGGGAAATGTTTAAAAGGGACTTATGGGGCACCATTTTCATGCAGAGGGTGGTGTGTTTATGGAATGAGCTGCCAGAGGAAGTGGTGGAGGCTGGTACAATTACAACATTTAAATGGCATCAGGATGAGTAAATGTTTGGGAAGGGTCTAGAGAGGTACTGACCAAATGATGGTAAATGGGCCGTAGATTTATTTAGGATATCTGGACAGCATGGACAAGTTAGACTGAAGGGTCCATTTGGATGCTGCCTATCTCTGTGTCTCTATGACCCTATGTCTGTGTACTTCATTCTAGTCCTGTGTAACTCCTTAGAGGGGTAACAGTCATGACTGTAGGAATGGGGGCTTCCTTTTCATCTGTAACAGCCTAGAGGGTTGGAGTGAGAGATCAACACACAGGATAGGAACTGGAGTTGGCCATTCAGACAGTCGAGCCTGCTGCTCAATTTGAAAAGATTAAAGCTGATCTGTTAGTGTCTGAACACCCCTTTCCTCGTTATGCCCAATAATTGCCTCTCTTGTCCATTAACAGCCAGTTGAGCTCTGCCTTGATTAATCCAGTTTTCACTATTGCCTGGGAATGAGTACACCACAGACAGCACAATATTAAAGAGAAAGAAACATTCTTATCTCAATCTTAATTGGGAGAGTCCTCAATGTGTGTTAACCTCAGAACAAGTTACGCACTCTTTAAAGAGCACAACAAATAGAAACAGATGCAGGCTATTCATCCCTTCAAACCTATTCCGTATTCGGATTGACTCTGTTCAGTAAAGTATTTATCAATCTCAGCCGTCACTGCTCTCTTGGAAAAATATTCCCAATACCTTCATGTCCATCAGCATGAGAAGTTGGAGCAGAATTAGCCATTTGGCCCATCAAGTCTGCTCTGCCGTTCGATTATGCTTGACGTGTTCCTCAAAACAATTCTCTTGTCTTCTCACCATAACACTCAATCTGTTTATTAATCAAAATGTATCCATCTCTGTCTTAAAGACATGACTGTGTGTGTGTGTGTGTGTGTGTGTGGTGTGTGTGTGTGTGTGTGTGTGTGTGTGTGTGTCTGTGTGTGTCTGTGTGTGTGTTTTTCTGCTTCATGGCAGGAGACAGGGTGGTCATGTAGGTTTGTCCTTCAGACTGGAAGCCTGTGATTAGCGGTGATCCACAGGGATTGGTGCAGGATTTACTTCTTGTTTTTCATTTACAAAAAAAAAATGATCTGGGTGAAAATTATGGAAGGCACAGTTAGCATGGTTATGGATGACATTCTGATTGTAGACAGGGAAGCTTATCCAAGATTACAAAGAGATCTTGATCATTTGGATGAATGAATCATAGAGGTGTACAGTATGGGAACAAATCCTTTGGCCCAACGTGCCTATGTTGGCCAGGTATCCGAAATTCATCGAGTCCCATTTGCCAACATTTGCCCTATATTCCACTGAATCCTTCCAATTCATCTCCCCATCCAGATACCTTTAAAATGATGTTTTCACAAGCCTCCAGCATTTCATCTGGCAATTCATTCATATGTTTTTGTTTAATCTTTCCCCTCGCATCTTAAGCCTGCGAGAATCCTTCTCATTTTTGGCTCCCCATACTCTGGGGAAAAGACCCTGACCATTCACCCTATCCATGCCCTTCATGATTTTATAAACATATATAAGGTGCACATTTTACTTCAATCAACACGAATGGCTGTGCTTTCTGTTATCCTGGGTCTGAATTCTGAAATTCAGCACTGATACGGCTTCCTTCTCCATCAAGTCACAATTCTAGGAAAAAAGTAACCAACTTGTTCAGACATAGTTTGAAACACATCAGTGGGATGTGAATCTAGACCTTTGGGCCCAAAGATGGAGACACTACCACCACACTGTGATGGCCCCTGAATCTGCAACATTACTCTCCTATATATTTGCTCATCAAACTGTTCTGACAGGCTGTGACACACCTCTGCGACTGGCAGCACTTGAATCGAGAACTTTCGGTCCAGAGCAAGTGACATTACCACAGATTCGGGGATGGGAATCGAATCCAGAGCTCTGGAACAGAGGCATTGGGGGTACCCATAACACAAGGCCAAAGTCATACCAAGATTTTGAGTCACATTTTGCATGTCAGCTTTCAGCTGAGTTTGGATTTATCAAATTCTGGTTAAATTTACTGAATTACACAGAGAAGATTTTTCAGTGTTGAACAAATGCAAGGTATTTGCCTCAACTACAGGACATTGCATGCATGTGCTGTGCCATTGGGATAATCTATTAACATCTTAATTGCTTGGCCATGATCCAAAATCCACAAACCCGCCTGCCCTCGTCGACCCATTGTCTTCACCTGCTCCTGCCCCACTGAACGTATTCCCACTTATCTTGACTCCATTTTCTCCCCCTTGATTCAGGAACCCCCCACTTGTGCCTGTGGCACCAGCCACGCCGTCCGTCTCCTCCAAAACATCTGATTCCCTGATTCCCAACACCTCATCTTCACCATGGACATCCAGTCCTTCTATGCTTGTAATCCCCATGCAGATTGCTGAAAAGCACTCTGCTTCTTCCTGTCCCGCAGGCGTGACGAGTCCCCCTCCATTGACACCCTTCTCTGCTTAGCTGAACTCGTCTTCCCACTTAAGAACTTCTCAATTCCTCCCACTTCCTACAGACAAAGGGGGTCACCACGGATACCCGCATGGGCTCAAGTTATGCCTGCCTCTCTTTCGGTTACATGGAACAATTCCTCTTCAGAAGCTACACTGGCCCCGTAGCCACCTCTTCCTCTGTTGCATTGATGATGTATCGGTGCTGCCTCATACTCCCAGAAGGAACACGGACATCAGTGATCACCCACTTCACCAACACCTTCCACCCGAACCTTAAGTTTACCTGGCCATCTCTGATGCCTCTCCCTCCTTACTTGTCCTCTCAGTTTCCATCTCTGGCAAACACAGAGAAACCAATATCCATTTAAACGCTACTGGCCGCCACAGCTGTGTAGAATGCACTCCTTCTCACCTATACTCCTGAAAAAGTTCCATCCCCTATTCCCGATTCCTTCACCTCCGCCACATCTGCTCCCGAGATGAGGCATTCCACTCCTGCACATCCCAGATGCCTTCATTTTTCATGGCCCCCAACTTCCCCTTCACAGTGGTCAAAAACACAGTCGACTGGATCTCCCTCACACCCCCTCCCCACAATAACAACAAAAACAAAATCCTCCTTCTCCTCAAGTACCACACCACAAATCTCTGGATCCATTGCATCATCCTCCGGCACTTCCGCCATCTGCAATCTGACTCCGCTACTAAAGATATTTTTTCCTTCCCCACCCTTATCTGCCTTCCGGAGGGACCATTCTCTCCGTGAATCCCTTGTCCGCCCCACACTCCCCACCAGTCCCACCATCCCCGGCACTTTTCCCTGTCACCACAAGAAGTGCTACGCCTGCCCCTACACCTCCCCACTCAACCCCATCCCAGGCCCAAAGGGAACTTTCCACATCAAACAGATGTTCACCTGCACATCTGCCAATGTGGTAGACTGTATCTGTTGTACCCGATGTGACCTTTTCTACATCAGGGAAACCAAGCGGAGGCTTAGAGTCTACTTTGTGGAACCCCTATGCTTGGATTGCAACAAACGACTGCATCTCCCAGGCATGAACCACTTCAACTCCGCCTCCACTCCTTGAACGACATGTCCATCCTGGGTCTCCTCCAGTGCTACAACGATGCCACACAAAGGCTGCAGGAACAGCACCTTATATTTCACTTGGGAACCCTGCAGCCCAATGGTGTCAATGTGGACTTCAGAAGGTTCAAAAATTTCCCGTGCTCCCACTGCATCCTAAAACCAGCCTAGCTCATTTCTGCCTCCCTAGCCTGACTATGCTTTCTCCCACCATTCAACTCCTCCTAACTTCACTCCCACCACCACCTCATATCTACCTGCCTCACCAATTTCTCCTTGAACTACCTGTCCATCTTCCCTTGAGTGACCAACCTCCACCCTATCTCCCCAACTACACTCACCTTTACTGGCTCCATCCTTGCCTCCTTGATCTTCATCCTCTCCAGCTATCTGCCCCCTTACCTACCTTCCATCCACCTCCTACGTACTCTCTCTATTTATTCCAGAATCCCATTCCCTCCCTCCACACACCCCCAACATCCACGATTTCTGAAGCAGGGTCCAGACCTGAAATGTCAGCTTTCCTGCTCCTCTTATGTTGTTTGGTCTGCTGTGTTCATCCAGCTCTACACCTTTGAATCTCAGATTCTCTACCATTGACAGTTCGTCTATATCTGCAGACTGCAGTATTTTGGAACAAAACTCTGCAGACATATTCTGCACTCTGAAGAGCCTAGATTAGACATGACTGAACACCAGACACGACAAAAGAGCATAATATCTAACCCCAAAAGATCAGATTGCAGATCACTATTTCCCGCCTTTAACGTGTGACTGCCCTTCTCCTAATGTCATAAAATAAATTATATTCGAGGAACAAAAACAAATTTGCTGGAAAAGCTCAGCAGGTCTGGCAGCATCTGTTAAGGCCAAAACAGAGTTAATATTTAGGGTCAACTGATCCTTCCTCAGACGTGATGGTAGCTGGGAAAATGTCATTTTATATGCCAAAATTAGGGAGGTGGGTGGGGTAGGGAATAAATGTACGATAGGGCCCAAAGAGAGACAAAGAAGTTGGACAGACAAAGGAGATGATAGCGATCAGGTTGGGAGGGTGAATAGTTGTTAATGGGGCCTGTTTTTGAGGAGCAACAGGGGGTGTGTAATGGCAGGGTGAGTGGTAACAAGGTGTTGGGTGGGGGCCAGGACATGGGGGAGTTTAGGACCTAAAATTATTGAAGTCAATATTGAGCTCGGAGGACTGTAGGGTCCCCAAGTGGAAAATGAGGTGTTGTTCCTCCAGCTTGCGTTGGGCTTCGCTGGGACACTGCAACAAGCCAGAGACAGAGATGTTGGCCAGGGAGCAGGGTTGTGTGTTAGAGTGACAGGCAACAGGTAGTTCAGGGTCTTTTTTGTGAGCAGAGCATAGATGTTCTAGAAAGCGGTAGCCAAGTCTACACTTTGTTTCCCCAGTGTAGAAGAGTCCACATTGCGAGCAGAGAATGCAGAAGACTAGATTCTGGGAGGTGCAGGTGAAATGTTGCTTCTCCTGGAAGGGATGTTTGGGCCCTTGGATAGTGGGGAGGGAGGAGGTAAATGGGCAGGTGTTGCACCTTCGGTGGTTACAGGGGAAGGTGCTGTTGGGCTGTGGACAGGTGTTGGGGGTGAAGGACGTGTGGAACAGAGTGTCCCGGAGGGAAAAGTCCCAGTGGGAGGCAGAAAAGGGAGGTGAGGTGACTATGTGTCTGGTGGCAGCAACTCGCTGAAGGTGACAGAAATGGTTTCTGACGATCTTTTGGATGTGGATGCCAGAGGGATGGCCAGTGAGGATGAGGGGAGCCCTATCACTGTTGCGGGAGGGAAGAGAAGGGGGAAGGTTGGAAGTGCGGGTGATGGATCAGGCCTGGCTGAGGGCCCTGTCGACAACGGAGCAAGGGAATCCTCAGTTGAGGAAGAATGTGGACGTGCCGGAGGCTCCCTTGTCGAAATTAGCCTCATTTGAACATAAGCCACTGAGACGGAGGAACTGAGCGATTGTGATGAACTCTTTATAGGAAGTGGGATGTGAAGATGTATAGTCCACGTAGCTGTGGGAGTCTGTGGTTTTGTAATGGATATTAGTGGCCAGTCTACCCCCAGAAATAGAAACAGAAATGTTGCAGAATGGAGGGGAGGGATCAGAGATAGACCAGGTTCATGTGAGGCAGGGTGGAAATTTGAAGCAAATTATTTGAAGTTTTCCAATTCCAGATAAGAAAGAGAAGCAGTACTGACGGTATCAATGATGCATTGGAGTAAGAGTTGTGGGTGGGGAGCTAGAATAGTACTGGAAAAAGGAATGTTCCACGTCCCCCATGAAGAGACAGGCATAAGTTGGTACTCAGGACAACCCCTCATACCTGAAGAAAATGAGTCTCCACACCACTAGCTGGGCTGCAATTCACCCCCTACCCACATGCATCCTCCTGCCCACACAAGGCAAACCAAGCTCTGGGTCTTTGGGAAAATAAAGGCCGGAGTTTTCAGCCCTTCTGGAGGTGGGGCGGTCTTTCAAAACATATCAGGGTTGTGTGTGGGGGTTGGGAATATCACTCACTGGGCTGTGGTGTGGCAGATTGTGTTAAATTTGCTTAAATGTGAGACATTGCTTTTGGTAAAACAAACAAGGGCAGGACTTATACAATTTAAATTAGGACCCTTGGTAGTGTTGCAGAACAGAGACGAGGCCATCAGGTATTAATTCTTTGAAGTTTGTGTCACATATACACAGGGTGGTTAACAAGGCATTTAGTTCACTACCTTCAATGCTCAGACTTTGAGGTTCGGAGTTGGGATGTCATTTTCACGTTGTACAGGATGTAGGTGAGGCATCTTCTGACGTACTGTGTCCAGTTCTGGTCGCACTGTTATTGGAAGGATCATATTAATCTGGAGTGGGTTAAGCAGAGATTTACCGGGATGTCGCTGGGAATGGATGGTTTGAAATATAAGGAGAGTCTGGATAAGAGGAGGTGGAGGAGTGACCTTAAGAAGGTTTATAAATCATGAGGGGTACAGATAAGTTGAATGTCAGTTATCTTTACTTGGGGGTGGAGGATTTCAAGAGAATGGGGATATTTTAAGTTCTGAGGATCAAATATTTTAAAAGAGACATGAGGCGCAATTATTTTACAGAGAGTGGTTCGCGTATGGAATAAAATGCCAGACGAAATGGTGGAAGTGAGTGCAGTTACAGCATTTAAAAGACATTTAGATAAGTACATGAAGAAGAAATCAGTTTGGATGGTGTTGTGAGCTGCTGCCTTCGCAGGCCTTCTCAAGGGGTGGTACAGTGATCAGCACTGCAGCCTCACAGCACCAGGGAACCGGGTCGCGATTCCAGCCTTCGGCAACTTTCTGTGTGGAGTTTGCACATTCTCCCTGTGTCTGTGTCGGTTTTCACTGGGTGCTCCGGTTTCCTCCCACAGTCAAACGATGCGCAGGTTAGGTAGATTGGTCATGCTAAATTGCCTGCAGTGTTCAGGGGGATGGGTCGGGGTGGAAACTCCAAGGGCTGGTGTGGACTCGTTGGGCCAAAGGTCCTGTTTCCACACTGTAGGTGATCTAATCTAATCTAGTCTTGAAGAAATCCCCGATGGTTCTCATCCTCTGCTGCTGCCTGTGCAGTGGCGTTTGGAGACCAGCAGAGGGTGGCAATGCATCAAACAGCACAGAGGCTGTCAGTGATAATGGGAACTGCAGATGCTGGAGAATCCAAGATAATAAAATGTGAAGCTGGATGAACACAGCAGGACAAGCAGCATCTCAGGAGCACAAAAGCTGACGTTTCGGGCCTAGACCCTTCATCAGAGAGGGGGACCGGGAGACGGAACTGGAATAAATAGGGAGAGAGGGGGAGGCAGACCGAAGATGGAGAGAAAAGAAGATAGGTGGAGAAGATAGTATAGGTGGGGAGGTAGGGAGGGGATAGATCAGTTCAGGAAAGACGGACAGGTCAAGGAGGTGGGATGAGGTTAGTAGGTAGGAGATGGAGGTGCGGCCTCGGGTGGGAGGAAGGGATGGGTGAGAGGAAGAACAGGTTAGGGAGGCAGAGACAGGCGGGACTGGTTTTGGGATGCAGTGGGTGGAGGGGAAGAGCTGGGCTGGTTGTGTGGTGCAGTGGGGGGAGGGGACGAACTGGGCTGGTTTTGGGATGCGGTGGGGGAGGGGAGAGTTTGAAGCTGGTGAAGTCCACATTGATATCATTGGGCTGCAGGGTTCCCAAGCGGAATATAAGTTGCTGTTCCTGCAACCTTCGGGTGGCATCATTGTGGTAATGCAGGAGGACCATGATGGACATGTAATCTAAAGAACGGGAGGGGGAGTGGAAACCGTTCGCGACTGGAAGGTGCAGTTGTGTATTGCGAACCGAGCGGAGGTGTTCTGCAAAGCGTTCCCCAGACCTGCCCCACGCAGAGACACACAGATACACACACAAATACACCGATACTCACACAAATAAGGGGAGCCTATCAGAATTTCTCTGGCTCTGCGGTTTGTCAATGTTTCTTTTATTCCATCTGGCTTGTGTCAGGATTTTTATTATTCTGTGGACAGCATTTCATTACTTGAGTCACTCCATGCGAGTTCATCAGTATTTGCTCAGTCCAGCGAGTGTGACAGTATTTCAGTTGTCCCATGGGGACTGTAGCTCTATGAGATTTTCAATGCTTGATTATTGAAGATGTGAGGACAAGTTGGGAGACTAATAAATATTACAGGTTAGATTCAGTATCTGGTCTGTCTGAAGTAGGAGGTGTAGGAGGGAGACTCCATGCGCCCTTCCTGGGAGCTGGTGGAGACGATGTGTTGTGAGCTCACCCTCCTGCCCACCAAGACTGTGGGGATTCCATTTGTACCTACTCGATATAAAAGGGAAATGGCATCGGTGGCACGATTTCTAAGCTGTGCCAGGGGAAATGGAACTGACACTGGGTTTAAAGTGAGAATTACTCTTCACTGAACATTGCTCCTTACTTGGTTGGTGGGAGGTTTATATTTTGGAATCTCCACACGGGTCGTCCTGGTTCTCTCCAGCTCATTCCAGTGCCCTCCCCATGTGTCGGAGGAAGATGGGTGAGGGAACTGATGTGGGGAACACCACAGCCCCGCTTGGCCCTTTCTGTCCTATTCCAGGCTATTTCTCCTGGGAAGAGGGAATGGGAGGGAGGGAATGAAGGTGAGTGTGGGTGACCCTGCAGTTAGTGATGGTGTAGGTGAGGGGGAAGTGGTGAGGCATACGAATTGAATCAGTCGCCAGTGTTAAACCCATGCAGCTTTGTCAGTGTAGGGGAATAGGGGAGGTGTGTGTGTGTGCGTTTGTGTTCAAGTGAGAGACAGAGAGTGAGATGCAGAAACAGAGACAAAGACAGAGTGAGGGAGCATCGCGAATACGGTAATACTTATCCTAACAGAGCAGGGAAGGTTATTGTTCCTTATCCTGTGGTGCTGAACATTTCTACAGACTGCAGGTACTGAGCTGGGTGGTGAGCTCAGGCCATGCTCGGTGGGTCTAGTAGTGTGGTTTCCTCTGCTAAAAGAATGTTTCTCCTTTGTACTAGCCCATCCACCAGGACATCTGTGTCCTTTTCGAAAAATCTTTGTGCAATTGCCCCTAATCTGCCAGGCTCAGGGTAAACCATGCACGCTGGCTCCAAACTGAGAAAGTTCAACTGTGTGTCCATTGGCCTTTTAAAGATGGCACCTGCGTCAGGGATCATGGAATACCCGGGCCGTCCAGGCGATGGGAACTATTACCAGCCATGATGGGTGGGAGAATCAGACTGGCATTGAATGAGAGGAATGGCATGTGCTGGGGTAGGTAGATAATGAGGGGAGTTTGATAAGATAGTATCAGAAAACTAGCTCAGCCTCCTGCAGACTATCCCTCTGGCACAATCAATTAAAGTGACACTGAGATAAATTATTGTTACTTTCAGTCCAATGAGTCAAAGACTGTGCACACTCAGTCACAAAAACAGTGTAAATGCTCATTCAAAACTGTCCATGATCTGAACTCACAGCAATATCCTATTCACGCATCATTCCTGAAAAACTGACCCAAGTTGCAATATGCTATCAAAATGTCTACATGTCAGCATTCTATAACTTGTGAACACATCCTTCCATGACACTGACTCTGAACATGCCCCACCTCTGTCTCTCTGTCCAACCATCCCATTTTTTTATCATATTTAAACTGATTCCCCACCATCTCTCTCTGGCAGTGATTTTCACTCCCATGGCACCCCTTGTCATGGCACATTGGAGATATGGAGCTGTAAATGGATGGGAGCTCCACATCCTGTCACTTCCAGCATGGGCTGCAAGTTTCCCCAGGCTGGGCAGCGACATAACACAGCGTTACCGAGCACTGCACTGGGGTGGTCTGTACAGATCTAATGGGAGGGTAACTGCTTCGGGTTTACACAACAGTTCAGTGTTGATCACTTCACAGCCCCCCGCGCTGGAGAGATACCTGGTCCACGGTGAAAGATCAATGCACGGGTGTGGTCTGCACAGCTCACCGTGCTGGACTGATATCTATTTGGAATGGTGAGGCCTGCACAGTGTCCCATTCTGGACAGATTGACTGGTTGTATTGAGCAGGACACTGGCCTGGTCTGCACAGTGCTCCATGCTGAACAGATATTCCATCTGGGTTTGTGGTGTCTGGGCTGGGCTTGTGAGGTGGATTGAGAATGTGAGATAAATGACCATTTCAGCTGATCTGGCAACGTCTTTAATTTGTGTTTGCCAGTTGAGTTGATTTTTGGGAGAGATTTCGACCGCGAGGCTGAGTGTGTCTCACCAAAACTGATGGACAGAAGGGCCTTTGTGATGTGGATTTTCATGACTCCATCACATTCCGTAACCGACATTCCCCAGAGCATTCTGTTACGGACATTATTTGTGAACAGTTGGATGTCAGTAGATTGAACAAAAGATGAGATCCTGAGGGAAATGATCCCGTTCCCAGGAGAAGGAGACACTGTTTCAAAATCCCCTCAGTGAGTTGAAGGGGTGAAAACATTTTCGCTGTGTTCATGTTTCTTCACAACCGAAAATTGACCACAATTTAAATGAACAGGCAGAAATTTTTACACTCTGTTTGTCTTCAAGAAAGTGGGAGAGAATCCTTCAGGAGTACAACGTCTTCACTCTCTGTATCAGGAACTGTAAAGAAGTGACCTGTGCCTGCTCTCAAGTGATCGAGTGTGTGGGAATGTTCCAGAAAACATCCGTTCTTATGGACGTGTGTCTGTGTGTTTGGGGTGGGAGTACTTCTTGTGTTTTACATTGTGTTTCTCGTAAACAAAATCGAGAACTTATTATTTGCTATTTCAGCTTCCCCCCCACCCCCAATTTATCAGTGATACATTTGAAAATGCCACTGGGTCCTCAATCAAAATGGTAACTTTGCCTCCAGGCTGATGTATATTTGTTTTCCTTTCTCACAGTTAACATAGTGACGATCAACGCCCTGCTTTATAAAGACTGAGGATTGTCTCCACGTGTCAGACATTACCTGGGGACCATGGCAGTGGCGGATCTACTGGTCATTATCCTTGACCTGATATTGAGACACATTCCCATTGTTTATCGGGAACAGTTTTATTTCCTGCGGTCCATCCCCGTGTGTAATATCCACGCCATCCTGCTTTATGCAGCCTCTGACTGTTCTGTCTGGTTCACCGTCACTTTCACCTTTGATCGATTTGTGGCCATTTGTTGCCAGAAGCTGAAAAGTAAATATTGCAGTGAGAAAACGGCGGCTGTGGTTCTGGGAACAGTGACTGTGCTGAGCTGTTTCAAGAACATTTTCTGGTATTTTATGCTCACAGCTCGCTATTGGCTGCTGAATGGCCCCTGGTTTTGTGATGTAACAGACGGTGTTTATGCCTCTCGTGCCTGGGTCACAATCGAGTTCCTCCACCACATTCTAACCCCGACTCTCCCATTTCTCCTGATTCTGCTGCTCAATGTTTTCACCGTCAGACACATTTTAGTGACCAGCAGAGCCCGCAGGAGACTCCGCGCTTACACCAATGGGGACGGTCAGTGTGACACTGAAATAGTCTCAGCCAATTTCATCCTTTTATGGTCAACGTTAATGGTCTATTCTGTATGGAACCGGATGTTTAATTTGTGGTTTGACACTGTGTATCTATATCAGCTTGTGCAGGAATTGGGCTTCATGCTGCAGCTCCTCAGTTGCTGCACAAACACCGCGATTTATGCCGTGACCCAGACTAAGTTCAGGCAGAAGCTGAAGAATGTGCTGAAATATCCCTTTACCCAAATTCATCAATCAATTAAATTCACTCATTGATCTATACATCCAGGATTTTCTCATTTCTGTTCAATGTTTCAGCAATGAAGCAGCCTGTCGCTATGGTAACAGACTGATGGTAGTGCTGGTTTATCCAACCCACAGGGGGTTGCAGGGAAACATGTCAATGATTCTCTCAGCTCACAGGCCAAAGGGAAAAGGCACCATTCCTTTGACTGCATCCATAACTTCAATATGTAATTAACGTTCATTAAAAAGTGCCAAGCAGCACAGCAAACTATATTGTTGCTTGTCTCTGTGTTGAAGAAGCTCAGCTGGAGAGATAGAGACTCGGCCGCAACGGAATGGGAGGATTTCGGGACTGATCTCAGGAGATGGGTCTATTTCACTCTGTCCTTGTGTTCAAATCTCGGATATCTCTATCTCTTTCTCTCTCTCTCTCCTGTCCCTCCCTGCTTGCTTTCTCCCGCTCTGACCCACATTTCTCCATGCTCCCCATCCCTCTCTCCATTCCGTTCCTTCTTTGTTTCCACCCACCCTCTCCAAACCACTCCTCTCCCCCCCCCCGCTGCGTCCTGTCGCTCTCTCTCCCTCCTCCTCGAATGTCCACAACCCTTTCTCTCACCCGCGGACTGTGTCAACCCCATCTCCCACTCTCTATCGTTCCCTCTGACCCCACCTCTCCATAATCCCCTAGCACGGTCTTTCTCTCTCTCCTTCCCATCCCCGTCTCTCCCCTATCACCCTCTGTATCCTTTGTCTTTCTCCTCCCCACTCAATTTCACCTCTCATTCTGTCTCTGTTTCCTTGTCTCTTCCTCTGGCCCACTTTCTCTCTCTTTCTGCTCCCTCTTCCTTGTCCGTGTCTCTCCTTTCAAGCCCCTCATTTATGTCTGCAACCCGCTGTCTCCCTGTACCCCATCCCCTGGCCACAGCCCCTGCCCCTTTCATTTGCTATCTCCCTCCCTGTCGCTCTCTCCCTCCATTCCTCCCTGTTTGCTCCCTCCCTCCCTGTCGCTTGCTCCCTTACTTCCTGTTGCTCACTCCATCGCTCCTTCTCCTTCCCTCACTCCCACCCCATCCCTCACGCACTCACCGTCCATCACACCCTTGACTTCCCTCACTCCCTTGCCATCCCTTTCTCCCTTTCTCCATCCCCATCACTCACTACCAATCCTTCGCCATTCCTCGCTACCTCACCATCCCCCACTCCCACCACGTCCCTCGTTCCCTGCCCCTCCACGTCCATGTCCCTCACTCCCTCCTCCCTGTCATCATCCCTGAACCCCACTCCCTCGCCATCCCTCATGCCCTTCCTGCCTCCTGGCCTACTCTCCTTCCCTCTCTCCCTGTCCCTCATTTCCTTCACCATCCCTCCACGTCCATCCCTCCATCAATCCATCCCTGTCACTCCCTCCCTCGCTCCCTCTCTGTTGCTCCCTCCCTTGGTCCCTCCCCATCCCTCAATCACTCACTCCTTCCACATCCCTCATTATCATCCCTTGCTCCCTCTCTGTCCCTTGCTCCCATCCCTCGTTCCCTCACTCACGTTCCCTCCTTCCCCCACTCACTTTCCCTCCCTCCCAGTCCCTCATTCCCTTCTTCCCTCCCCCCCCATTCCTCCCTCCCCAGTTCCTCCCCCTGGCCTCCCTCTCTGTCCCTCCCTCCCTCCTTCCTTACCCGATCCTTGCTCCCTTCCCCTCACTCCCTCTCTGTCCCATGCTCCCTCCCTGTGCCATGCTCCCTCCCCATCCCACGACCCTTTGCTTGCTCCCTCCCTGGCCCTTGTTTCCTCGATCTTTCCCCATCCCTCGCTCCCTCCTCCTGCCCTTGTCCCTCTCCTTGCCCCTCACTCCCTCCCAGGTCCTTGCTCCCTCAATACCTGTCCCCCTCCCTGACCCTCTCTTTCCTCCTCCCTGCTCCTTGCTCCCTCCCTGTCCCTCACCCTCCTTGTCTGTCCATCCCTGTCCCTGTCTATCACATCCTGTGTCTCTCACCAACCCTGTCCCTGGCTCCATCCCTGACCCACCCTGTGTCCCTCCCTGTCTGTCGCTCCCTGTCCCTGTCACTGGCTCCATCTCTGTCCTTCCCTCCTGTCCCTATTCCTTGCTCCCTCCTTGTCCCTCCATCCCTGTGCCTGGTCCTGCCTCCCTCGCTCATCCTCGCAGACCCCTTCCTGTCGCTGTCTCTGGCTCGCTCTCTCTCCCTCCCTCCCTGTCCCTTGCTCCCTGTCACTGTCCCTCACTCCCTCTCTGTACATCCCAGTCTCTGTCCCACCTCTACTAGCTTCATTGCCACCTTCTTGACCTGTCCTTCTTCTCTTCCACCTACCCGCCCCTCCCTCTTCACTGACTAATTCTCATCCCAACTCCCTACCTACACTCACCTTTTTGAGCTTCATCCCCACTTCCTTGACTTTTCTGACTTCTCTCCCTCTATCTGTTTTTCGAGCCACCTTCTTTCACCGCCTCTGCCTCTCTCTATTTATTTTAAAGCGCCCTCCCCAAATTTCTGACAAGGGGCCAAGACCTGAAATGTCAGCTTTCCTGCTCCTCTGATGCTGCCTGGCCTGCTGTGTTCATCCAGCTCCACACCTTGTTATCTCAGACCCCAGCATCGGCAGTTCCTACTAATCCCAAAGGGTACCATCTGTCTTTTGTGACCTCTCTCTGGACAGGGAGCTTGTAGAGTCCACCACTGGGCTGGCTACTTCCCATCACAAGTTGGTGCCTCAGGGTAGACAATGCCTCACAGACACCGGGAACAACAACCTGATTTACTCAGGAATGTTGCTTTTGCTTTTGGCACTGATTTTCACATCTTTTAGTGTGGTTCATAAGTCTTGGGGAGGGTGCAATAAAGGAAGAATGTTTCTCAGAAATTGAATTTGATTCTTCTGAGAGTTTACCCTGTACAAACAGTGTTGATGTTTGCATATATTTCGCAGAGTAATAGAAAGAAAGACATTGAAGCTGGGAGAGTCAAATCAAACACTGTGTGAAGATCCAACTGAGTTATTCAGTTCATCAGGGCCAGAAGGGAATACGTTTAAAAAATTCCACAGAGCAGAGAAACTGGACACACATTGTGTTTATGGACACGGATTCAGCGGATCATCCATTCTGGAGTGATACCTGAAGATCAGCATCATGGAATAACCATGGAAATGTGTGGATTGTGCTGAGGGATACAAATACCCAGGCCAGCTGGAAGCCCACCGTCACAGTCACTCCAGGGAGAGACCATTCACCTGCTAAATGTGTGGGAAGGGATTTGCTCACTCACCCAGCCTCATGTCACACCAGTGGGTTCACACTGACAAGAGACCTTTTAAATGCTCTGGCTGTGGGAAAAGCTTTAGGAGCTCTAAAGGTCTCATTCAATACCGACCTGTTCACACGGGGGAGAATTCTTTCAACTGTTCCACATGTGGGAAGGAATTCACTTGGGGATCCAGCCAAATGTCACACAAAAGTCTTCACGAGGAAGGAAGCTTCATCTGCTCTGTGTCCGGGAAGTGATAGAATTCATGGTCCAGCCCAATGCCACGCCATAGAGTTCACACTGGAGAGAGACTGATACCTGTTGTGTGTGTAGGAGGGGATTCACGTCTTCATCCATTCTAATGTCACACAATCAGGTCACACTGGAGAGAGATCTTTTACCTGCCCTGTGTGTGGGAGGGGATTCACATTCTTATCCAGCCTTGGGTCACATAAGCCGCCTCACACTGGAGAGAGGCCGTTCATCTGCTCTCAACGTGGCAAGAGCTTCAGTTAGTTTAGTCAGTTACCCAGCCTCACTCAACATCGATGTGTTCACAGTGGTGAGAAGCCATTCACCTGCTCCATATGTGGGAAGGGATTCACTTGTTCTTCCCACCTCACTTATGACAGGCCTGTCACACTGGAGAGAGACCATTCATCTGCTCAGTGTGTGGGAAGGGATTTATTAAATCAGCACAGTTTCAGATACACCAGCATGGCCACATTAGAGAGAGACCGTACATCTGCACTGAGTGTGGGAAGGGATTCACTCGGATATCTGATACTCCGCAAACACCAGCTATTCACACTGGGGTGAAACATTTTACTTGCTCCGTGTTTGAGAAGGGAATCACTCAGCTCTCCAACTACAGCAGACATAGCCTTATTCAATCTCCTTCATTCAGACTGAAACTTCCTCCTGCCTCCGATATCTTTAAGAAAACAATTTATCCCGATCTCTTTTTTTTTAAAATTCTGGTGTGAAATTATTTTCTTTCAGTAGCTGAAAGGAAAGGAAGTGAACCCAGGGAGGGAGCAGAATCTGTCCAGACAAGAAGTGCTCAATTATATTTGATTATATGGAATTTGTAACCTAATTTCTAATCCAATAATAATAATAATAATAATAATAATAATAATAATAATAATAATAATAATAATAATAATAGTAATAATAATAATAATACTTTTGCAGGATACTGGAAAGGGAAGATTTTCAGACAGAAATCTCAAAACAACCATCACGTAAAGATCCAATTATGTCACTGAAATAAGCCACACTTGAATGTCATTGGCTTGAAACTGTAGATCAAGAAATATCTACCTGTTTCAAAAAGTTTGAAACAACAGTTTGTCTGGAAAAGTGCTGAGACAAATACACCCAAGTGGGAGTCTTCCAGTGATCTGATATACCTCTAACTGGTCTCACAGCTGAAAGAAACATCACACCATTCACAGTAGGAACGTACAGAGACACAAAACCTGCTATAAAATGGAGAAACCATGGAAATGTGAGGGCTGTGCGAAAGAATTCCATTCCCTGTCAGTGTTGGAGTTTCATCAACGCAATCACCTGAGGCACAGACCATTCACCTGCTCTGAATGTGGGAAGGGATTGCCTGATTCATCTGCTCTTTGGAAATACCGATGTGCTGCCACTGGATAGAGGCCACTCACCTGCTCTGATTTTTTTTTATTCATTCAAAGGGTGGGGGCAACACTGTCTCGGCAGCATTTATTGCCCATCTCTAATTGCCCAGAGGGCAGTTCAAAGTCAACCACATTGTGCAGGTCGAGAGTTACATGTGGTGCAAACCAGGTCAGGATGACAGCTTCCTTCCCTAAAGGACATTAGTGAACCAAGTGGGTTTTTCCAACAATTGAAAATGCATTCACAGTCATTATTAGATTCTTAATTCCAGATATTTATTTAATTCAAATTCCACTATCTGCAGCAGTAGGATTTGAACCTGAGTCCCCAGAGTGTTTATATGCATCTCTGGATTAACAGTCTAATACCACAGGCCATCACCTCCCCAATGACAATAAATTCCGCAAATAATTCATCCTGATGGAACACCAGTGAGTTCCCACAAGCAAGAAGCCATCTACTTGTTTGAAGTATAGTAAAGTATTCACTCAGTTATCCAGCCTGCACGTGAATCAATGAGTTCACACTGGGGAGGGGCCATTTATATGCACAGGTTGTGGAAAAGAATTCACTCAGTCATCTGCCTGAGTAAGACATCAGCACATCCACACAGGAGAGAGGACATTCAAATGCTCCAAGTGTGGGAAGTTGTTCAGAGATTCATCTGGCCTCCAGGTACACCAGCGAGGTCATACTGGGGAGAAGCCATTCATCTGTTCTGAGTGTGGGAAACGATTCACTCAATCATCCAGTCAGTCGAAGTATAAGAAAATTTACAAATGATCATTAGAGTTGGATCTGCTGTTAATCTGCAGTATATGTGCTGCTAGACAGCACATTTCAAACACACAGCATCTATTGTCCAGAAAAAACAAGTGAAGCAGTTACATGGGACAGTTAGCTCCTGCATGCTCTTCTCCATACTGCACACCATTCTCATTAACAGGATGTTCGAAAGGGAAGATCTGCAGACAGAAATCTCAAAATGACCATCACATGAAGATCTAAAGGAGCCACTGAAATAGTTGGGACTTGAATATCACAATCTTCCATATTGGGTGTTCCTTTCCTCTCAGTGATTCAAAATTTTGGAACTTCTCCCAAACAACATTGTGGGTGACCGTACACCTCAAAGGCTGCAGCCCCAGAAACCACCATCTTCTCAAGGAGGACAGCTGAAATCTGCAATAAGCGCTGACCTACACATTGATACTGTACCCCATGAATTGTTTTGAAAATGATGGAAAATCACAGCCAAGACTGAGCCTTGTTCATTCTGACAGTGTGTAAAGTGGGAGGGTCAGAGGGTTTCTTTCTGCTTGACTGCCTGCTCTCACCACTTTGCTTCCAGTGAGGCTGATGTTCCTTTAGCCTGGGACTGCACATTCCCAATGAGATGATCCCGAAAAGCTGACGGAGTAAATTTATTTTGCCCTGGATAGGAAATAATGCTTTCCTCACTGCTCCAATTAGATCAGAAGTAAATATATTTGTCTTTGTTCCATTGAGTGTCCGGCCCAAACAACTCAATTAGTCTCCATCAGTATTTATGCTCCACAACCTCCCCTTTCATCTCCCCCATCAGCAGATCCTTCTATTCCTTTTCTCCCTCACGTGTGCATCCAACTTCTGAAATATATTCCGCTGTTCACCTCCACCTTGCGCTCTTGGAGTGAATTGCACATTCTGACCTGTCGTAGGGTAAAGAGGTTTCTCATGAAATCACTATTGGATTTATAAACCCCTTCATCATTTTAAAGGCTTCCATCAGATCATCCTTTAGTCTTCTCTTTTCTCGAGAAAAGCTTCCCAGACATTCCTGAGGGTTACATGTATTCAGTTCTGACAATGCTTTTTTTGAATCTGTGTGACACATTTCCAGTGCCTCTATTTCCTTTGTCCAAATGGCAATGACAAATGTTGACAGTGCTACCAGCGTAGTCAAACTTTGTTTTCAAACGAGTACAACATCATGTTCCCCCTTTTCAATTCTATCTCAGTAGAAAGGAGCCCAAATATGGGTTGTGCCTTTGCAGACAGATGCTAAGTTCTGAGAGAAGTTTGATACTGGAATTACAGGAATGTCATCAGGGAATCAGGACTTCAGCTTTTTTGGAGAGGTTGGAGCAACTGATCCTGTTCTCTTTGGATTCTAGAGTCAATGTGGTAGAACAGAGAGGGAGATCATTCAGCCCTCTGAGGTCATGCTGGCTGTGTTTCGAACAAATGTTAGTCATTCTTCAATCTTAATAACCCTGCAAGCTTTTCTGCATCAAGGAACTTACAATTTTAAATAGAAAGTATTGAATATATTGTTCAGGCTGAAAAACGAATGGAATAATTGATTTCTGATGTACTTCAGGAGAACCTTGCAATCTAGTATCCACCTATGTTGCAGTTAAAAAGTGGAATGTTGAGATGTTTTGAATGATTTGATATATTTCCTCGTCAAAACTTACATTTTGTTTCAGGAAACCATATTTGATAATCTGGTCACCTCCTGAGAGATCAGCACAACATGGGAACATGTTGCGACAGGCATCCATTTTGATAAATACACCTGAATGTTAATATGTGTCATAATGTCAGGCTATCAGTGGATGTGCAGATATAATATGTTATAAATGAAAGAAATGGCATGTAAAATTCATGGTGAACCTGCCCTGCAGAGAGGGTCCCAACACATGCAGCTCCTTGAGAAACAGCCGGACATGAAATGGTTAATGTGGCTGAGGGTAACGAGACAGCATTGTGACATCATCAAGAGACTGACACGTTCTCCCGAGAGAAACTGACCTGAAACAATCCGGAGAGAATTCAACCCACAGGGAATGGTCAGGAAGCCAGTCAGGTTCATTAGGAGGGGGTTATACACTTAGATTGAGAGCATGAAGAACGGTCCACATTTTGGACACAGGTACATAAACAAGATTGGTGAATCTTTACAACCATATTTGCTCTGTTGCTTGAAGCTCGTGTATCTGTGTACTGAGTAATTTATAAACTCATGGTACTTCTCAAGAGAAGAACAAGTCAAGTTGATGTGACCCCAGCAAGGGCCAGAACAGAAGTTGAAACTAACATGCTGCAAATGATGAAGGAACGGAGTGAGGGACGGGAAGGGAGTGAAGGATAGGGTGGGAGCAATGGACTGAGGGAGCAAGCGCGATGGGGTGGGAGCGAGGGCGGGAGTGACAGGTTAGAGACGAGCGAGTGGGTGTGCAGCGAGGGACCTAGCAATGGATAGGGTGGGAGCGAGGGATGGGGTTGGAGCGAGGGATGGTTTGGAATCAAGGGAGTAAGGGATTGGTTGGAAGCGGGGGAGAAAGTGAGTGACAGATGTAGCGAGGGAGGGAATGAGAGGGGAGCGAGGAGGAAGCAAGGCGGGAGCAACGGACAGAGTGATGGACCAAGTGATGGACTGGGAGGGAGCAAGGGATGGGATGGGAGTGAAGCAATGAGGGACAACGAGTGATGGATGAAGAAGGAATAAAGCAGGGAGTGAGAGGCAGGGAGTTAGAGACAAAGGGACAGAGCAGGATGCGGGGAGAGATCGAGAGGGGCTGAGGGCTGGAGAGAGGGAAAGACTGTGATAGCGGATGAGGGAAAGGTGGTGTCAGAGGGAAAAATACAGAGTGGGAGATGGGGTTCACACAGGCAGAGGGTGAGAGAAGGGGGTGTGGACATTCGAGGAGGAGGAAGAGAGAGAGAGACAGGATGCCAGGAGAGATGGAGGGAGTGGTTTGGAGCGCGTGGGTCAGTGGAAAGAGAGAAGGAAGGGAATGGAGAGAGGGATGAGGAACAGGGGTGTGCTGAGAAATGTGGGGCAGAGAGGGAGAGAGCGAGCGAGGAGGGACAGGAGAGAGGGAACGTGTCAGAGATTACCCAGAGGTGAATGCAAGGACAGGGTGACTTAAACCCAACTCCCAAGCTCAGTCCCGAAATCCTTCCATACCCTTGGGGCTGAGTCCGTCTCTCTCCAGGTGAGCTTCTTCAACACAAAGACAAATAACAATATAGTTTGCTGTGCTGCTTGGCACTTTTTAATGAACGTTAATTACATATTGAAGTCATGGATGCAGTCAGTGGGATGGTGCCTTTTCTCTTTGGCCTGTGAGTTGAGAGAAACATTGACATGTTTCCCTGTAACCCCCTGTGGGATAAGGTTGGATAAACCAGCACTACCCTCAGTCTGTTACCATAGCGACAGGCTGCTTCATTGCTGAAACATTGAAATGAAATGAGAAAATCCTGGATGGATTGATTAATGAGTGAATTTGATTGATTGATGAATTTGGCTAAAGGGATATTTCAGCACATTCTTCAGCTGCTGCCTGAACTTAGTCTGGGTCACGGCATAAATCGCGGTGTTTGTGCAGCAACTGAGGAGCTGCAGCATGAAGCCCAATTCCTGCACAAACCAATCTATATACACAGACTGATACCCAGTCACATACATCCGGTACCATATAGACCACACCATTAACATTGACCATAACAGGATGAAATTGGCCGAGATCACAAACAGTAAGACGATGGATTTTTTTCGATTTTGCATTTTTGTGTCACGCTGAGCATCCCGATTGGTGTGAGACTGGAGTCTCCTGCGGGATCTGCCGGTCACTGAAATGTATCTGACGGTGAAAACATTGAGCAGCAGAATCAGGAGAAATGGGAGAGTCGGCGTTAGAATGTGGTGGAGGAACTCGATTGTGGCCCAGACAAGAGACTCAGAAACATCGTCTGTTCCCTTACAAAACCAGGGGCCATTCCACAGCCGATAAAGACCTGTGAGCATAAAATACCAGAAAATGTTCTTTAAACAGCTCTGCACAGTCACTATTCCCAGAACCACAGCCGCCGTTTTCTCACTGCAATATTTACTTTTCAGCTTCTGGCAACAAATGGCCACAAATCGATCAAAGGTGAAAGTGACGGTGAACCAGACAGAACAGTCAGTGGCTGCATAAAGCAGGACGGCGTGGATATTACACACAGGGATGGAGAACAGGAAATAAAACTGTTCCCGATAAACAATGGGAATGTGTCTCAATATCAGGTCGAGGATAATGACCAGAAGATCCGCCACTGCCATGGCCCCCAGGTAACGTCTGACACATGGAGACAATCCACAATCTTTATAAAGCAGGATGTAGATCGTCACTATGTTAACTGTGAGGAAGGAAAACAAATAAATTATTCATCAGCCTGGAGGCAAGGTTACCAGTTTGTTTGAGGACCCAGTGACATTTTCAAATGTATCTCTGATTTATTGAAAAAAATGAAGCTGAAATAACAAATAGGAATGCCTCATTTTTTTCAAAGAAATGTGACGTAAAAATGCAAGAAGCACTCCCACACCAAAAACGCAGATAAATATCTACAAGAACAAATGGTTTCTAGAATCTTCCCACACACTCGATCACTTGAGAGTAGGCACAGTTCACTTCTTTACAGTTCCTAATAAGGAGGATGAAGATGTTGCCATCCTGAAGTATTCTCTCCTAGTTCCTTGAAGACAAAGAGAGGTTGGAAATTTTTGTCCCTTTGTCTAAATTGTGGTCAATTTTCGGTTTTGAAGAAACGTGAACACAGGGAAAATGTTTTCACCCCTTTAACTGCCTGAGGGGGTTTTGAAACAGTGCCTCCTTCTCCCTGGAATGGGATCTTTTCCTTCGGGATCTTATCCTTTATTCAATTAACTGACATCCAACGGTTCACAAATAATGTTGGTTACAGAATGTTCTGGGGAATGTTGGTTACAGAATGTGATGGAGTCATGAAGACCCTCATCACAAAGGCCCTTCTGTCCATCAGTTTAGGTGAGACACACTCAGCCTCGCTGTGGAAATCTCTCCCCAAACTTAACACAACTGGCAAACACAAATTAAAGGCATTGCCAGATCACCTGAAGTGGTCAGTTATCTCACATTCTGAATCCACCTCACAGAACCAGCCCAGACACCACAAACCCAGATGAAATATCTGTTCAGCATGGAGCACTGTGCTGACCAGGCTAGTGTCCTGCTCAATACAACCCGGCAATCTGTCCAGAGTGGGACACTGTGCAGGCCTCACCATTCAAATAGATATCAGTCCAGCACGGGGAGCTGTGCAGACCACACCAGTACATTGATCTATAAACCCGGACCAGGTATCTCTCCAGCACGGGGGGCAGTGAAGTGAACACCATTGAACTGATCCGTAAACCCGGAGCAGTTACCCTCCCAGTGTGTAGATCTGTACAGACCACCCCAGTGCCGTGCCCGGTAATGCTGTGTTAAATCGCTGCCCAGCCTGGGGAAACTTGCAGCCCATGCTGGAAGTGACAGGATGTGGGGCTCCCATCCATTTACAGCTCCATATCTCCAATGTGCCATGACAAGGGGTGCCATGGGTGTGACAATCTCTGGCAGAGAGAGATGGTGGGGCATCACTTTAAATATGAACAAATGGGAGGGGTTGGATATATAGACAGAGAGGGGGAGAGTGAGAGACAGTGTCATGGAAGGATGTGTTCACAAGTTATAGAATGCTGACATGTAGACATTTTGATAGCATCTTGCAACATGGGTCAGTTTTTCAGGAATGATGTGTGAATACGATATTGCTGTGAGTTCAGATGATGGAGAGTTTTGAATGAGCATTTGTTCTGCATTTGTGGCTGAGAGTGTAGTGAGCACAGTCTTTGGCTCATTGGGCTGAATCTAACAATAATTTGTCTCAGTGACATTTTAATTGAGTGCGACAGAGGGATAGTCTGCAGGAGGCCGAGCTAGTTTTCTGATGCTATCTTATCAAACTCCCCTCAGTATCTACCTACCCCAGCACATGCCATTCCTCTCATTCAATGCCAGCCCGATTCTCCCACCCATCATGGCTGGTAATAGTTCCCGTTACCTGAATGGCCGGCGTATTCCATGGTCCCTGGCACAGGTATCATCTTTAAAAGGCCAATTTAAACTTTCACAATTTGCATCCAGCCTGCATGGTTTACCCCGAGGGTTAAATGCACCAGGATTGATCGAAAGGGACACGGAGGTCCTGGTGGATGAGCTAGTACAAAGGAGGACCATTCTTTTAGCAGAGGAAACCAAAGAACTTAACGCACCGAGCATGGCCTGAGCTCACCACCCAGCTCAGTGCAGTCCCTGCAGTCTGAAGAAATGTCCAGCAACACAGGACAAGCAACAATAACCTTCCACGCTCTGTCAGGATAAGTATCACCGTATTCTCTCTGCTCCATCACTCTCTCTCTCTCACTCTCTCTCACACACACACACACACACACACACACACACACACACACACACACCGCTACTCCCCTAAACTGAAAACACTGCATCGATTGAACACTGCTGGCTATTTCAATTCGCATACATCACCAGTTCCCCCTCACCTACACCATCACTAACAGCAGGGCCACGCACATTCACCTTCATTCCCTCCTTGCCTTTCCCACATTCCAGGAGAAACAGCCTGGAATAGGATCGAAAGGGCCAAGCGGCGCTGTGGTGGTCCCCACATCAGTTTCCTCACCCACCTTCCTCTGACGCATGGGGAGGGCCCTGGAATGAGCCGGAGAGAACCAGGACGACCCGTGTGGAGATTCCAAAGTATACACGTCCCACCGACCGAGTAAGGAGCAATGTTCAGTGAAGGGTAATTCTCACTTTGAACCCACTGTCAGTTCCATTTCCACCTCGCACAGCTTAGAAACCGTGCCCCTGATGCCATCTCCCTCTTATATCGAGCCGATACAAATGGAATCCCCACGGTCTCGGTGGGCAGGAGGGTGGGCTCACAACACATCGTCTCCACCAGCTCCCAGGAAGGGAGCACGGAGTCTCCCTCCTACACCTCCTCCTTCAGACAGGTCAGATACTGAAACGAACCTATAATATTTACTAGTCTCCCAACTTGTACTTACATCTTCAATAATCAAGCATTGAAAATCTCACAGAGTCACAGTCCCCATGGAACAACTGAAATACTGTGACACTCACTGGAGAGGGCAAATACTGATGTACTCACATGGAGTGACTCAAATAATGAAATGTTGTCCGCTGAATAACAGTAATCCCAACACACACCAGATGGAATGAATGAAATATTGACAAACCACAGAGCAAGGGAAATTCTGACAGGCTCCCCTTATTTGTGTCAGTATCGGTGTATTTGTGTGTGTATCTGTGTCTCTCTGCATGGGGCAGGCCCGACAGTCTCTGTGCTGTTTGATGTAATGCAATGCCACCCTCTGCTGGCCTCCACCCGCCACTTCACAAGCTGCAGCGGAGGATGGAAACTATCAGGTCTTTATTCAGAGAGGGCCTGGGACGTAGGCAGATCAGAACACCATCCAAACTCATTTCCACTTCATGTCTTTATCTAAATGTCATTTAAACGCTGTAACTGTATCCACTCCCACCATTTTGTCTGGAAATTTATTCCATACACAAATGACTCGCTGTAAAATGATTGCCTCTCATGTCTTCTTTTTTCAAAAAAAAGGTTGCTCCTCAAAATTTGTAATAACCCCATCGTCTTGAAATCCTCCCACCTCATGATTTATAAGCCTCAATCAGGTCACCCCTCAATCTCCTATGCACAACTGAGAAAAGTCCCAGCCTCTCCTTATAATTCAAACCATTCATTCCCAGCAATATCGCGGTAAATTTCTGCTGATCCCTCTCCAGATTAATATTATCCTTCCTATAACATTGCGACCAGAACTGGACTCAGTACTCCAGAAGATGCCGCACCAACGTCCTGTACAATCTGAAAATGGCATCCCACCTCCTGAACTCAAAGGTATGAGCGATGAAGACAGTGAACTAAACACCTTCTTAACCACCCTGCCTATATGTTACACAGGCTTCACAGAACTGTACCTGACAGTCTAGTCTCTGTTCTGCAACATGACCAAAGGTCCTAATTTAAATTGTGTAAGTCCTGCCTTGTTTGTTTTCCAGAAACAGTGTCTCTCATTTATGCAAATTAAACCCAAATCTAACACACCACAGCCCAGTGAGTGATATTCCCAGCCTCCACACAACCCTGACATCTTTTTAAAGACCCTCCCATTCCCAGAAGGCCTACATAGTCTGGCCTTTATTTTCCCAAAGGCCCTGCGCTTCGTTTGCCTTGTGTGGGCAGGAGGAGGGGTGGGGGTAGATTGCAGACCAGCCAGTGGTCAGGAGACGCGAGAATATCATTTGTTGCTTTGTAACATTTAATGGTTTTAGGGAGAGGGCAGTCACACGTTTGACGTGGGAAATGGTAATCTGCAATACGATTTTTTGGGGCCAGAACTTCTACTCTTTTGTCGTTTCTGGTGTTCAGTCATAATATCTATTCGAGAATCTTCATAGTGCAGAGTATGTCTGCACTTTTTCTTTCCCTGACGTTGTAGTCTACAGATAAAAGTCATTTAAGCTAGAAATCATGGTCAAGTAATTAAAGATGTTAATAGTTTATCTCAATGGCAAAGCACATGCAATCAACATCCTGTCGGTAAGGCAAGTCCCTTGAATTTGTTTAACACTGAAAAATCTTCCCTGTGTAACTCAATAAACTTAACCTGAATTTGATAAATCCAAAACCTTTTGATAGCTGGAGCATAAAATGTGGCTCAAAATCTGGGCACGACTGATGTCTTGTGTAATGGATAGCCCTAATGCCTCTGTGCCAGAGCTCTGGATTCAATTCCAATTGCTGAACCTGTGGCAATGTCACTAGCTCTGGGCCAGAAGTTCTGAATTCAAGTCCTGCCAGTCACAGAGGGGTGTTACATCATGTTAGAACAGGTTGATCAGTGAATTTACAGAAGAATATGTTGCAGAACTGGGGACTATTGCAGTGCAGTGGTAATATCCCTATCTCTGGGCATAATATTCTAGATTCAAATCCGAAAGAGTTGATTCATAATATGATTGAACAAGTTGGTTACTTTTTTTTCTAGAATTCTGACTCGATCGAGAAGGAAGTGGTATTAGTGTTGAATTTCAGAATTCAGGCCTGGGATAACAGAATCACAGCAATTCGTGTTGATTGGAGTCAAATTTGCACTTTGTATATGGTTATAAAATCATGAAGTGTATGGAGAGAGTGAATAGTATGGGGAGTCAAACGTTAGAAGGCATAGGTTTAAGGTGAGGGGAAAAAATTATAAAAAAGAGGAATGAACTGCCAGATAAAGTGCTGGAGGCTTGTGAAAACAACATTTCAAAGTTGTCTGGATGGGTATATGAATTGGAAGTGTCCAGAGGCATATCGGCCAAATGCTGGCAAATGGGATGAGGTTAATTTCGGATACCTGGGCAGCGTGGACGTCTTGGACAAAAGTATTTGTTACATCTTTATGACTCATTCATCCAATTATTAAAGATCTCTTTGTAATCTAAGATACCCTTCCCTGTCTATGTTCAAATTATCTCAGTGTCCTAAGTAAACTTGCTAATCATGCCTTCTATACGTTTCATGAAAATAGCTGATTTAAATGACAAACAAAAGTAAATCCAGCACCGATCCCTGTGGATCACCCTTGGCCACAGGCTTCCAGTCTGATGAACAATCCTCTGCGGCCACCCTGTCTCCTCAATCCTGAGTAGAAATGCACACATACACGCGCATATAGAGACACAGACACTGTCGTGTCTTGAAGAAAGCGATAGATACGTTTTGATCAATCAGCAGATTGAGGGTCACGGTGAGAAGACAAAAGAATTGTTTTGAGAAACATGTCAAGCATAATCGGACAGCAGAGCAGGCTTGATGGGCCAAATGACGAATTCTGCTCTAACTTCTTATGCTGTCTGGTCTGGAGGTATCGGGAATATTTTCCTAAGAGAGCAGTGATGACAGAGATTGATCGATACTTTACTGAACAGAGTCAATCGGAATATGGAATATGTTTGACTGATGAATGGTCTTTCTCTGTTCCAATTTGTTATGTTCTCTAAAGAGGAATTAACTTGTTGTGAGGTTAACACACTTTAACGAGTCTCCCAATAAACATTGAGATAAGAATATATCTTTCTCTTTAATATTGTGATGTCTGTGGTGTTCCCATCCCCAGGGAACAGTGAATACTGGGTTACTGCAGATATTCAAGGCGGAGCTCAGCTGACCATTAATGGACAAGAGAGTCCATTATTGGGAATAAACAGGAAAGGGGTTTTCAGCCACAAACAGATCATCCATGGCCTTTCTAAATTGAGCAGCAGGCATGAGGATCCGATAGGCCAACTTCAGTTCCTATCCTGTATGTTGTTCTCTCATTGCAACCCTCAAAGCTGTGACAGAGGGAAAGGAAATCCCCATTCAAACAGTCACGGTTGGGAAATGAGATAGATAATTCTTCCTTGCTCAGGAGTTACACAGGACGACAATAAAGTATTCAGGCATACAGTCATTGAGACATAGAGATATACAGCATGCAAACAGAGCCTTTGGTTGAACTCATCTCCGGCGCCCAGATATCGAAAATAAATCCACGTCCATTTGCCATCATTTGGTCCAATACCTCTCTAAACACTTTCCAAACATATACTCATCCTGATGCCTTTTAAATGTTGTAATTGTACCAGCCCCCACCACTTCCTCTGGCAGCTCATTCCATAAACACACCACCCTCTGCATGAAAATGTTGCCCCTTAAGTCCCTTTTAAACCTTTCCCCTCTCTCCTTAAAGCTGTGCCCTCTCATTTTGTACACCTCAACCCACCCCAGGGAAAATACCTAGGCTGTTTAAACACCTATGCCCCTGAAGGCTTTGCAAACGTCTCTAAGTTCACTTGTCAAATGCATTTTTATTTATTTTATTGTCTCCCAATTGTGGCATTTTTTCCACGCAGCACCCACTGCCAAAAATGAAATTAATCGTTAAGGTTATCTGTACTCGTGGTGTTGGTAAAGGGACAAATGTTAACCAGACTGATAGGAAATCTCCCCTCTTTCACAATACACTTCCGGGGAAAATTGAGCACCTGATTGAGAGGATAGACTAGATTTAAAGCTGCATCTGAAAGGCAGCATTTTTGACCGTACAGCATTCTACTCAAATGTCAGTCTATATTCTGTGCTTGTTTCTTAAACATTCAAGGATCAGAATCATTGACAGTACAACCTCTACCTGATGATCTGACAACAAATAGCCCTAATGGTGTATGGTTGAGCTCAGAAACACCTCGACAACCAGCTGCACACCACGAGAGAGGCCCTGTAGCCTTCCTCAGCTGCCACACAGCGAGCCCTCCTTTGCTAACAGGAAATGCAGAGGAGAGAGTATTATTTATTTTCAGTTTGGAAAGCTGCATCGACTGGAATTCCTCAGGGATCAGTGTGAGGTCATCAACAGCATACAAACGAGATTACCGCTTTGGGTCAAGGGCTGATAGGATTGGAGCTCCATTTGCTCGTACACCAGCATAGTCGTCCAATAAGATGTCAAGTGGAGGCAGATCATTTACAATGGGTTCTGGTCAGGGGATGATAATGAGCAAACGTTCAGCAATGCAAATAAAACAGTACTGCTTGAGTAATGAGAGGTTTGTGTTTTGGGGAAAGGATAAAACAGCAGTAAATTATATGGCTGGAGAAGGAACGCAGAGGTTAGCGCTACAGAGGGATTTGTGTGTTTTGGTACATAAATCATATAATATTATTCTGAAGATGTCACAAGTGATTTGGAAAGTAAATTGATTACATTCGCTACAGTGTGGAAACAGGCCCTTTGGCCCAACAGGTCCACACTGCCCCTTGGACCATCCCACCCAGACCAATCCCCCTATAACCCACACACCCCTAAACACTATGGGCAGTTTAGCATGGCCAATCCAACTAGCCTGCACATCTTTGGTGTGCGGGAGGAAATCCACGCAGACACGGGGAGAATGTGCAAACTCTGCACAGACATTTACCTGAGGCTGGAATGGAACCTGGGTCCCTGGTGCTGTGAGGCTGCAGTGCTAACCACTTAGCCACCGTGCTGCCATCATTGAATGATTTTGTTTCTTGCAAAGGGTGCCGGGTATGATCTCAGGCGTGTTTCCCTGCATCTGTACAGGGAATTGCTGAGATCACATTTGATGCTCTGTGTAGAGTTACAATACCCAAAACTGAAAAAAAAATCACAACCTTGTTTAAAAATTTTCAAAGATGGTTCTCCATACACTGTCCTGGGATGAAGGCATAATGTTTTGGATGGTTAACAGCTCAGAACTGAGAATGAGAAATGTTCACCTTGACTATGTAAGATTTTGAACAGAGTGTGGCTGGTGAATACCTGACAGATATTTCCTCGTGTATGGGAGAATAAAACTGAGGAATTAATTTTCAAAAACAAAACAAGTTCTGAGGAACTAGGCCCGAAACGTCAAGTTTTCTGCTCCAAAGATGCTGCTTGGCCGATTGTGTTCATTCAGCTCCACACTTTGTTATCTCAGATTCTCCAGCATCTGCAGTTTCTATTATCTCCGGTTCTGAGGAAGGTTCACTGGGCCTGAAACATTAATTCTGATTGCTCTTCTTTATAGATGCTGCCAGCATGCTGAGCTTTTCTTGTAATTTCTGTTTATTTAGGAATAAGATTCATTCATTTTTACACAGATATTGTGATAAAATTAAGCATTTTATTTCTAAATTACGCAAGCACATATAAACATATATTGAAATCAAGTAGGCCTATGTGTTGCTGAGAAAATGGTTCTGTGTAAGACAGCAGCAATGATGCACCGACATGGAGCAGGGAATGTAGTGGAAACATAGCTCGGACAAAGCTCAAGGAGACCTCACGTATTCCAGTTTAGGGGTCAAATAACCTCATTTTGGATTCAACTCAGAGAGGGAAAAATAATGTAACCTCCCTGTTTAGTGACGGCCTATTGCTCCCTCTCTCTTCCCTTCTTCCTCATCCCAGCAATGTCTGAGAGCTAAACACCGGTCAGTCATCTTTCCCACTTGTGCAGGATTCATGACTAGGATTCACTGGAATCTCCCACTGCCTGAAGCAAAGGGTGTTCAGTCAAATCTTACTGTTCGAGGAAATAATCCCATTGCAAACAATTTGTACTAACAGAACACAATTGGAAGCAGAATAATATTTGGGGCAATCTCACAATTTTCCTTTTATCATGATTTCAACTATTATGTGGACAATGTTATTTCAAAGTAACCTTTAAATTTGTCATCAAACGTGTGTGTGTGTGTGTGTGTGTGTGTGTGTGTGTGTGTGTGTGTGTGTGTGTGTGTGTGTGTGTGTGAGTGTATGTGTGTGTGTGTGTGTGTCATTATTTTTAGAAAGGGGAAATGTCATTCTGCATATTTGCGGATCCAAACTGTTTTACATTCTTCTTTCCATAAACGTGCTTTTAGCAGATTAAATTAAACTGCCTGACTTGTTCCTAACACCGACCCTGACCAAGTCTGAGACCTATATCATCGGCCACATCACCAACCTGGTTACATTTAAAATTTGCTGTGACCAATGGAGGAGTGGGACTGGAAAATAAAACAATGACCAGCCAAGCCAGGGAACCATAGACCCGTGAGCCTGACATGAGTGCTGGATAAGTTGTTGGAGAGGATTCTGAGGGATAGCATTTATATACAATTGGAAAGGCAAGCGTTGATTAGAGATAGGCAACATGGCTTTGTGTGGTGGAAATAATGTCACAACAACTTGATTATTTTGAAGAGGTGATAAAGAACAAAGCAATGTGGCAGAAATTTTTAATATGGGCTTCAGGACGGCGTTCAATAATGTTCCAAATGGTAGACAGGTTATTAATGGTAGGCCACATGGGATCCGGGGGAGCTAGACAACTGAATTCAAAATTGGCTTGAAGGCAGAGGATTGTTTTACAGACTGGAGACCAGTGATCAGAGATGTACTGCAAGTATCAGTGCTGAGTTCCCTGCTTTCCATCATTAATATCAATGATGTGGATGTGAATATCAGAGACATGGTTGGTAAGTTTACAGATGGCATCAAAAAGTGGTGCCGTGGACAGTAGTGAGCATTATCCCAGAGTGCAATGGGACATTGATCAGATGGGCCAATGGGCCAAGAAGTAGCTGATGGAGTTTAATTTAGATAAATGAGAGGTTTTGTGTTTAGTAAGGTGAAGCAGGGCAGGACTTACACAGTCAGTGCTCGGATCTTGGGGACTGTTGGCGAAAAAAGAGACCTTGGGTGCAGGCACTTAGTTCCTTGAAAGTGGAGTAGCAGGTAGACAGGATGCGGAAGAACACGTTTGTCACGCTTGCCCTAATCAGCCAGAGCATTGGGTATAGGGGCTGGGATGGATGGCATGTTGCTTCTGTACAGGACGTTGGTGAGGCCATGTTAAGAATATTGTGCACATTTCAGTTGCTCTGCTAAAGGAAGGATGTTGTTAATCTTGAGAAGAGCAGAAAACATTGACAAGCATGCTCCTGGATTGGAGGGTTTAGAGGTACAGGGAGATGCTGAATAGTTTGAAGCTTTATCCCCTGGAGTTTTGGAGGCTGAGGGGTGGCATTACAGAGGTTTATCAAATCATGAGGAGCATGAATTGTCTGAATAGCCAAGATGTGTCTTCCAGGAGTCAAAACGTAAAGTGCCTATGTTAAAGGTGAGAGGGGAAAGATATAGAAGAGAACGTGGGGCAACATTTTCACACAGAGAGTGGTGTGTGTACAGAAAGTGCAGTCAGAAGTGGTGGAGACGGGTGCATTTACACAGTTAAAGGGAACTTGGATTGGTAAATAAATAGGAAGGGTTTAGATGGATATCAGCCAAATACTGGAAAATAGGAACAGATCAGATGGCATATCTGGTCAGCAGCTTGGACTAAATGGTCTGTTTCTGTGCTGTGTGAGTGTCTGATTTGATAAGATGGATGAGAAGAAATTGTAAAAGGGCATTTCATATGGGAATTCTCTTCCCCAGATGTCTGTGGTGCTTTTCTGTTTACATTTATTCCGAGCTAAATTAGTGAAATAATGGTCAAATTTTATGAAAAAACCAAAGTCTCTCAAGATGTTTACTCAAGTTTTATTAACTAGACAGCTTTGTGCCTTTTGTTAAATCTCGCTCTTAAAAGAATCCAGAACAAAATAACCTCATACAGTTACAGCATTGTCACACGAATTTTCACATCAACCTGTATACAGGAACCCGGGGAAGCCCAATTAGGCATTTGGCCCTGCTGTACAGCCCCTTTGAGTCACTGACACATGAACAGGTGGAGGCCATTCAGCTCCTACAGTCACTTACATGGAAACAGACTGAGATAACTGATACTCCAACATCACAAGCAAATAGAGCAGAGGCTGCACAGATAGTCTGCTCCACATAGTTCCTTGTCTGTCCATTTCTCGTGGTACACATGTGGTAATTTAAAGCAGATTTCTGGCAGTGAGGTGGGAAGCCTAATGTTTTGGGCAGTATCTCAAAGTGGTATCCTGCGACAAGACAGACTTGTGTTCTCTATGGAGACCAGAATGTGTTTGGAATGGCTTTCTGTTTCAGAAGTCAAGTATTATGACTAATGCCGGGATTGTGAACAACATAACAGTCAGTGTAGGGTCACACATTAATTTGGGTTGAGTTCAATCAGAGCCAGCACTTTTCTCTCAATCGACATGGAGCTCTATGTCATTTTGCATCCAAACTGACGTGTATTTACATGGGTAATGCATGGAATTTCCCACCTTTCAATGCCTTTCATGGACATAAGTGTTCACTGCCAAACCTCAGCTTTTAATGCAACTATCTCTTATTCTCTCACAGTACTACAGATTAAACACTCCGTTTCTTCATTTTCTCCCCATGGTACCATCATCTCAGGGATGAGACTGGTGATACTTTTGTGTATCGTGCCTGTGAGAAGGAGAACTTTCCTGACAATAGAGATAAAATCTGCTCATAGTGCCCCTAAATACTGTCTCATCAGGGCTGTGCAGAAATATGGTTTTATTTGTGTACTTGAATCATCTTGCAATGAAGGACAACATACTATTAATGCTCATTAATCATACCCCTGTACATACTAATTTTGGCAACCAATGATCAAGGACATGCAGGTCATTTTAGACAACAACACTTCCTAATCTTGCACCATTTAATCATTATAAAATGAGATGTACACTATTGCTGGCCACATCCAAATTGTAGAATGCCTTTTAAATTACCAAACACTAGTACATATGATACCCCATAAGTAACAGCGTTCAGTCTGGAAAAGAGTTTGACTGTCTGTTGTTGTCTCAACAAAACAATTTTCATTCCATGTAGTATATTTCGCCTGACCCCTTGGGTCCAACTTTATTCACTCAACTGTGAGCAACCATATCAAAAGTGTTCTGTCAATTTAAATACACCACTCCCAATGGTTCTCATGAGTGGATGCTTCAACTATTATATTCATATTACTCAGTGTTACATGCACCGGACAAAGGGCCACAACACGAAGGAACTGCCGAAACCAATAGGAAAGTACATTTACTTCTGTCAATAATAATCTACTTTTCTCTATTTTTACATCTCATCATCCATATACTCTCTCTTTTTCACTCTCTTTCATACATACATTACATATATCGGAGGGGTACAGAGTGAACTAGAGGCGTCCTTCTGACAGATTCAGACATTGGATGCATGGCTCCATCTCCCTGATGGACTTCTCCTTGGCATTCTGCAAGGCTCCATTGCTCTGTGTACGAATGGGATATGTTGATGTGGTTGGTTGGTGGTGGGGAGTTTAGAAGGGGAGAGTACATTGAGCCATACATCATAGGCGTACTCTTTGTACAAGATACAATCCTTTGTTGCTATGCGGAGACCCAAAGATTATGGGAATGGCTGCCTGCTTCTGAATGAATAGTCTGTGGTTGCTGCCAGGACAGGGGACATTCATCAACGTGATGAACTGTGTCTTGTCACACTGCAACAATAATGGAGTTAGATTTCCTCCAGTTCCTCTATCACTCCTAGTTTTAACTACCAACACCTCCAGAATATATGTCTCTGGCTCATCCCATCCACTGTGGCAACCTTGAGCTATGAAATACAGTCTCAGCAATGGCAAAACTGTGCCGCTGACACATCCAGCTTCACACCAGCAGAAGCAAATCTTAATCCAAGGCTCTCGAGTAGATTTGTAGCTCGGGTTGTGGATGCTGTGGTTGGTTCACTCTGGACTCTACATACACGTCACTGCAAAGAAAAACCAACAGGTTTTAAAAAGTTTGCAGGAAAATACAACAATGCTTCATCAGAGGTTGATGATGTTACCCAGAAGGGTAATGAAACGTTTGCAAATTAATGAATTATCTCAGCGAGCAAACCAACCGCAGCAAATCTTAGCTTTTTCTCCATGACTCATTTCAGAAATAAGCACAAAATCCCATCCATCCACCATTCCTCTGATCACTGATCACTGATCTCTTGTTATTTGGTCTGGTAATGCCTTTCATTTAATATTCTCAAACACGTCATCACATCTGTCCATGAAATGTCCCTCAGTCTCTCTCTGTCAATCATCCAATCCTGTGCCAGTTGTTCATTTTAAAAACAATTTCCTACATGTGTGTTCTCTGTCAAAACAAAGATTTTCACATCTGAAGCCTCCATCGCACTCATCAGAGACTCGCAGAACCCCTTGTCCTGTTCTGGTGCAATGGAGCTTTAGAGAAATACATTTGTGGGAGCCCCATTTCTTGTGACTCACAGCATGGGCTGTAAGTTTCCCTATGCTGTGCAGTCATCTAATGCAGGTACAGTGCCAATATACTGGCAAAGGTTTGTAATGCTCCCCACGCTGGGCAGATAGCCCAGTTTACTGTACAATAAACTAACATCGTCTGTGCAGTTCTTCATTCTGGGCTGTCATCTTGTCCCATTTGATGGTATCTGGGATGGATCTGTGAGGCACATTCAGAAGTTGCTGTCATAAATCATTCCAGCTTATCCATAAATACCTTTATTCAATGTTTTCATCCTTGTGATTTTGGGCCTTTCAAGATCGCAATCCTCTAGTTAGTCCCACCCGCTGCCTTTTTATCCAATATTTCCACAACATGTTTTCAGTAAGATAATTGTTTCTATCTTTCACATGATTTTTTCTGTCCCTCTGTATTTTTGGCTGGCCTTGATTTTTGGCTCCTTAGTGCATCAAGTGTTGACATGGTGAAGCTCAGAAACAATGTAATGGTGGATGCCAGGCTGTTGTTCACTTCCCAGTCTGTCCCATGTGGTGCTCCATGATGGACAATGGTTTCAGCAGCTTTGAGACACAACTTTGAAACATGGTATTTCCCTGTCCCCTGAATGTCTGTGTTTGCCCCTCTCAGCTTATCGCACAGTCACGAGAATAAGAAATGCCTCTTGAGTATTGAAAAGGGGCTGGGCATCTTCTGGCTGAGGGGCTTCTGACTGTCTCCTGTTGTTGAATAGTGAGTGGAGGTGCTCCTATAAATGTGTCTCTCTACTTCTCCTTTCCCACAAAACAAGGCGATGGGTTTATGTGTCTGTGCTGTATGTAATGGCTGGGGAGGGGGAAGTAGACGTGAAAACCATCGCTGAAACAGAAAAGTCTCAGAGAAAATCAGGTGAAGTATGAACAATTGGCAGAGGCTTGGGTAATTGACAAAGAGAGAGGATGAGGGAGGTTTCATGAATAGGTGTGATAGTTTGTTCAGAATATTAAAATAAAGGCATTACCAGACCCAATAACAGCATGGATTAGCGGTCTCAGGAATTATGGATCGATGGGATTTGCATGTGCTTGAATATGGGCCTTGGAGTCTTGGCTTAGATTTGCTTCTGCAGGTTTGAAGATAAGAGTGTCACCAGCAGATTATTGGCGTCATTTGACTGTATTTCATCGCTGAAGTTTCGAAACAACGGATGGGTTGAACCAGTGAAGCATATTCTGGAGGTGTTGGTAGTTAAAAGTAGGAATCGTCAGGGCATATGTCAGGAATCAATTTCCAGCATAAGGGATCATGACAGTTGTGACATGAACGTTTTAGCCTCAGATATTGGTCAGCAATGTGATGGAATCAGAGTAAGGAGTCAGACTTTGATACCAGAATATAATGAAGAGACCTTCATTCTTCCAATATTTGGAACACGAGGGCAGTGACAGAGTGAATCATGGTTCACAGCTGAAACTGTGTCGATCAGCATCAAGACCCATGAGCAGAGGCAGAGAGAGACAGAGAGAGAGAGAGAGAGAGAGAGAGAGAGAGAATGACAAATTCACGCATTCAGTTAGTGGTTTTTGAAGAGAATATCTGAACTCAGATTTTCAAAAGGAAAATAGCAGTAGCACGGAGTGTAGAGTAGATGAAAAGAACAGTCCTATAGTTGTCCCTGGTTTATGGAAATGATAACTGGACAGTAAGACTTGTCAGACCACGTCAACGAGTGGTAGGATAGGATAATAAAAACTTTGAATATTCAAAAGTACAAACAGGATCCACAATGATAATGAGATCTCATCATAATATGCAGAAAGGTACAAAACATTCTGGGATAAACGCCTGTCCATTGTTGTAATGTTGCAGTCTATTGACCTCAGATTCTGATTCATTGTTACAACATTCCAACCTAATGTTCTCAGATTTTGATCTCTCCTTCTCCTCTCTCTGGAGCTGTTCATCCCTGTTCATGTTGTCGGTGGTGCTCCTCCTCATGCTGTGGGATAACACATTGAATGAAGCCTCTTTATCGCCAAAAGATGGAAACCCTCCACTGAGATAATTAGAATCCATGGAGACTAACATTAGTCACAATCACCAAACAAAGAGGTTCAGTTAGCACCCTCTTTACATCGCTTTTCATATCGTAGTAAAAGGGAACATTCACTTGGTCTGGGTGGAATGTATGATGGTTACTGACAGATGGGCCATCAATCTTGCAATCTTTTTAATCTTTCTTGCTTGTAATTGGATATAGTGTCAGAACACTGCACAGGTTTATCTGTTCCACCCTGTTTACAAAATGAGACAGCAATAAATTAACAGACCAGCTGCATAAAATGACTAGTAGTGAAACTTTTAGCAGCCATAACCCAAGGTAACAATATTTATTGATCGTTAACATTGTGTAATGTTGCCCCTAGATTTCAGTGCTCTGTTATAAAATCCTTTCATAACGTTGAAACATCATTCAGTGCATTGAGACTGCTCCTCAGGAACAGGAGGAAGCAGCTCTGCCCCCATGTGCCTGTTACAGGGGCCAGGAGGAGGTCATTCAGCCCTCACCAGCCGATTACCACTTGGACATGTGGGCAGCTGGAATGTTGGCACATTTTGCAAAGGGAATCATCCAAAACCTAGAGAAGTGTTACTTCAGCTGTACGAGGTGTTACTGAGTGGTCACCTCTCATTGTGTTCCTTGTGTTTCAGTAACTGAGAAGGGAGGGATTCCATCAGATAGAGTTTAATGGCTGCTCATAGTCCACGGGTTGCTGTATCATTTAATGTTTCGGGCCTGTTACAGAGGGACAGGAGGAAGCCATTCAGCCTTCAGAAACTGTTAATCAGGAATAGGAAGAGACTATTCAGCCTCCAGACACTGCTACATTAGAACAGGAGGAGGCCGTTCAGCTTCTCTAGTCAGTGACACAGGTATAAGAGGAGGCCATTCAGCCTCGTGAGCCTGTTACACAGGAACGGGAAGAGGTCATTCAGCCTCTTGACCCTGTTACACAGGAATAGGAAGAGACTATTAGACCTCCCAAGCCTGCCACAGTGTAATAGGAGGCCATTCAGTATCTTGAGCCATTTTCAGAGGAACAGGAAGTGGCCATTCAGCCTCTCGAATCCAAGAATGATCAAGGAAGAAGATTTAGTGTACGTTCAGATGATAGACAGTGTTGAATGAGGTTTTGTTCGGCAGCTTTGTAACTGGGAGTGGAATCAGCAGAGTATTTTATTCATCTGTGTTAAATCTTACATTAATATGGTGGTGTCATTTTCATTGGATTTGATGGAGGGTTTCGCCCCACAAGGCCAGGTTGGTTTTCTGGCTCTATCCTATTGAACTTCCTTCATGATATACCTATCTCACATCATGGCAGCCATTTCAGTCAATGCCAGCCAAATTCTCCCACCCATCATGGCTGAAGCTACTTCCCATTGCTGGGTGACCCTGGATATTCCACAATCCCTGGCATAGGTACCATCTTTAAAATGACAATGGGCGCACAGTTGAGCTTTCTCTTTTCAGTTTTGCTGTACTCAGTTTGCTGCAGCATGGCAGAGAACGAACAATGACACCATAATATATAAACAGGGGCACAGAGGCCTTTCTGAATGGGCTAGGACAGTGGAGGGCCATTCTCTTTCCAGAGGAGTCCACACCACCAGACCCATCGAGCATGGTCTGAGCTCACCATCCAGCTCAGTGCAGTATGTGTGGTCTGAAGAAATGTCAGGCAACACAGGACAAGCATCAATAACCTTCTCTGCTCTGCCAGAATAAGTTCCACTGTATTATACATGCCCCCTCGCACTCACTGTATATCTGTTTCCACACCTACTCCCGAACAAGGCTCATGCTTCAGCATACTTAGTACTGCATGCAGCGCATGTTCCCTCTTCCCTCCCACTTTTGCTCTATCTCTCTCTCTCTCTCTCTCTGCCTCTCTCAACCTTGCATCCCCTATATCCGCGACACTAATAACATTCTTTCCATGGATTCAACACTGTCAACTGACTCACTCTGAACAGCTCACCATTTCCCAACCCCCAACCTGCACCTGCACTAACAGCAGGACCACCCACATTCACCCTCACACACTGCCTCTCTTGCTCTCATTCCGGGAGAAACTGCCTGTAATCATATGGAAATGTACTCGCCGGATGGTGGAGTGCCTAACATCCATTCCATCACACTCCTGCCTCCATGTCATGTGAAGCAAATCCTGGTATGAGCCGGAGAGAATGAGAACAACTCGTGTGGAGATTTCAAAATACCTACATCCCACCAAGGAACGACATTCAGTGAAGGATAATTTTCACTTTAAACCAACTTTCAGCTTGGAATTGTGTCTCTGATGCCGTTTCTCTTTTATAATGTGCTGGTAGAAATAGAGTCTGCATGGTCTTGATGGCAGGAGGGTGGGCTCACAATACATTGCCTCCATCACATCCCAGGATGGGAGAACGGAGGATCCCTCCGACACCTCCTCTTTCAGACAGCTCAGACATCGAAGCCAAATATTGAACTCAGCACCATTTATACCAATTGAACTGAGTTTGAGAGAGCAGAGCGTGCCAACTTCCCCAGAACAACAATAACAAACAACCGGTCCTGACTTCCCACATAAGTGTGACAGTCAAGGAGGCACAACAATGCCTCTTCTTCCTTGGGTGGCTCAGGAGTTTTGGCATGTCTATAAGGTCCTCAGCAACTTCTACAGAAACTCCATTGAAAGCATACTGTCCGGGTGCATCATGATCTGGTATGGCAGCTGCACTGCCTCAGGTCATAAGGAAAGACAGAAGATCGTGCGCAGTTTTCAGACCATCACAAAAGTCAAATTTCCATCCATGGGCTCCATTTAAATGGCTCGCTGCCATGGAAAGGCTGCCAACATCATCAAAGACCAATCGCACCCGAGTAATGATCTTCAACAACCTCTTCCATCAGCCAGTAGATAATGAAGCCTGAACACACGCATGCACACGTAGGCTCAGGGACAGCTTCTTCCAGGCCATCGTTGGACTGATGAATGGACTATCTTGCCTCAAATGATGCTGATCTTTCAAATGTTGGTCTTGCTGAGCACACACAGGTGCATTGCAGCCTGTCTGCCTCTGTCTAAGTCTTTTTTGATCTATCCATCCTTTGCTTACTGTGATCTACCTGTTCCGCTCATAAGCCAAGCTTTTTGCTCCATATCTATACACAATTTTAATGAATACATCATTTTAATGATAATCAATCAGTCTGAGAGATTAGTTGCACTCCCCACTTACAAGGAACAAAGAAAATTACAGTACAGGAACAGGCCCTTCGGCCCTCCAACCCTGCACCAACATACCACCTGTCACAAGTACAGCCCCCTATCCTTCCGGGGATTGAATCCCTCTATTCCTATCCTATTGATATATTTGCCAAGATGGCCTTTAAATGTCACTATAATGTGTGCTTCCACTACCTCCCCTGGCAGGGAGTTCCAGGCACCCACCACCCTCTGTGTAAAAAAAAACTTTACTCGTTCTTAACCTTTAAAACTTGCCCCTCGCACATTAAACCATGGCCCCAAATAACTGACTCTTCCACATTGGGGAAAAAAAAAGTATCGGACCGTTCAGTCTGTCCATGCCTGGCATAATCTTGTTGACCTCCATCAGGCCGACCCTCAACCACCATTGTTCCAGTGAGATAAACCCAAGTTTCTCCAACATCTCCTCATAGATAATGCCCTCCATGCCAGGCAACATGCTGGTAAATCTTTTCTCTACCCTCTCCAAAGCCACCACATCCAACTGGCAGTATGGCGACCAGAACTGAACACGATATTCCAAACGCGGCCTCAGTCAGGTTCTAAAAAGCTTCAACATTACCTGCCAATTTTATACTCAATGCCCAGGCCGATAAAGGTAAGCGTGCCATATGCCTTGTCGATGACCTTTTCCCACGTGCATAGCCACTTCCAGTGATCTGTGTACCTGGACACAAATATCCCACTGCCTATCAGTGCTCTTCAGGGTTCTACCATTTACTGTATATTTTCCATATGGATTAGACCTTCCAAAATGCACTACCACATATATTTCCAGATTCAACTCCATCTGCCATCTCTGTGCCCAAGTCACCAACCGATCTATATTTAGCTGTACCCCTTGACGCTCCTCATCGCTGTCCACATTTCCACCAACCTTTGTGCCATCGGCAAACTTACTAATCAGATGATTTATATTTTCCTCCAAATAATTTATATATATTACAAATAGTAAAGGTCCCAAAACTGATCCCCAAGTAATGCTACTAGTCGCTACCCACCACTCAGAAATGCACCCTTCCATTGCTACCCTCTGCCTTTTATGGCTGAGCCAATTTTGTTTATCCATTTTGAAAACTCACGTCTGACCCCGTGCGACTCTACCTACGCTATCAGCCTGTAATGAGGGACCACGTTAATGGTTTTACTGAAGTCTATGGAGACAACATTCACTGTGCTACCCTCATCGATCATCTTTGTCACTTCCTCAAAAAACACAACCGAGCTAGTGAGACATGACCTCCCCTTCACAAATCCATGTTGCCTCTCGCTAATATACCCATTGATTTCCAGGTGGGAGTAAATCCTGTCTCAATGAATCCATTCCAATAACCTCCCTGCAACTAACCCAAGTCTCATCGCCCTGTAAATAGTTGGATTATTCCTGCCACCCTTCTTAAACAAAGGCACAACATTGGCTTTTTCCAATCTTCTGGGACCTCGCCTGTAGCCAGAGACGATTTGAAGATTTCTCTCAAGGGCCCAGCAATTTCCTCGCTTGCCTCTCTCAGTATTCTGTGGTGTATCCCACCAGGTCCTGGGGACTTGTCTACCTTAATGTTTCTCAAGCCCCCCAATACCTCATCCCTTTTGATCTTAAAATGACCCAAACTATCTATACACCCTTCCACAGACAGATCACATACCAAATCCTTCTCCATGGTCATACTGATGCAAAATACTCATGCCTCGTCATAGTCCTCTGCCTCCACACATAAATTCCCTTCCCTGTTATTGAGTGGGTCAACCCCCTTCCTGGATACCCTTTTGCTTGTTATATGCATGTATGGGATTTTCCTTAATCCTGGTTGGTCAATGACTTTTCATCGCCCCTTTTTAGCCTTCCTGTCTCCTCATTTATGTTTCTTTCATCTATCCTTGCATTCTACTCTAGCTTCGTACATTCCCAGCTTGCGGGCCTTAATAAATGCTTCCTTTTCCTTTTTGGTTCATCCTTACAGTAACGTGCTTGTCCTGAATTCCCACCAATTTACACTTGAAAACCACCCGCATACCAGATGTTAATTTGCCCTCTGATATCTGCCCCAATCTACATTCTTCGGTTCTTGCCTAATATTGTTATAATTAGCCTTTCCCCAATTTAACACCTTCACTTGATAACTACAACTATCATTATCCATCAGTACTCTTAAGCTTACTGAATTTTGGTCACTGTTCCTTGCCTACTCCCCGACTGAGGCATTGACCACCTGGCCAGGTTCATTTCCAATACTAGCCTCAGTACAGCCCCTTTCCGAGTTGGACTATCAACGTAATGTTTCAAGAAGCCCTCCTGGATGCTCCTTACAAACTCTGCCCCTTCTGAGCACCAAGCACTCGATGAATCCCAGTCAATATACAGTAAGTTAAAATCACCCACAACAACAACCCTGCTACTTTTACAGCTTGCCAAAATCTGGTTACATGTCCGTTCTTCTCTCTCCAGCTGGTTGTTCGGAGGCCTATAGTAAACACCAAACCTTGTGCTTGCACCCTTCCTGTTCCTGAACTTTACCCACATTGCCTCGCTGTATGAGCTATCCGAGGTGTCCTCCCGTGGTACAGCTGTGATATTATCCTTAGCAAGTACTGCAACTTCCCCAACTCTTATGTCTAGCCTTCTATCCTGCCTGAGACATCTGTATCCTGAAACGTTAAACAATCAATCCTGTCCTTGTCTTAACCTAGTGTCTGTAATAGCAACAACATCACACTTCTAAGAACTAACCTAAGCTCTAAATTCTTCTGCCTAACTTGTTAAAATTCTTCCCTTGAAACAGGTGAACTTCAGTCTACTAGATCCAGCTTGATCAGCAAATACACCCAGTCTGATTTTTCTCTGAGTCTTACTGGCCCTATTCTCCAGTTCCCTTTCAAGTTCATTCACTTTGCATTGAATCCCACATGCCTGCCAAGCTAATTTAAATCCTCCCGAGTGACACCAGTAAACCTCCCAGCCAGAATATTTGTGCCCTTTCAGTTTAGATGCAACCCGTGTTTCTTGTACAGGCCCCACCTGCCCTGGAAGAGATTCCAATAGCCCAGATATCTGAAACCCTACCCCCTACACTATCTGTTTAGCCACGTGTCGAGCTGTACTATCTTCCTATTTCTAAACACACTGGGCCGTGGTACAGGGAGTAATCTCGAGATTACAACCTTGGAGGTCTTGCTTATTTTAACTTTCTCCCTAACTCCCTGAACTGCTGCTGCAGGAGTTAATCACTGAACCTTCCTATGTTTTTAGTACAAGTATCTACCACAACCTCTGGCTGGTCACTCGCTCCCTTCAGAATACTTTCTGCCCATTCAGAGACATCCTGGACCCTGGCACCAGGGAAGTAACACATCATCATGGAGTCTCCTCTACATCCACCGAAGCGCCTATCTGTGCCTTAACCTATGGAGTTCAAAATAACTACTGCTGTAGCGCTCATTGTCCTTCTTTTCGTAAGAAAAGTAGCAGTTGTGATTCCACGAGTCTGCCTGCTGATACTGTTGCCCCAGATAGGTGACCCCCGAACAGTATCCAAAAGAGTATACTTGTTAGAGAGGGGGACGAACACGGGGGATTCCTGTACTGGCTGCCAGATCCTTCTAGCAGGCACCCATATCTCTGAAACTGTTGCGTACAACACATTCTGCTACCATCATGATCCTAAGTGCATCTGATCGCCACTCCACTCTATCCATACAGTCTGTAAGGAACTGAAATTGGGTGCACTTCCTGCAGATGTAGTGGTCCAAGACACTGCAAGCATCATGGATCTCCCACATGTCACAAGTACAGCAGTTAACCCCATTTCTACTCCCAGTCAAGAAAATGTATTAAACACTTACCCTTATTTGTCACTGCACATACGCGAGATAGGACTTCCCTCACTCACCTTCCCAGAATGCTCCCTCCATCCCTCCCTTTCCCTTTGCTGTCACTTGACAACTGCCCCTCCACAAACCATCTTCTGGACCTCTTCCATACCTACACAGGCCCCAAACCCCACCTCTTCCTCTGTTACATCGATGACTGTATCGGCGCCGCCCCTTGCTCCCCAGAGGACCTCGAACAGTTCATCCACTTCACCAACTCCTTCCACCTCAACCTTCAGTTCACCTGGGCCATCTCCAGCACACCCCTCACCTTCCTGGACCTCTCAGTCTCCATCTCAGGCAACCAGCTTGTAACTGATGTCCATTTCAAGCCAACCGACTCCCACAGCTACCGAGAATACAACTCCTCCCACCGACCCTCCTGCAAAAATCCCACTCCCAATCCCAATTCCTCCGCATCCGCTGCATCTGCTCCCACAATGAGGCATTCCACTCCCGTGCATCCCAGATGTCCAAGTTCTTCAAGGACCGCAAATTGCCCCTCACAGTGGTCGAGAACGCCCTTGACCGCGTCTCCTGCATTTCCCGCAACATATTCCTCACACCCCGCCCCCGCCACAACCGCCCAAAGAGGATCCCGCTCGTTCTCACACACCACCCCACCAACCTTCGGATACAACACATCATTCTCCGACACTTCCGCCAGCTACAATCCGACCCCACCACCCAAGATATTTTTCCATCCCCACCCCTGTCTGCTTTCCGGAGAGACCACTCTCTCCATGACTCCCTTGTTCGCTCCACACTGCCCTCCAACCCCACCACACCCAGCACCTTCCCTGCAACCGCAGGAAATGCTACACTTGACTCCACTCCTCCTCCCTCACACCTATCCCAGGCCCCAAGATGACTTTCCATATTAAGCAGAGGTTCACCTGCACATCTGCCAATGTGATATACTGTATCCATTGTACCCGGTGTGGCTTCATCTACATTGGGGAAACTAAGCGGAGGCTTGGTGACTGCTTTGCAGAACACCTCCGCTCGGTTCGCAATCAACAATTGCACCTCCCAGTGGTGAACCATTTCAACTCCTCCTCCCATTCTTTAGATGACATGACAATCATGGGCCTCCTGCAGTGCCACAATGATGCCACCCAAAGGTTGCAGGAACAGCAACTCATATTCCACTTGGGAACCCTGCAGCCCAATGGTATCAATGTGGACTTCACCAGTTTCAAAATCTCCCCTTCCCGCATCACATCCCAAAGCCAGCCCAGTTCGTCCCCTCCCCACACTGTACCACACAAACAGCCCGGCTCTTCGCCTCCACCCACTGCATCACAAAACCAGTCCAACCTGTCTCTGCCTCCCTAACCTGTTCTTCCTCTCACCCATCCCTTCCTCCCACCCCAAGCCGCACCTCCATTTCCTACCTACTAACCTCATCCCACGTCCTTGACCTGTCCGTCTTCCCTGGACTGACCTATCCCCTCCCTGCCTCCCCACCTATACTCTCCTCTCCACCTATCTTCTTTTCTCTCCATCTTCGGTCTGCCTCCCCCTCTCTCCCAATTTATTCCAGAACCCTCACCCCATCTCCCTCTCTGAGGAAGGGGCTGGGCCCGAAACGTCAGCTTTTGTGCTCCTGAGATGCTGCTGGGCCTGCTGTGTTCATCCAGCTTCACACTTTATTATTCTGGAAGCAGTAACTGCCCTGATGCAGATCTTCCCACGTCGGCCAATCAGCGTTAACACCCTGCTAACCTCTTCAAGGTGACTTGTCCTGAACGTTTCAACTTTCTGTGCTCATACACATCGAGGACCCTCTGCTCCTGCACACCCTTTATAACGGTACGGCCTACTTTCTATTGTCTTTCAATGTTCTTTCTACCAAGTGCATCATCTCACTCTGCTCTGTATTGTCCCTCGCCTGCCATATACTTAAACACAACACCAATTTGTCTCTATCCTGCTGGTGTTCCACACTGTCCTTCACACACTTTACAATTCTTCTAGATTTGGTATCTGCAGGCATTGAAATTGCAGTACAGTCGCACTCGAAATAGGAATACTGACACATTCCCCACAGAGTAGCAGAAATACTGGCACATTCCCCACAGGGCAGTAGAAATATTGACAAACACCAGATAGATTGAGTGAAATATTGAGAAAATCATCAGGGAGCAAAATAAATTTTGACAGACTCCCCATGTCTATATCAATGTCAGTGTATTAGTTTGTACATCTGTGTTTTTGTATTAGTGTCTGCGTATCTATGGCTGTGCGTGTATTTCCATGTCGGCATCTCTGTGTGCGCTTGTGGGCGCGGTGGGTCTGGCAGTCTCTGCGGTGTGTCATGCGATGTAATGTCTACCTCTGTTGGCCGCTACACCGTACTGCACCGAGGGCAACAGACAGTGAAAACTCTCAGGGATTCGTTCAGTCTGTGAGGGAGAGCAGGAGGGCAGCAGCTCAAAACAGCATCCAGATTGAAGCCCAACAACACAGGCACACACATAGAAAGCTAGTGTCAGGAGCATTGCATTTGTACAAAGGTCCTTAAGAGTCAGAAGTGCTCAAGTACAGAAATATCTCTGCCCTGTCTGCAAATGTTGAAGTGATTTGTATTTGGACATTATTTGTGATTCTTCGTGTACACATTAAAGTGTATTTCCACCGCAATTGTATCGAAACAACTCTGAGTGAACCATTTTGTAAGGAGATTAATTAAATTTTATTCCATGCTCTTTAGCTAGCAATTCTTTGTTTAAATACTTACAAATTAAAAGTCAAAAAGGATTGAAATGTCCACAAACAGACCCGACGGTGATGGTAATATAGGAGAGAGAGAGAGAGATAATAGGAACTGCAGATGCTGGAGAATCCAAAATAATAAAATGTGAGGCTGGATGAACACAGCAGGCCAAGCAGCATCTCAGAGCACAAAAGCTGACGTTTCGGGCCTAGACCCTTCATCAGAGAGGTAACATGTCAGGAACAACATCGCTAGGTATCGAACAAAACGGCTCTGTGCCTCCAAAAACATTATTTGAAGAAACAAAATGCCCGACAATGTCAGAGATTCACAGTGTTTGATGTCATCCCAAAGAAAACTACCAACTGTATAGTGGGGTGGAGAGGGCAACAGCGGGAGAGTTTGTGATTGTAAACACAACAGTAACAGACAGAGAGAAAGAGTGGGACAGCTTTGACTCCAATTTCAATGGATTTACTGAAAACACACGTGACCTCTTGCACAGGGATGCAGACAGAGATACATACACTAATACACACAACACATACACACAGAGATATGGACACACAGTCAAATGCAAACACATAAACAAACACATACACACAGACACAGTGGTGTCTTTAAGACAGAGATGGATGTTCTTCATTAATAAGGGGATCACTGGTCAGTTATAGAAGGCAGGGGAATGGGGTTGAGAAACAATTCAGCCATGATCAAACAGCACAGCAGACTTGACAGGCCGAGTGGCCAAATTCTGTTCCAATTTCTTAGCTATTACGATCGTATGGTACCTGGACTTGCCTTCCTGTGAGTATAGTGGAGGTTAGATTTGATAACTATTGGACTGAAGTCAGTTAACGGAAATGTGAACAGGTTTTAGGGCTGAATGATATATATCTGGTCCGAATTGTTGGGTCCTTGTGTCTCAAAAGATTTGTGATCGGTTTGAGGGGAACGCATTTTCAGAACAAAGGCCTTCTATTTCAGAATGAGATAGGGATGTTGCTTTCTCTTTCGGACTGTGCGTTCTGTGGTGTTCTCCCCCGCAAGGAGCAGGGAAGGCGGGGTTACTGAAAACATTCACGGCTGAGTTCCATTGATCTTTGTTGAACAATAGAATGAATGTTTATTGGGAACAGGTAGGAATGGGGTGCACAGCCACAAACACAACAACAATGAGCTCTCTGAATGGTGCAGCAGGCTCGAGAGGCCAAATGGCCAACTGCTGCTCCTAAGCCATGTGTTGTTCTCTCACTCATTTCCTTGACGCTGTTCCAGAGGTACAGCAAGATGCCAAACAGCCAGTCAGAGTCATTGAAACCCTCCTTCCCCTCAAATGATTTACACAGAAACAGAATGAAGTCATCCTGTCCTTTGAGTTCATTACACTACACAGGACAAGGCCATGCAAGCTTTCTAGGCTGCTACACAGGTACAGGCGAACCCAGGGTAACTACCAGTCAATAGCCAGCAGGGATAAATGTTTATTTTCAGGTTATAAAGCTGTAAATCGGTGACGTGCCTCAGGGATCAGCGTGAGTCATCGATGATGTATAATCCAAATCAAGGGACTGATTGGATTGGAGCTCACCATGATAGTCATTCATAAGGCCTGCAGTGGCAGCAGAGAGCCTGCAAAGGGATTTAAAGATAGGGAAGTATAGTGTGCAAACCTTAGGCAGAAATAGCATACTGTGGGTTACGGGGAAGCCTGTACTGTGATGGAAGGATAAAACAACAGTAAAGCACATAAATCGAAAGAGATTGCAGAACATGGTAGTACAAGGGGATTGTGAATCCTAGTATATGAATCCTATAATGTTATCCTGCGCATGTAGCCAGTGATTAGGAAAGTATATGGAATGGTGCTGGTTTATGTAAAAGCTATCTGTACAATCATCAGATTGTTTTACAGCATCTGTAATGGGCATTACTGAGACCGCTCTGATATATTCAATTCCCTAAAGTGAAAACAAAATGCAAAATTGCTTCAGAAACTTATCAAATTTATTTCATTTTACTCGTTCCAGGAATGAAAGCCTTGTTGACTCACAAAGTCATACAGTTCAGGAACAGATCCTTCGGTCCAACTCGCCTGTGCTGACCAGATATTCCCAACTGATGTATTTCCATTTGCCAGCATTAGGCCTATATCCCTCTAAAATCTTCCTATTCATGTACTCATAGTGGGGCTTTTTGAATGTTGTAAATATACCAATCTCCACCACTTCCTCTGACAGCTCATTCCTTACACACAACACACTCTGTGTGAAACAGTTACCCATCAGGTCTCTTTAAAATCTCCCCCCTCTCTCATTAAATCTATGCCTCTAGTTTTGGACACCCTCACCAGAGAAAAATGACCTTGCCTATTCACTGTATCCATGTCCCTCAAAATTTCACAAACCTCTACAAATTCACAGCACTTCAATGAGACATGTTCATATTGTACCATATAAGATCCTGAGGAGAGTGTACCAGGTGCACAGCTGATGGGTGTTCCCTCTTGTATGGAAGACTGAAACTAAGGATTTCAATTTTTGAAAGCAATGTATTCATTTTAACATAGATGCCATAAGACATGAAGTTATTTTACGAACATTAGTCAAGCACATATGAGCATGTCTTCAAATTAAGATAAGTTGTTCCTACGAGGAAAAATGAACTGTCATGAAGTCATACAGTGCAGAGAATGTTGAAGCCGATTTCACATGGCCCAGTTTGGTGGCCAGATAATATTATTGTATATTTTCGTTGAGAGAAGGAGAAAATGTAACGTCCAGAGAAGCAGCAAATAATTGCAGCCTCTCTTTCTTTATTCCTCCTCACAGCAATGTGTGATAGCAGAAAACCTGTCAGTCATCTTTGCCACTCGTGGAGGATTGCTGCTGAGGGTTCACTGGAATCTCTCCCCTGCCTAAAGCAAACGAATTTCAGCCAATTCCAACTGTTCCATGATGTATGTATGCATGTGTCTGTGTGTGTGTCTCAGTGTTTGTAGAAACATAAATATTCATGGCAATATAGTTCAGTGACTAAACTGTTTATAATATATCTTTCCATCATAGCTTGAGTAACTTTGCTTTGATTATATACCAGTTATTTTAGCAATTTAAGACATCTGTCTGAGTTGTCCCTAATGCTGAAATTAAGCCAATATGACATCCATAAAATTGGCCATTTCACCAAGCTGGTTACATTTAAAATTTGTCACGATCAATGGAGGAACGGGACTAGAAATGATAGCAATGACATTCCAAAGTCCGTCTGAACAGGCGTGAGGAGAAATTCTCGAGGGGCCATTTGAGTTGGATTTTTTTTCCCCTAGGAGTCTGTGGTACCTGTGTGTTTGAATTTATTCAAAGCTGTGTCATTTAGATATTTGTCAGAAAAGTGAGTAAAGGATAACGAACAACAGGTAGTAAAGTGCGGGGAAAAACAGTTAGGCCATGATCGTAGTGCCTAGTGCAACAGTGTCAAAGAATCTAATGTGCCGGAGATAGTGGGAACTGCAGATACTGGAGAATTTGAGATAACAAGGTGTAGAGCTGAATGAACTCAGCAGGCCAAGCAGTATCAATGGAGCAAGAAAAGTGATGTTTCGGGCCGAGACCCTTCTTCAGAAACTGGAGAAAGATATAAGCCCGAAACATCACTTTCCTGCTCCTCTGATTCTGCTTGGCATGCTGTGTTCATCCAGCTTTACACCTTGTTATGTCCAATGTGCCAGTCTTCTCCTCAGTCCAATGCCCCGACATTCCATTCCACCCTACAAAGCCATTACTCAGGAGCAGTTGGAGACCACTTGCCCGTGATTCTCAAGGAATCCAAACACAGGCATTTCGGCTTCTGAAGGCTTTCACATATAGTTTAGTGTGAGATGGAAAATATTCTTGGGGAAAAAAAAGAGTTGGTGCTGGCCTGACACAGACCCCTCATCTCTATTTACAGAGTTTTCCCTGTCTCCCTTTGTTTGTTATGTTGTAGATCCACATTCACTACGAATACAGCAGCAAACCCACCCTGCCCCTGACCATACTGCACCCAGAGTTTGCTCACAAAACCCTCTGGTCTACCTGACCACAAAATTCCTGAACAGAGCTTCTAGGAAAATAACAATCACTGACTTTCCAATAAAAACATACGAGAATACCATACACAGGAGTCGGTGATTCAGCCCCTCAAACCTGCCTTTCCCTTCAATAAGATCAGGGCTGATCTGATCTGGGCCATAACTCCTCTTTCATGCCCAATTGCTTGTCTACCTCAACTCTCTGATGTGGCAAAACGCATCAACAACCCCATCCACCACCTCCAATAATTTCAGCGATCTAGCTTCCCGACGCGTTGGAACAGAGAAGCCCCAAACGTCACTACCCTCTGTGAGATAGAAATTCGCCCCACACATACCCTATGACTTATTCACTTGAACAAAATTTATGAACACAAAGTAAGAGTGACTGGCACTGATAGCCACACAGTACTTGACTGACAACAGCATCATGCAGCCCAAAACAAAATTGAACTCAATGGGAATATATTTTCCGCTCCCCACTGTTTCGAGTTACCCATCACAAAAAGGAAGGTGCTTGCGATTGTTGGACATCAATCCTCTCAGCCCTGGGATATCTCAGCAGGAGATGCTCACTGTAGGTTCATCAGCATTAACATCTTCAGCTGCTTCAACAATGTCTTTCCCCCTATCAGAACGTCAGAAGTGGAGATGCTCACTTTTGTTCACACAATTTTCAGAACAATTTGTCATCCTTCAGTTCCTGGAGCAAACCGTGTACATGTGCAGCAAGACCTGGACAACATTCAAGCTTATGCTGTTGAAGTGTCAGTAATATTCATGTAACAATATTGCTGTATACTGCTCATTTCACAGTAATAAGAAAGGAATTCATCCAGCACCTTGAACTGGTTTTACAGGAATAAGAGGAAGCTATTCGGTCCATCAAAGCTATTGGATAATAAGAGGCACAGTCCATTCACTCTGTCCTGCCTATTACACAAGAAGGCAAGGAGTACAGTCAGCACATTAACCTGCTGACCAAGTACCAGGGTCAGCCAACCAGGACTTTGAGCCTCTTCCTGGGACCATGGAGTAGGCCATCCAGAGCTCAAGCCACATGAACCGAAATAGGAGAATGTCACTGATGCTTCAATATGACACACCAATGAAGCAGTGAGTGCACAGGTAGCCTGCTCTATGATGTTCCGCCTGGCTCTGTTGCTAATGGCACACACGTTACTTTAATGTGGTTTTATGATGGTAGGAGTGGCAGTGGTTGGTTTGTACCAAGTCTCACGTCCGTCTTCCAGACAGACTGGTGTCCTGACTGGAGGTCAGAAGCTGGTGGGAATGGCTAACTCTTTCAGACTCAAGGCATTATGGCTGCTGATGGATTTGTGAGCAACATTACATACAGTGCAGAGTCACACACCAACTGCGTCTTGATGTGCTGAGAGTTCATTTAGAGTCTGGAGCTCACTCTAACCTAACATGGTACTCCACAGAGGTCCATAAACTATCAGTAAACATGTCTCAGAGAGGAAAAATAACAAGCAATTTGTCACGCTATCAATGTCTTTTTGAATGTATTAAGTATTAGCCCATAACATTGAATTTTCAATGCAATTACCTCGTATTCAATCACAGCACTACAGCTTAAACACTCACTTCCTTCACTTTCTCTTGAAGGTACCATCATCCCAGGGATCAGGCTGGTAAAAATGCTTTGCATTGTCTCTGTGACGAGGAGATCACTCTGTATTAAAGAAATAAAATCTGTACACAGTGCGACAAATACTGCCTCAGCAACGCTCTACAACTGCAGGAAGTGTTTTTTTTTTAACTGCCATACTTGAATAATATTGCAATGAAGGACAGCATAGCATTTACTGTCCCGATTCCTTGTTCCCCTGTATATAGTCTTTCAGTGACTCACGAACAAGGGCTTCCAGGCCATTTTTGACAATTGCACTTCCCAAACTGTCACTTTCTAATAAATATAAAATGAGAAGGATGGTATTTGTTGACCATGTCCAAACAATTTCTTTGCCTGTAAATGGCTGTTTTCCAAGCCCTGATACATGGGATACAAGTTAAAAACGACCCTACTCTTTCTATTCTCTCCAGTGTCCAATTCTCAGCCCATGTAGTATTTTTTTACTCGCCATACCTATGGACTCTTTTTTTTTCACTCATCTCTGTGTAACCATGTTAAAGTTTATCTGAAAAGTCAAACGCACCATTCCCACTAGTTCTCATTCGTTGATATCACAACAAACATCCTCCATAAACCCCAGCAAGATAATCAAAAATCAATTTCCTTCCTGCGGAAAGGCTGACTCTGTCAAACCATATCATTATTCTCCAACAATCTGGTTATCACATTCGCTACAAAAGAAAAATTAGATTCATTTCTCACAACTGACATCAAGTTGTCTCCTATTTACTTTTTTGTTCTTTTCTCCATGAAGGATTCCATGTAATACAAGAGGTGGACGGGAGAAAAATGTGGCTGTTGGAGCTGCTCCTTTTTTGATGTGTATTCACTGATGAAGCTGATTTCCTCGATTTCTTGGAGAAGTAATCACTATATTATAAGCTGTTGCATTGAATAGGAACTTTGAAATAAAACGATTAAAACAGAAACAAAAACGTTTAAAATGGGTGAGCACATACGGTGTGACAAGGGAAAAAAGAACAATGTATCTGCTTAGCTGACTAACCAGGCAGTCAGATTTCACAACTGATTCCCTGAGCTTTTTAGATTCAAGTGTCTCTGGGCATCGGAGTTGGATTTGAGAAGCATAAATAAAGGGAAATTCACAGCTGACCTTGGAGAAACCACGGCAGAGGAAGAACGAAATTGATTTTTGTCTAACCGTACTGTGTAAATCTACAACAGCGGGTATTGTGATTTGCTTGCAATGTTTTATTGAGATCTGCCTCTACGTTTTTTTTTAAACATATATCACATAGGTAACAAGTTAGCCGAGTGTAATGCCTTTAGAGCAGTTAGACTGCGCTATTTTCTTGGTCAGTAGATTGTTAAGGTGAAATGATGGCCTTCAATAGAGTGATGTGGTCTTCCTGTTTGATGTGGGAGATGAAGGAGAACTTCAATGTTCCTGAAGAATATGTCTGACTGAAGAGTGTTTGGTTACGAAACCTACCGGATTGCATGGATAAAGCAGCAGCTAGATGCAATGAGGAATTTACAGGAGGATGGGGGATGTGATGGATGGTTTTGTCGGGAGGTAGAAAAAACTGCAGATACAGTCAGGTTGATGCATTATTGGAGGAAATGTAGGATAGGTAGACTGTAGTGCTGGAGTCTCTTGTGGCCATCCCCATCTCGAACAAGTATGCTGTTTTGGACAATGGAGGACGTGATGGACATTGAGGTGAATGTAACATTCACAGCCATGTTTCTGATGGCAAGATTGGCTCGAATGTAATGAGAAATGCATCGTATTCCAAATAATTGATTGTGATAGGGAATTATCAATTCAGGGATGCAGACAGACATTTCTGCATTGAATGTGATACAACAGGACAGTGGGTTGTCCGAAGCTTGCCAAGGTCCAGGAATTATTCACAGTTAGAAAGACAAACAGGAAGTTGTTGTACACATTAGAACTAACAACACAGGGCGACAAACGGATGATGTTCTGAGGAGAGAGCATAGGAAATTTTGAAAGAGCATAGGAATTGTGGGTGAGGGTAGTAATGCTCGAGAAAACTATCCACAAAACCTCCGCTGAATTTCCAATGACAGGAACAATTCAAAACCGTGCATGCATGCCACACCCACTCAGTGTTGAAAAAAATACCTTCCTCTCCTCAGTTTCTATTTTCCTCGGTGATAAACTGTTACATCTCTGTACAGTCACAGTGACCTGAAATATTAATGGGTCCGCTCTTCAGGAAAAGCAGTTGACAATGTAATTACACAATTTTCTGTACCACAATCACAATAACAGCAACATCACTCTTGCTTGTGGAGTTGACTTGGGATGAGGTGGCAAATTGCTATTATCTCTGCTATTCATACAGGGACCCAGCAAATGACCCACACCACAATTTGTATCCCACCACGGCAGATGGTGGAATTTGAATTCAATAAAATATCTGCAATGATGATACCATGAAGCCATCATTGATCGTCAAAAAAACCCACAGGGCTGACTAATGTTCTTTTGTGAAGGAAATCTACCATCCAAACCTGGTCTGGCCGACATGTGACTCCAGGCACACAGCAATGTGGTTGCCTCTCAACTGCCTTTTGAAGTGACCAATCCAGACACTCAATTTTATCAATCACTACTAAGCCTCAAAGGAATGAAACAGGACAGACAGTTGTACCAGCAATTCACAGCACGTGAACTGCAGTGGTTCAAGAAAACAGCTCACATACACCTTCCCAAGGTAACCTCGGAAGGGAAATAATTACTGGGCCAATCAGTCACACCCACATCCCATTAATGTATATATTAGGATAATCAGACTCAGGGAAGACAGACTGGGGGGGGCATAGATTAGTTTAGAAAGGGATTTGTATGCATATCTACATGGTAATTATATTTAGGAATATGGGAAAAGGCTAAAAATAAATGTAATTCATCTTACATTTCATTCTCGTTCCAGCTGATCATACAACAATCCCTTTGTTTGTTTATTTTTGCCTAGCTCTCTCCTTCTCGACCTATTCAACTCATTCCTTCTCCCCTTCAAAACAAACATCCCCGTCACCAGCATAAATCACAGTGTATGCCAGCTGATTTCAGTACTGACATATGGACTAGAAATACTAACTGTGGGTTTATTTCGACAGAGCCTGCCAAACCTGCTCAATTTCCTCAGCACTTTATTTCTTTTTTTCAGATCTCAGGCATCTTTCTTTGTTTGATTTAACCATTAATTTTGTTATTTCATGGGGTGTCGACATCACCAGCAAGAGCAGCATTTGTAAACTAGCATTAATTGCCCTTGACTGTGGCCATTGCATGCCTTGTTCAGGGCCTGACTTCACCCTGAATCCAGACCACGTAATAGTGTTAGACTTTGTTTTCGAAAGGACATCAGTATAACAAGATAGGTTATTAAACAAAATGTTGTTGATTTTATAGTTTCTGTCAGTGAAAATTGCTTTGCTTCCAAATGTGGTAGGAATTGAAACAGTATCTTTCCAGGAATAATCCGAAACTCTGAATAACCTGCCCAGCGACTTAACTCCTCTAACCTGGTGTCAGTATCGCGAAGTAACTTGAGAGACAAGAACAAGATTATGATCAAAATATTTGTAACTGGAAGGCAAGCCAGAAAAGAGCTGGAGTTGTAATGTCTGAATTTTACCTCGGTGTAGATAATGGTTTATTTGGCAACAGCACAAAAGCAGAGGGAAAGAGTGGGGATATTAAGGAACTGGTTTTGGACAGATTTAGTGACGGGTACAACAGCGAGACGGAAGTCAAAAAGGTCTACAATGTTGTGAATAGTTTTGTTGTCAGATGTTTGTGAGGGGCAAGTTTGAAATTCATGGATATTGACAGGAGGTTTAATTAAAACTATAGGTAATAGCTTCTGTCTTCGCCAAATTTAGGTGACAGAAAGAACAGTGGAGTTGAATATGCTTTATGGAAGTAATAAATGGGTATCGGTAGAGAGACTTACCAGGAACACCAACAATAGCGAGAATGGGATAGTAACCAGCTTGAATAATCATCAGCACAGCTTCTATCCGATCTGGTAATGTTGCGTAACGCCAGGTAAGAATGAAAAGACCCGAGGGTAAACTCCTGTCCATTGTTGTAACATTCCAGTCTATTGTTCTCAGATTCTGATCCATTGTTGTAACATTCCAGTCTATTGTTCTCAGATTCTGATCCATTGTTGTAACATTCCAGTCTATTGTTCTCAGATTCTGATCCATTGTTATAACATTCCAGTCTATTGTTCTCAGGTTCTGATCTCTCCTCTCCCTCACTGTGCAGTTGCCGATCCCTGTTCGTGCTGTCACTGATGCTCCTGCTCGTACTATGGGATAAAACATTGAACAGAGCCCTTCAGTTATAGGAGATGGAAAACCTCCTGTGACACAGTTAGAATCCATAGAGACTAACATCAATCACAGTCACTGAACAAACAGTTCCAGTTAAGCCCCTTCAATACAGCACTTTTGGTTCACAATAACAACGGGGCTGAAATAGACGTTAATGTCATTGGCTATTGGTCTTGTATCCCAAAAACAATTGTTCTAAGAGAGTCTTTGGTGAAGGAAAATGGTGGATGATTTCTTGTTGTCGGTTAGATGGACCTGCTGAGTTCCCCATGTACAATGTTCTAACCATTTGTACCAACGCCCCGACCATCTGAAAAAAAAGTACACAAGCAAAATGTTGCGACTGTGCGATCAGTCCTACAAAACGCTGGGTATAGTTCCCTGACCTTGCAGATCAAGTGTGGATTGTCTGGATGTTCTTCCGATGCTGTAATGAAGCAGCTTTGTGTCTTTAATATGCAATGTTCTTCATCGCAGTTTTTGTGCTTTAAAGTAGTATCATTTACATTTCTTGGTTCAGTTTAAATCTAAACATGACATGTAAAATGATGTTTTTTTTAAAGCCCATGGATTAATGTGTCAGGGACATGAGTGTGACATTGGTTGTGAGGCAGAGCGGAATGGGGGCAGTGGCTGTGGAGACTGGAGGGGAGTACAGTGATATCCCAATGTCACCAGTATTCAACCAGCACTTATTCTAACAGACAGAATGAAATGTAATAAAGAGCAAGGAATCAGGTTATATTTTGGAGAGAGCACAGCATGATCATTTAAATGTGATGTAGTGAATTATATATTAAATATACACTGTCTAATAACAGAATATGCAAATTGATAAGATTGTTCATATCTGCGCAGGGTATTCAGGATTAAAATCAGAAAAAGATTTCAAACTGTTAGGGGTAGAGGGAGATTAAAGGACCATGTTGGTAGGGATGTTGCTCATTCACAGCAGGTGCAGAGATGACATGCTGAGTGGCCACCACCTTCGCTGTAATTATTCTGAGATATACATGAAAAGTTTTCAGACCCTGAGGGGACAAGCATTGTCAGTGAAGGACACAGACTGTGTTGTCATGAATAATCTATTTCTGTTGCCTGACAAGCTGTTGCTGCCTCTAAAATATCTTCTCAATCAAAATTGATTTCCTGAAATTCATGCATTAAGGAGGATATTAGGCAAAAGTTGTTTTGTTTTTGGAATGTAAAGAAGAAACAGATTCTGGTTGAATACAACCAACACAACAGCTCTAACAGGAATAGACTGTATTGTCCCAAATGTAACCACTTTCAACATCTGGACCTTTTAAGAAAGGCAAAATGTTAGAGATGGAAATCTGAAATACAAACCAAAATTGTTGGAGAAATGCAGTAGTTGAGGCAACATCGAGATACAGATTTGGAACTAACATTTCAATTCTGACATGAACCTGTTCTGAAAATGTCATATTGGACTCACAAAATTAATTCTGTTTCTCTCTGCTCAGATGCTGCTAGAAATAATAACTTTTATTTCTGAATACATTTTTTTCCACTTTTGATCACAATTCGTCTGATCTGAACCAGAACAGTAAAGCTGCCAATTGAGTTGACTCTCAAGTATTTGGTCATGGTCATTAAGTGGGACATTGCACAGTTTCTGTATTAAGGATCCCTAATATCGATGGCATCTTGTATTGAGATAAAGTGCCATGAAAAGTTTGATCTCAGTGACACTGATATCACACGATTAGTCCTGAAAATGTAACTGATTGAAAACGATGAGAATCGTTACCTCAGTGTCATGCCATGCTCCCGATGTTGCTGGAGTTGCACTCATCTAGCAAAGACTTAACCTTCTGAGACTTTACACCCAGCTCTGACAACATAAATTGTCCTGGTATTTTTAATAGGACACATTCATCCACGGTAACTGGAAAACACTAGCAAAGGCAAAGTTTATTTGTCATCATCATCAGCTCTGGAGAAGGTGTCATAGTGCTGTATTCCTGAGACTCTTTTAATCGAAGTGGTGCAGATGTATGCACTGAGCTGTTTCTAAGAGGATTCCAAGATATTTTATCATATTATAGTGAAGCAACAATTTATTCCCTGTCCAGGATGACACGTATCTTGAATGATAACTTGCAGAGATTAGGCTTTTCATTGCTCAGGTGAGAACAGTACCGGTGCAGGATTCTCTTCAATTCCCATTGATCACATTTTCGTTCATGGCCCTAGATGCTGCAATGATTCAAGTACGGCTGGTGGCATGGGAAGTTACTCTGATCTCACTTCAAATAACATTGGAACATCAGCTGAAGCAATAAAGAGTGAAAGGTCAGAACACAGTTTGTTTGAACAATGTGATCACTGGCCTCACAATATTCCAAAGCAATTTTAGGGCAGGAAGTTACGATTCTGGGCAATGTTTGTCCAATTTGTAATGAGGTAGTTGGTTAAATGCCATCTCAGAGGGACAGAACGAAGCTTCACTCTGTACTATGGGGAATAGAACAATCCCATTTCCAGTGCAACAGACAGTGGCAAACACACACTATTGTCTGCTCCGATTGGACATTCGTCGTTTCAAACTCAGCATTCATAGGTAACCAACAGCAAACATGGACATCAGCAGCTTCCATCATACTGGTTGGAGGATAAAAAGGGAAAGTGAGGTATGATAAAGTGGACACTGGAGAAGTGGTGTGACATTCAATGGGGGTGGTAGAAGAGTAGTGTAAGGGGAGATGGTCAGTGGAAGTGTATGTAGCAGCAGAAGGAGCAGTGCAAGGGAAATAGAAGTGTAAGGAAGGAGGGGGAGGGGGAGTGAAAAACCTCAGAAGGGTTCATCGACCAATAATATTAAGTCTGTCTGTTTTTTTTTCACAGATGCTGCCAGACCTGCTGAGCTTTTCCAGCACCTTCAGTTTTTTTTGTAGCCAATCCTCTGGTTGGTCTCATGACAAATTTTTGTGAGAAACAATCCCTGATGCACTGTATGAATTGTTCTTCGAGGTGACCCTTGCCAGGGTGATTAATCCAGTCGATATGCACATACAAACCACCCATAATTACTATTGTGTCTGTCCCACAAGCTCTCGTTATTTCTGGGTTTATACAACGCCTTATACTTTAGAAACACTGTGGGTTGGGGCTGAAAATTAGTCCTACCAAGATGTTTCTTCCCTTACATTTCAATTCCAACCAGACTAATTTATCGTTTTTACCCTTATTGCTATTAGCATTTTCTAATACAGCCTTGAGATCGTCCTGAAGCAATAGACCAACTCCACCTCCTGCTCCTTTCTGTCTATCTTTTCGGAATACTGAGTACCCATGGGCATTTAACTCCACAACCTGGACTTTCCTCTCACCATGTTTCAGTAGTCCCCACCAAGTCATAACTATTTGTGCTGTCAGCTCATAAATTTTTTCCAAATGTTATGTGTATGGAGGTACAAGGCTTTATTTTTAAAATAAGTTCAGTTGATTTGCTTTTCTCTTTTAATATTTTCTTGTGCAATGTGCTTTATACACTCTCCATCCTTATTTATTAATTCCTGATAATACTGAGCCTGATCTCTATATCTTATTCCAATGCCAATTTGTTTCTGTACTGTAACTTTGTCACTTCTTCTGCTTTATTATCCAAGAGAAGGTCAAAGCTTACTCCTTTTCTAGTCGGAACATTTACAACTATACAGCATGGAAACAGTCCAACCAGCCCATGCCAAACATGATCCAAAACAAAACTCGTCCCACCTGCCTAATCCTGGCCCATATTCCTTGGAACCTTTCCTATTCATCTACTTCGCAAAATATCTTTGAAATGTTGTAATTGTTCTCACATCCACCACTTCCTGAGGAAGTTCATCCAACATTCAAACCACCCTCTTTGTGAAAAAAATCCCCTCGTATTTTTAAAATGTCTCTCCTCTCACCTTAAAAATGTGTCGCTGAGACTTGAAATCTCCCATCCCAGGGAAAAGACAATATCATTAATCCTATCTATACCCTTGTTATGTTATAAAATACTATCAGATTGCCTCTTAACCACCTACATTCCAGTGAAAGGAGTCCCCAGCCTATCCAGATTTTCTTTGTTACTCAGGCCTTCCATATCTGACATCATCCTGATAAATCTCTTCTGAACTCTGCCCAGCTTAAAAATATCCTTTCTATAAACAGGCAATGGAAATTTGATACAATATTCCAGGAGAGGTCTCCCAAATGTCCTGTCCAATCTCGGCATATATTCCAACTCTTATATTCGAAGGATTGAGTAATGAAAGAAGGTGTGCTAAATCCCTTTTTTAACAATCCTATCTGTGTGTGACACAAACGTCAAAGCATTACGTACCCGCATGCCGAGGCTCGCGTGTTTTACAACACTACCCAAATCCCTACCATTATGTGCATAAGCCGGATCCTTGTTTGTTGTACCAAAATGCAATATCTCACATTTATCCAGATCTGCCATTTTTCAGCACATTGACCCATTTGATCAAGATCCCATTATAATCGTAGAAAGACTTCTTCAATGTCTACTGTGCCACCAATTTTGGTGCCATCCACAAACTTACAGGCCATGCTTTCTATATTCTCATCCATATCATTTATATAAATGACAGGGAAGAGAGAGTCTAGAACTAATCCCTGCGGAGCACCCCTGGCGACAGGCCTTCAGTTCAAAAAAAATTGAACATGTTTAACAAATTCTTTGTTCTCCAAACAATTAACAAAATGTTAGTGCTAGTCAATGTTTGGAAAATTAAAATCATCTACTTTTACTATTTTATTATTCTTACATATATCTGAGATTTCTCTATATATTTGTTCCTTTGTTTCCTCTTACTATTGAGGAGGTCAATAGTACAATCCCATCAAGGTGATCATTCATTTCTTCTTATTTCTAATTCCATCCCATATTTTCACTGGATGATATTTTTAAGAAATATTTTTGAGTTACAGTAACAATTTTCTTAATCAAAAACGCCCCTCATCCTCCTGCGGCTCCCTGTCTATCCTTCCTGCATCTCCCTCATACTTCTCAACTCCATCAAATGTAGACTGAGTCCTCACTGTTGTTTTTCTGATTAACCCTTCATCCCAGATCATTCTTGTAAACCTACTATGGACCCCCTCCAATGGACCTACAGCCTTCCTTCAATACAGGGTCCAAAACTGCTCATAATATTCCAAATACGGTCTGCCAAGAGCTGAGACAGCCTCAGTAGTTCATCTCTGCTCTTGTATTCTAAGCCTTGAAATAAATATTAAAATGGCATTTGCCTTCCCAACTGCCAACTGAGCTAATATTGTTAATCTGAAAAGAATTCCTGAACTGGGACTCACAAGTCCCTTTGCACTACAGATTTCTGAAGTCTTTGCCCATTTAGAAAATGGCCTATGGCTTTATTGTTCCTACGAAAGTCCTTAAACCCATACTTTCCCATATTGGTTTCCATCTGCCACTTCTCTGTTCTCTCTCCAAGCCTGTCCAAGTTCTTTTGCAGCTTCCCCTCTTCCCCAACATTGCTTGTCCATCCACTGACCTTTGTGTCAACTGCAATCATGGTAACAATGCCCTCAGTTCCTTTCTCCTGATAGTTAATGCATACTATGAAGAGTTGTAGTCTCAACACTGACTCCTAAGTAACTCTTCAGGTCACTCCCTGGCACGCTGTAAGAAACCCCTTATCCTGACTCCCCACCTTCTGCCAGTCAGCCATTCCAAAAACTGACCACTAACACCATGCTCTTAACTTTTTTTTAGCAGCCCGTTGTGTGGTACCTTGTTAAATGCCTTGCGGAAATTCGAATTGATCACATCCACTGGTTCTCCTTTATCTAACCAACTTGTTACTTCAAAGAATTCTAAAAGATTTGTCAGGCAACATTTGCCCTTGATGAAGCCATAATAATTCTGCCTTATTTTCACCATACACTTCCAAGCACTCAGGCGTCTTATTCTTAATAAAAAAAACCTTGCCAGAAACAGAAGTCAGGCTACCTCATCCATAGTTTCTGCCATTGTCTCCTTCCTTTCCAAAACAAGGGAAATGCATTAAACATTTTTAGCCATCTGGTACCCTTCCTGACTCCAATGATTTCTGAAAGGCGACCACCTTGCATGTACAATCTCCTCAGTTCTTTCTTCAGAAGTCTGGGAAGTAGTCCACCTTTCAGGCATCTCATCATCCCCAGACCCGTCTTACTGATGGCCAGTGCGCTCACTTCCCCTCATATCTTCAACTTCAGGCATGCTGTTGGTGGCTTCCACTGTGAAAACTGATAAAAGGTATGTATTCAGTTCCATTGCCACTTCTTCGTTTCCCATTCCAACACTTCCAGGTTCATTCTCCACAGGTCCAACGTTCACTCTTGTCTTCCTGTTATACTTTCTTGAGACCTAAAAAATGTCTCTTGCAGTCTTCGTCTTTATTACGAGCTATTAGAATATCATATTTCATCTTCTCTCCCATCAGTACTTTCTTTTTGGTTTCCTTTTAAAGGGTTCCCAATCCTTTGGCTTCCAAACATCTTCACTGCATCTCAAACTACTGACACTGGGACAATCACTTATTCCGCCCTCCACGGAAGACTGCAGTACATATTGGAACCCTGCTCGCATCGCCAAATGTCAGGTTCGTTTTCGGAGACCCTCACGGAATTGCTGCAATAACAAGACACTGATCTGTTTAGAAAAACACAAATCCTTTTATTACCAGCAAATACAAGCTGTGGAGATTCACTGTACTCAACCCGGCACAGAGTGCAGAGTCTCGTACCTAATTCTCCCTGAGCAGTGAACAGTCGCTACTTTTTATACTTTACTCAGTACATAACACATAAAACAATTTCATATTTCACAATGACATGATACATGAAACCATTATTACAAAGACAGGAAACAAAACGATTATTACATCAATAACCTAAGAATTCAGGATATAGTGTCGATCACTCGTGAAGTGGCTGCTAATGGCAGTAGGCGATTTCAACTTGTTATCGGGACAGATTGTGATTTCAAGTTGCCGATGCGTCTGGCTAGAACAAAGTCAGTGTCCTGGCCCCTTTGTCAGCGACAGAAGTTACACATGTCAGAAGTATCACACCTTTACAAATGTTCCTCGCTTAACTGAGACAGTTTAATTCTAATTTTATTCAATCAGGAAGCTTAAGGCAGAGTCTGCATATCCATGTGTGGGAGGATAAGGAGTCACAAAGTCTAATGCAGAATTCCTAGCTGGGCAGGAATCTTTTGGGCAGTGCCTGCATACCTATGTGTAGGCAGATAAAAGACATTAATTTATAGAAGTATAGAAATCAATTGGATGTTATCCCAGTAACATCTCACCACAACACCTGGGAACTTCCCCTGCAACCGCAGGAAGTGCTACACTTGTCCCCGCACCTCCTCCCTCACACCCATCCCAGGCCCCAAGATGACTTTCCATATTAAGCAGATGTTCACCTGCACATTTGTCAATATACTGTATCCACTGTACTCAGTGAGACTTCCTCGACATTGGGGAAAGCAAGCGGAGGCTTGGAGACTGCTTTGCAGAACACCTCCGATCGGTTCACAATAAGCAACTACACCTCCCAGTTGTGAACCATTTTAACTCCCCTTCCCATTCCTTAGACGACATGTCCATCATGGGCCTCTTGCAGTGCCACAATGATGCCACCCGAAGGTTGCAGGAACAGCAACTCATATTCCGCTTGGGAACCCTACGGCTCAATGGTATCAATGTGGACTTCACAAGCTTCAAAATCTCCCCCTCCCCCACTGCATTCCAAAACCAGCCCAGCTCGTCCCATCCCCTGACTGCATCACAAATCTAGCCCGGCTCGTCCCCGCCTCCCCAACCTGTTCTTCCTCTCACCAATCCCCTCCTCCCAACTCAGGATACACCTCCATTTCCCACCTACCAACCTCATCCCGCCTCCTTGACCTGCTCATCCGCCCCGGACTGAACTATCCCCTCCCCACCTCCCCACCTATAGTCTCCTCTCCACCTATCTTCTCGTCTACAAAATTATGGTCTGCCTCCCCCTCTCTCCCTATTTGTTTCAGAAACCTCTCCCCATCCCACTCTTTGATGAAGGGTCTCGGCCCGAAACGTCAGCTTCTGTGCTCCTGAGATGCTGCTTGGCCTGCTGTGTTCATCCAGCTCTACACTTTGTTATCTTGGATTCTCCAGCATCGGCATTTCCTAATATCTCTGAACATCTCATTATGACTCCACTTTCAAGGAAACTGATCCTGCACTCCATGGTCTCTTTGTTCATCAATACTCCCCAAGGTCTGACCACTTAGTGAATAAGTTCCATCCTGATTTATTAAAGTGCAGCATTTCTTATTTACCAAAGTTAAACTTCATTTGCCACTTCATCACCCATTGGTTCATCTGAGCAAATCCCCTTGTTTACTGCCCACTATGACTCCAGTTTTGGTGTCATCTGCAAACTTACAACTATAACTCCATTGTTCACATCCAGATCATTTATACAAATGATGAAAAGCAGTGGACCCAGCAGCAATCCTTGTGGCATCCTGCTGATCACACCCTTCAGTCTGAACAACATCGTCCCCACATCACCCTCTGTCTTCTACTTTTGAGCCAACACAATATACACATAGCTAGTTCTCCCTTTATTCTGTGTGACCTAACCTTGCTGACCACTCTACCTGAGGAAGCTTGTCAACCGTGTTACTGAAGTCCACATTGATCATGTCCACCATTCTGCCCTCATCGGTCCTCTTTGTTAGTTCTTCAAAAAAACTCAATCAACAATTTTCCAGGCTCACAGATATGATCTTGCCTAATAATGTCAAAAGTGGCTTCCTCCAAATCAGAACTTTAACTTGTAGATCCAGTCTATCCTTTTCCATCGCTACTTCAAAACTAATACAGTTATGGTCACTGGCTCCAAAATGCTCTCCTACCAATACTTCAGTCACCTGCACTGCCCTACTTCCTAAGAATTGGTCAAGGTTTGCATCTTCGCTAGAATGCGCATCCACATACTGAATCCGAAAAGTTTCTTGTCCGTGTTTAGCCAATTCCTCTGCATCCAAGCCCTGGACACTATGGCAGTCCCAGTCTGTGTTTGCAAATTTAAAATCCCCTACCATATCCCCTACCATTCTTAGAGATAGCTGAGACGTTCTTTCAAATTTGTTTATCGATTGCCACGGGCAGAAGGGCGATCAAATCTTCCTTATTTCTCAGTTCCAGCCAAATAACTTCCCTGTATGTACTCTTTGGAATATGTTCCCAAAATACAGGTGTTAAGTTACCCTTCATCAAAAATGCCACTTCTCTTCCTAACATGTCCCACCACCCACTTTTGATATTTTCTATGGCAACTAAACTCTGGAATATTAAGCTGCTAGTCCTGTCCATCCCTGAGTCACATCTCTAATTTCAGCGCTAACCCAGTCCCATATTCCGAACCATGCTCCAAGTTCATTTGCCTTACCTGCAGGACATTTTTCATTGAAATATATGCAGTCCTCTATTATGTTCCTGCCTGCCCTGTCTGTTTGACTTACAATTTTCCCAACTGTTCCAGTCTCAGACTGATCTCTTTCGTCACTATCTCCCTGGTTCACAAACCATACCCTCCCCCACCCAACTAGTTTAAATTTTCCTGAGCATCTCAAACTCATCTCCCCACCAGTGTGTTTGTTCCCTTCCAATTCAGGTCCAATCCATCCTTCCTATACATGTGGCTCCTGCCCCAGAAGTCATTCTGCTGATACAAAAATATGATTTTTTTCTCCCTGCACAAGCTCCTCAGTCATGCATTCATCTGCTTTAGCTTCCTGTTCCTACTCTCACTAGCTTGTGGCACTAGGAATAATCCAAACAGGTTTATCCCTGAGGACATTTTAAAAATTCCTGCCTAACTTGCTACATTGTCTCCTCACAATATCATCTGCTTCACTTCCTATGTCATTAGTTCCAACATGTCCAATGAGCCCCTACTGATCCCTCTCAGCTTTGAAGAATATTTCACACTCTGTCCGAGATATCTTTGACCCTGGCCCCAGGGAGGAAACACGCCATTCTGATGGCTCACTGTCAGCTGCCAAAACATCTGTCTGTGCCTCTACCGAGAGAGCCCCCTCTCACAATCGATGGCCTGGAACTGGTGTCACACTAGAGACAGGCGCTGTACCAAGAACCTGGCTGTCAGTGCTGCATTCTCCAGAGAATCCATTACCCCCTACATTTTTCAACACAGCGTACTTATTTGAGATGGGGATGGTCAGAGGAGACTCCTGCACTACCTGCCTCCATCTCCATATCCTGGAAGTCACCCATCTGGATAATTGCATTTTTGGTTTATTTCCCTCCCTGCAACGGTCATCCATCTATCCCCTAGGCCCTGTAAACTCGTCACTGCTTCTAACTGTCACTCCAACCAATCCATGCGATCTAATAGGATTTGAAACCAAACACACTCCTGTAGGTTTAAACATCAGTAACATGGAAATTCTCCATTTGCTCCCACATCCGACATGAAGAGCACATCACTCTACTGAAGGCCGTCTTTGCATCTTAACAATCTACAGACTCAGAAAGTAGTACAGTATTACTACTTAAAATCACTGATTCAGGTGAGCTTATACCTCTGTGTTAAATTTTTAGAGTTTAATTAAGAAGCAGATCGCAAAAAAAACTCTACTCACTAGTGTAGGTTTACAAAAAAAAAACGGTAATGTCACATTTTAAAAGACCACTGACCTGTTCTCCAGTTGTGAGTTCCCACCCATAGGTTCCTCCAAGGTTTGATGTGAATTTGGTTGTTGCATGACTTTTCTCAGAACGAGCTCCGATATCCAGCAATACTCGAAACAAGACAGCAAAGGCAGTATCTATAGAGGTTACTTCTGGGTCAGACAGCAGTGCAGGTTTTTGTTTTCTCGGTTAGAATCACTTTCTATGTGGCCACCCTTCAGCTTTTGTTGCCAGGAAAGGAGAGGGCTTTTAAACTGGGGAATGGGGCTTTCAGCAGCAATCGAATACTATGGCATGGATTTGCAAAGTTTAAAATGGACGGTATTCCTAAAATGGTGGAGTGGAAAGGGAGGGCTTTGAGCAAGATCTGGATGTTGTCAGCGGGACTGTGAAAACTAACAACACTTTTGGGTGATTCCATCAGTGACAGCATGTTGAAGTGAAATAGGACAAACCAAAGAAATATCCTTGCGGTCACCAGGTACATATACAGCAAAGGGAGGTTGCAGATGTGTCAGTTGTCTGTGTGTATGGTAAGGGACAGGGTTAATTCTGTGGAAGGTGCTGACAGTGAAATTAAAGGAAACAGGAATATAAAATCAGAAGAGATTGAGGGCACCATTACAATATCAGTGAACCTGGGGAAGTTGGATCATCGGCAGTTTAACTGCAATGATTTGGGAGACATTTTCACGGATTGAAAATCTGCCCAGCGGGTGTCAGAGAATGCTGGCTGGGCAATTACAAACCCTGGCTTAGTCCCTGTCTGTGCCTGAAATACTCAGTCTTCTGATTAAAAGCCGAATGTGCTTGGCAACTGCTTCACAATAACAGGTGTGTGCACAATCGGCAGGATCCCCTAAACCAAGTAGTCAGTTTCTGCTTGCCTGATACTGCGTGGCCTGCTGTGTTCCTCCAGCTCGATACAGCCTCTGACTCCTGTATCTGCAGTTTTTGTTATCCCTGAGTCAGTTTCTTTTTGCCTTCTCTGTTAAATGTTCATGGCTAGAAATTATCTGGGCCACAATCCACGTACTTCTCAAAAAATTCATTTAAAAGAATGAATGCTTGCAAAAATGAATGCTGCAGGGACTTCACTAGTTCGTTTTGAGGTGCAATACCTCCCACGTTTAACACTTAGCTGGTGCAGGTTGTAATCCTGCCGACTTCGATCTGCTCTGCTGTCGGTTTTCTGAAGCACAGGTCTGTCCTGTTGATGGTGAAAGCAAATGCACACGTGTTTTCTTCATGCTGTTCAAGGAAGTTTGCTGCTGTTAATGCTACCATCCTCGTAAGTAATCTCTGTGATTTTTGGCTGTTTCTCAAACTTGAAAGATTTTAAACTTCAGTGTTTGTTTTCTTCTGCGTGCAAGTGGCACTTGTCAGAACTGTTGGACACATTGTGACTGAAATTACCCATGTCTATCAGTCTCCTGGCTTTGCATTATGACTGAGTGCAGAAATAAAACGCTGGCTTGCAAAGTGTCAGTGAAAAATGCAGTTAGCCACATTAGGGGATATGCAAGTGAACATCTGTCCAATGTGGAAGGTTTTTTTGGGTCCTTGGATGGAGGTGAGGGGGGAGGTGTCGGGGCAGGTGTAGCACTTCCTGTAATTGCAGGGAAAGGTGTCGGGGGTTTGGGGCTATTGGGGACTGTGGAGCAGTTGAGGGAATCATGGATAGAGCAGTCCCTATGGAAGGCAGATAGGGGTGGGGAGTGAAATATATCCTTGGTTGTGGGGTCAGATTGCAGGTGGCGGAAGTGGCGGAGAATGATACGTTGAATCCAGAGGTTCGTTGGACTATGCATGAGGACAAAGGGTTTTCTGTCTTCGTTTTTGTTGCAGGGAGGGGATGTGATGGCAGAGGTTTGGGAAACGCAAGAGAGGCAGTCAAGAGCATTTTCCTGCTTGAAATATTCATTCGACATTCGCTGTGAGATTTCTTTCTATCTTGCGTTCTTATCAAATAATTCACCTCACTGAATTTTCCTTCTATTTAATAAATCCGACTAAACCTCATTTTTAAATGTTCACTTACCACTGGCAGTAACACTAACTCTCTATCCCCACTGGCAAAATTGCAAACTGATGTTTTCTTGTCTGCTTGATATTTCATCACATGCTGTGCTACTTTTACATGCTGTTCAGCGAACTCTCACATTCTTGATTCATTTCAATGTTGCCCTCACCTTGTTCCCAGAAAAAGAAACTAATTCAAAGAGACTGAATTTTGCAGATTCATTTCATGCGTCCCAAATTGCAAAAAGCGCAAGCAGAATGCTTTTATCCCAGTCCTCTGGATAGTCTTGACTCTAAGCCCTCAACATGGTCTTTAAAGTTCGATGCCACCATTTTAATGCTCCCTGCGATTCTCCGTGGTATACAGTGGATATCGATTGTTTTATTCCAAAGATATCCAAAGCCTCTTTGAATTACTGCTGTAAATATTGACCCTTCATCTGATTGTATTTCTGTGGGTGGTTGGTATCTCTTGAAAAATTTAAGCAACTCTTCTACAATTCTTTTAGCCATGATACTGCATAATGGAATGACCTCTGGAAACCTAGTGGACATATCTATTATGGTCAATAAAATCTGATTTCAAATATTTTCTTTTCGGTAGGGGTTCTATGCAATCATTTATAAGCCTTGTGAAGGGTTCCACAAATGCAGAAATGGACATTAAAGGTACTGTTTATATTGCTGCCTGGGGTGTTCCAAACAGCTGACCCGATGACATGTTTTGCAAAATCAGCCATGACCAATAATGGAGCAGACTCAATGGTCCGAACGGCCTATGTCTTCTCCTGTATCTTCTGGTCTTATGGACGCTACACAACTGGCCTGAACGCAGTAGCACAGAGTAATCAGAGCCTAAAAAGATATATTTTGTTCACATACAATGACATGCAAGAATGACAGACAGTACCCAGACCAATGAAAATGATTTTGCACTTGAGCTTACTCTATCACCTCCTATTAGTAATTCATGTGCTACCAATACTTGTTTTCTGTAACCCAGCGACAGTACACCTTGATGAACTATTCCTAAGCAGGTCATTCCTTATTTGTCTGAACATGTGGTAGTCTCCATTTTCTCATCAAGAAATCATTTTAAACATAGTGAGGCTCTGGGATACACTCAGATTCTTATTATGTGTATACTTTTTGATGCAACTACTTTATTTTTCCTCTTCCTGTTTTAAATCAATAATTTCTCTGACTAATAATATCTACTTTATCCTGGATAACAAGGTATAGAGCTGGATGAGCACAGGAGGCCAAGCAACATCAGAGGGGCAGGAAAGCTGACGTTTCAGGTCCAGACCCTCGTCAGAAAAAGGTGGAAAATGGTCTAGATCCAAAACATCAGCTTTCCTGCTCCTCTGATGCTGCTTGACCTGTTGTGTTCATTCAGCTGCACACCGTGTTCTCTCGAATTCTCCAGCATCTGCAGTTCCGGTTGTCTCAGCGACCCTGCACTGCCCTCGTGGATGATCACGTGGTTATCACTGATCCCGCCCCTTCTTCATTCCGATTGGTTAGAAGTGCAGCGATATCCGCCCGGTCCTGCATGGCAGCCCGGTGCTCCTATTGGTCCCGCACTGACATCAATCAGCCAGACGCCATTGTGAGCTGGAGCATGCGCAGTGCTTTGTGTTGTCATTGTGAGAAGCTAATGACGTCGTCACAATGTTGCATTTTGAGACAAATGACACTGAGAACTGGATGAGAAAGATTGTTACATTAGCGATCCTGGGGTTTTAATAAGTCGCTCTGAGGAAGGGGCACTGCACCCGAAACGTTAACTCTGTCTTTTTACCTTCACAGGTGCTGCCAGACCTGGTGAGCTTTTCCAGCAACTTTGTTTTTGTTCCTGATTTACAACATACCAGTTCTTTTGTTATTTTTTAATAAGTCGCGATTGAAAAGACTTCCTGCATCTCGAAGCTAAAGATAGCTCTTGATACCGCTCTGGCAGCGAATAGAGAAATAGCGGTGAAATAAGGGTAATAAATACAGGTCTAGCAGTCCTCAGGTAAGATGGAAAGAGAATAATTATGAATATGAAGAACGCCACTTGGTGAAGTGAGGTGAGTGTTGTTCATATGAACTGTGATTGGGCAGAGAGGGAGGTTAATCAAAAAAGAACAAGCGTAAAAGAGATTCCCAAGAAAGGTCTGTGCAATGGAAAGCAACGAGAATCAGAAGATAAAAGTCCAAGACAGAAGAAAGTGTTTGAAGACCAAGGCTGCAAAAACTCTCATAAGTTATTTCACTGCTCTACTGCCTAGTTATAGTATAACCAACATTCAACTGGAAATAGCTGTCTTAGTTTGTCACTGTAGTTTACTTCATCACAGATAAACTCCACAATTTGTCTCAATAAAGCTGGCAGTTGGTTCACAAATTAGTTCTGCTGCCAAGTCTGTTCCTGTTTGAAAAAGGGGTATAGATCACATTTAAATAGACAATGAAAAATATCAATCCAGGCTGGCAGCCAAACTCCACTCACTCACCACTGACTCCAAACTGCTCACAGTCATGGTGCAATATTTCACCCCAAGATGAGCTTCCAACTACATTACGCACCCCACACCCATTTTCACAAAGACCACATGCAATTTGAACCTCAACAGCGTCTCTTTTCATCTGCTGCTGAAACTCTCATCCATTCCTTTGTTACCGCTCGACTTAACTCCCCAAACATACTCCTGGCCAGTTTCTTAATTCTACTGCCCTGAAATCTTGAGATGATCCAAAAATCTGTTGTACATGTGTTTACTCTCATCCATTTCAACATCTTTGAATTTTGCCATCCTGTGCTCATTAACATACACATTTTCTGGGTGGCAAAGCACCAAGATATTGAAATTCACAACCTTATTTTGAAATTTTGTCATCCCACCTCATTCTTTTGATAGTCCCTCCATCCGCAAAACCCTCTGAGGTATATCTGAAGAAGGGTCACTGGACACAAAACAATAATTCCGCTTTCTCTCCGCAGGCACTGCCAGATATAATGTGCTTTTCATACATTTCTGTTTGTGTTAGTACTTTCAAGCACCGACAGTTCTTTTGGTTTTTCCTTTGAGATATTTGTTCTCCCTGACTTCCAACCTCCAGTAGATTTCTGGTTTTAACTCCCACCTTTTTCATGTTTTCAGTTTCCAAGGTCATAAGCTCTTGAATTTACTCCCTAAACACCCCTGGTTTTCAAAGTCCCTTTGTTCGTTCAGGATATTCCTTGAAACCTACTTCTTTGGCCAGTTTTGGGTCACTTGTCCTAATAAATGCCTGGTATCAAATATTGTTTTGTGACAACCTTGTGTAATATGTCAGATCATTGGATTGAATCAAAAATGTGAAAACATTTAAATTGTTCTTTTGGAAAACATCACTAATCCTTCACAATCATTTGGTAACTCCATACCTAATATCATTGCAAGTGTGACTTCCCCACACGGACTGCAATCGTTCAGAAAGTTCAAGCATCAAATTTTCCAGAGGTAACTGAGGTTTGGCAATATTTACTAGTACCTGTGGAAAGTGATCCATAGTTAAATTATCAGGATATGTTGAATGAATGACATGGTGCAGAACTTGTTGGGTAATACAAGCTCAGAAACAGTACAGAAAAGGACTGCATTACGTATAATTCCTGAGTATGAATCGTACTGTGGGAAGACAAAGCTTCTAAATCCATGGGGTTGATCAAAGAAATGTGGTGGAAACCTCATCTGGACATAATGTGATAGAGTCACAAAAGCATTGAACAGACAGATACTGACACTTTCTTAGAGACAGAGGTAAGGCAGAAGTGAAACAGAGCAATGTACTGAAATGGATTCAGATCCATACTGAAACAGACACACCAGCCTGAGAGCTTCAGAGCCTTTCGTAGGTAACAGGCACAGCACTAAAACTCAACATTGTTGATAAATGGCCAAAAATACTCAACCACGTCACTGTTGACAATTTGAGATTCTCCTGTTGCATCTGCAGCTGGAAAGATATCATAAATACTGGCGTTAGAGATAAACCTCTCAGTTGAGGAAATCCCTAAGGAACAGGTGATGTCACTGTGCGACTGTTGCTACATGATTACATCACACACGGGAACACACAGCGTCTGGATTTGTGCAAACCAGAGATCACCCACACATTGGGAAGGACGGAGGGTCGATGAGAGGGAGCAGACCTGTTCCTTTGCCAGAAAGGTTAAAAATTGAAAGAATTATGATGTCAGGGATTAACTGAAGCTGAAGGGATGTTTTTCAGAGCTGTACTGTTTACTTTTGATTTTGACAATGTAGACAAAACAAGGCGATCACATTAACTAAAAAGAAATGGATCATGGGATACAAAAGTCAGATTTAGATCAACATGAAGGTTACAATGGAAAAATTACACGCAGTGAGTGGTAATGACAGGGACCTCAATACTTACACTCAAAAAGCTAGTAATATCCATTTTCTGATGAATCGAGTGATCATGCCACATATTGATTTGATATTTGTTTCAAGTTTCCTGTCTGTAAATCTTTTCTATATATTCTGTAAAAGATGTTTAGTAAAGACAGTGTCAGTCCAGGTTAGAAATCAGACATACAATACCTATGTCCGCAAATGTGAACCCCCTTGGTTCAGGAACTCCCTCACTGCATCCGCGAACCCCCTCGGCCAAGGAATTCCCTAACTATGTCCATGAACCCCCTTGGTCCAGGATCTCCCTACTTACATTTGTGAACCATTATCTCCCAAATCATCCACAATCTCATCACCTCCGGTGACCTCCCACCCAGAGCTTCTAACGTCATTGTTCCCCAACCCCGGAGTTCTTGTACAATAAGTACCAATTTCTCTTCTCAGGTTCCCTCAGCATGTGTTAATGTTGTTCATGGGCCCTGAGAGGATGAGCCCATGATCTTCATCCAGTCAACTTAAACAGGTGAAGATGTCAGATTTTAACCAAAGCAGGAGGAGATTGTCTCTTTCCGTGTATTTTCACAGGACAATATTCAGCTGTGAATGGTATGTGTTTGAAATGTAGGATTAGATTGAAATTTTCACTGAGTAACACTGAAACAGCAAAGTTCCCCAAGTTACTGTGATTGCATGGTTAAGGAAATGCCCCAATGGATGGGTAAAAAACAGTGTGTAGTAAAACAGATCTTGAGTTAAAATCCCAGTGGTGCCTGAGCAATACAATGAAGATTCCTCGTTTCAAAATCTCTGAAATGCCATATTGTTGATTTAAATAGCAAAGATTCCCACCCAACCCCCACGACTCATTCATGGAATGAGGGTATCACTGGCTCGGCCAACATCTATTGCTCCTTGCTAATTATCCACCATGTTTGCTGTGGGTCTGGAGTCAGGTGTAGGCACGATCACGTTAGGATCAAAGGTGCCTGTAGGACATGAGAGAACCAGATGTGTTTTGGTCCCCTGACGATAGATTTATGGTCGTCATTACATTCTTAATTCCAGATATTTATTGAATTCAAATCCCATCATCTTCTGGGGGTGATATTTGAACCTCAGTCTCCAGATCATTACCTGGCTTTCTGAATAAACAGTCCAGCGATGATACCACTCGGCCATTACTTGCCCTGTCGGTGCAGAGAACTGAGCATGTTCCTATGTTTGATTGCAGACAGTTATCATTTGGTGCTGGCACTCCTGTGTCGCCTGTTTTCTCCCCATCAGGGAATGGTTTCCTGCGAACAATTAATTCATCCTGAGGCTTGGTAGGAATAACAAGGTGAAACAGAACAAACTGCAGCCTTACTGTGGAATATTGTGGTAATGAGATAGACACCAGCAACTGATCACCCTCATTCTCTGCTGCCACCATTCATTCATTTTACACCAACAGTAAAAACATCACTGTCATCGTATAATTGTGGCATTTTGTTTCTTTATGGTGGATTAGGAATTCTATTTCAAAGTCGAAACACTCATCATGTTTTGGGGGAATAAATGTCTCCTTGCCTCAGTCCCTAAGTGACAGAAACACTATTTGGAGAATGTGAGCCCAGTTCCAGGCTTTACACTCGGGGTGGGAGTGGTGCTTGTGGTGAGGAAGCCTCTCAGCAGCTCCACTCTCACACACTCCCCGATTTTCAGACTTTACACGAGCAGAAATGGGAAATGAGTGATATAGATGGACGAATATAAAAGGGGGTGAGGTGAATGCCCAGAGACTAAGAGAGACAAATAGAGACGCATATTGAGGTAGACACTAAAAGGGCCAATTCTCCATTCGACACCGCTGCTAACTAACTGAAAGGAAAAGACAAAAAGAACCATTTAAGCAGAGCCTTTCACCACCTGAGGGCGACGGAAGCAGCATTACAGGTGATACAAGTCTGTTAAAGTTGTAAAGTTGATGACTGAAAACGAATGCGATATTTTGATAAATATACTGATTCGACAGCTGAAAGTGATAATTTCCCTGGCATTATAGTATAGAAGGGCAAAACTGAACTGGGGTTCTAACGAACGGTCAGTGGATCTGAAATGTTAACTCTGTATCTCTCCACCAGTGCTACCAGGCCTGCTGGGTTTCTCTGCCAATTCTTGCTTTTATTTCAGATTTCCAGCATCCGCAATTCTTTGTTTCGTGTCTGCTTGAATATCGTTTGGGACACAGTTAGTTACCTCAGAGCCCCTTTCCTTCTCCTCACCGGTGAGGCAATACAATCCATGCAATTGATTGTTGGAAGAACCCAACCGGTTCACTAATGCCCTTTAGGGATGGAAACTGCCACCCTCACCTGGTCTGGCTGACATGTGACTCCAGACCCACAGCAATGTGGTTGATTGAATTAATACTGCCCAGCCAGCGATGCCAGTTAATGAATAAAAGTGCAATGAGTCAGCAAAGCTGTTGTCACAAAAAGCTGGGAGGGAAGAACTTCTACTCAATAGTTCAGAGCAGGGCCATGGTTCCAAAAGCTATAAATCCAAACCACTAGACAACCGGGGAAGGCGCCGGAGTTGCTTGTATTATCTCTCAACAACACTGTTTTTGCCTTTCCATATTTGCTCCTTTTGGTGACAGATCAGTTTGGCCCTGTATTCGAGTTTTTATAGCATGGAAAATGGCCATCTGGCCCATTGTGTCAGTGCATGTAATCAGACATTTATCTTTTCTACTCTCAATTTCCAGCTATTGGCCCACCGTGTTGTGCCTTCTGACGTATCAAGTGCAGATATCAATGAGATTAGCTATGTAATCTACAAACAGGACTGAGTTTTCGTGAAAGTAAACCTGTGTTACAGCCCACTTAAGGAACACATCCTTAAGTTTGGCCACAGCCTGAAACACACAGACACATCCCCGAGCTTGACAGAGGCCTCAGGATTACACCTGCTCCAGGTGCTTCACGTTCACTCTCTGTCCCCACACGTATCCTGACAGAGGCAGCGTTACATGGGCCACAAGTCAGTTCTCCAGGCAATGAGAACTGTTGTTGTGAGCTTGGAAATGAAACAGACAGTGAGCTGAAAATGTCCCAAACCCTGCTCATGTGCAACTTTTCATTTCTGATCACTTCAGCCCTTGGAATCTGAAAACAAAAACATTCCTGAATTGGAAGGACATTTCAACTTGCAAGTGAAGAAAAACTGTCAGCTGCATTGAAGCCAGGCAGGATTCGAACATACAATTAGCTAATCCACAGTCAGGCATGTTATCCATTACACCACTGGCCCACTGTGTGCAAGCAGTTTCTTGTCAAATTGTGATGTTAACATGGACCAAGGTGGAAATGTGATTCAGGAGGGGAGCACCAGCAAAGGCCATCTCTGCCACTGCTTCACTTCAATGGACCCCCCTTGGGGAAGCAGTAAATTTCACTTGCAAAAGAAACAAATTTGTCCTCAGATGCCTGCTTCACTGTCACCTCTTTCTCCACTGAGACTTGCTATCATTTTATTCAGTTACTGTGCTGGATTACGAACAATCCAGTGAACATAATTTCAGACTATTACTAACCCTGAAACATCATCAGGTGAAGTGGATGCATGTGACATATTCGCAGCAAACACCCTTTGAAAACATGGACTGAAATCGATTTCATAAAGAACCACCCCCGTACTCTCTCGAACACTAAAAAAAATCATCAGAGGCAACAACGGCTCTTGCAAGATTCATGCCAGCAACTTCTCACATTTCCAACAGCCACCTGATATGAAAATCAGACCACAAGACCAATGACGCAGTCTGCTGCCGGCCCACTTAAGAATAAATGATGTGCCAATTATGCAATGATAGTCTCCCTACCTCGGATGTAGCAGACAGAGTTCAAGTTTTGTCTGCTCCAGAGGTATGTAACAACATATCTGAACAAGTTGCTTTCAAAACAAAATCTCCTATTCCCCATTGCTTCGATGAACTTCTTCTCATTTCTGGCGCCATTCCTCTGGGACAGAGCTCCCTCCATTGGCAGATGCATTGAACCATTTGACCACAGGCAGGCAGGTCTGGGGGCTGGTATACACTTTGTCGCTGTCTCTCAAACACTGGAAGAAGGAAGGAGCAGTAGTGGTAGAATCAGACTTGTGCAGCAAATTGTAAATGGCGATTTGAAACTTTGATCAAATGACATTTATCAGAGGCAGACAGAAAGATGGAGAGCTGCTCGGAAAGATAGAAGTCGAAACTACAGATTAGTCACTTCATCAACTTAAAATGTGATCTTCTGTGCAGCATTTTGATGTTCAGAATTTGTGCACACGGCGTCTGTTCGTTTGTGACCATCCACAGCAGGAGTTAATGTCTGACACCAACAGCTCCACGTTAAGAGAATCTGAGTGAAACTCTCATTCACTGAGAGACATCCCCATGGGCCCTGAGTTGCGGGGCTGCAGACAGTACAACGTGGAAGGAAGGGTTAATAATGTGCCATTGTTTCTCCCTGACCCGCTCCCTCACAGACACAGGGAGAGTGACGTCATAAACACATGGCGTCATTCACATTCACATTCAGCCCATCGAGTCCACAGTGACTGTCTGCCGCTTGTATTTCTCTGTAGTTATTCACAATTGGTGATACCTGTCCCTAATAATGGTGAACTGTATCTGTGTTATGATGCGGTCTCTGAAATCCTGATCCTTTTGTCATTCATGTCTGAAACAGCGTGGGGAGTTACTGCCAGGCATGAAAGCAAAATCTGCAAGTGATGTGTTCCTGCTGAAACAGTTTATCCCCATCTCAGAGTGGAAGATTTACAATTCAGTTCGAAGAAGACCATCAGACCTTCACAAGTATATCAGCTCACCTGTGTGAACTTGGCCAGTGCATCAACATGACATACTTATTTCAGAGACATGATCTGAGGGAAGTAGAGAGCTGATTAAAATGTATGATACAGGCCAAAACACTCACACAAAGCAAATGGCAGAGGATAGTTTTGACCCATTGACCTTTGGGTTATGGGCCCAGCACACTCCTGCTGCACCACTCTGCTACTTTGATGCATTGTGTTGTCAGGCTAGTATTCAGATTTTCATCTGGACTGCAGCATTTTCATTCGAGGATGATGTTAAAATGTCTTCACCGTTGTTTTGTCGCACGGACGTGTCACAGCTGTGTAAATATAATCTGTCTAATTTCCCACATTCTGTTGGTCGATCTATAATTTCGCTCAAAATCACAAAACTTGTTACAGCTCAGATGGAGGCCATACACCCTACCTTAGTTAAAATACGTCTCCACAATAAGCAAATAATTATCTCTTTTAGTATCAATCTTTTGCCTTCTCCCTAAAGCATCTGCACAGGTACTTTTAACATAACCATCCAATTCCATTTTGTGATGATTGAATCTGCCTGTGTCACTGACAGATGGTGACTTACCGACCCGAACCACTCCTTGTGTGAGAACGTTCTTCCTCATGTCACTTTTACTTTGTTTTCCTCATGCCTTCAAATCTCTGCCTAATCATTCTCAATCCTTTCAGGCATGGAGTGGTAGCACTTCCATGCCTTTATTTTCTCTGTCCATGCTGTTCATGACTTGGAAAGCTTCATTCGGATCACTTTACAGCCTTCTGTTCCCCAAGAACTGTCTAATCTTTCCAACCCATCTTCATTTCTGACATACAGCTACATTTTAAACCTTCAATATTTGGACCTATCTTCGATGCTCCATACTCACAGCACCTTCAATGCCTTCCAGAAACAATTCGTTTGCTGCAATCTGACCTGTTTTGTTTTTCCAGTCGCCTCTTTGTCTACTATTCACATGAACTTGTTCAGCGCTATCACCAATCACTTTGCGTTCCCAGTTTCGGAAGTTTCACACTCACAATTGAGCAATACTTCAGCCTAAGGATCCATTCCGAGTCAAATTGCCTGTGTGACCTTTCTAAAACTCTTGTTCTTCCTTTGAACAAGTGTATCTCTTGGCTGTGTTCGCTGCAATGGGACATCTACCCTATCCCAAAGTCAGGCAGTTTGACTTCACAAACGAAGCTGACCACAACTGATTACAGTGGTCTCCACCACAGAAAAAGACCCTTCAGCCCATCGGGTCTGACCAGTTGAACTCAAGACCTTCACTGTTCTCGGAACAAAGCCAAAATTTCTGGAAAAGTTCAGCAGTTCTGGCAGTATTTGTGATGAAAAATCAGAGCTAACGTTTCGGGTCGGGTGATCCTTCCTTAAAACTGACTGTTTTTGTCTTATTTCCCAGCACATGACTCAGAGCCTCACCATGGTTGGCCCTACAATTGGATATCTTAAAGCTCTAATGTTTATGAAGGTTTGTGCTCTGTTTGCAATGACAGGTAGTGAGTTGCCTTCTCCCAGCATTGGTGGTTGGAGTGAAAAGGTTTGTTCCCAATGCTTTGATTTTTGTCACAAGCAAAATGAAGAGAGTAAGCAGCCCTCACATTTGACCCCAGATTTCTCCCATAGACAGCAAGATTTGGACCAGCACGGAAAGCCCCCCTTGATTTTAAATCCATTGCCTTAACCACTTGCCCACGACTACTGGGAGAATCATGACACCATGTACCTTTCAGGTCGCCTTCTGTGGCCTGTTGAGCTGTGGCAGAATGAATTACTGCTGGGTTTTTTGAATCCAATCACTTTACAGATTTCTAAAATGTTAAATTTGGTACATGGTGATTCTGGTTGTTTCATTTCAATAGATAAAATAAGCGTTCATTCGCAAACGAAATATAAATTGCAGGAAAAGAAAAAATGCTCGGCAGATCTGGGAGCATCTATGGGCCACGAATTTGAGTCAACATTTCAGAACTTCTTCAGAACTCTGTTTTCTCTGTTCTGTAGTGCAGATTCTGTTTTTGTTTCTGATTCCAAGCATTCCCAGTTTATAGTAGCAAGAAAAGCAACATTGAAATACCTTTGTGGTCACTCACCGGACAAGATTTCCGTTTGGGCAACATTTTCCTGACTGCATTACAACCCATAACGGTACAGTCAAAAGGGAACTGGTAGAGTGAAAACAGCATTTGTTCCTTCCTCAGTGGCCTCAAGCCACCAACTTCACATTTCACAGTCGAAGGCGACAGCCAATTGCACCATAGAAAATTGCAAGCTCTTGCAAGAACCCTTGAAGCGGGCTTGGAGTGAATTCAAACTTCCAACTGCCTCACTTGGAATGATAATTGTCTGTAACAGCTGTACTTTTCCAAGATTCAAAAATGTAAAGAGAAACAGAGATGAGGCTTTGTGTCCAGCTGGATTCTTGTTCAGAACACGTGTTCCCTGAATATCAACACATTGCCCTACCTGAGAAAACATGAGCTTGTTTTGACAGAAACATCGAGAGTAGGATTTAAACCTGTGCAGGGAAACACCAATAGATTTCTAATCCATCACCTTAACCACACAGCCATGACTACAGTCTGCTGACTGACTTTTAATATTTGTCATGAAATGTATCTGACCGGAAAGGCAAGTATTTGAATTGTGATATGTGTGTCATGACCCGACTATTTACTGTCATCCTGCACTTGATCAGAACGGAGTCGGCTGTTTTGGGATTGAATTGAACTAAACACATTGATGAACAATACAGTGGATGGAAAGGATCCATTTCCATGAGCAGAGCGATTAATTATCAGGGCAATGGATTGAGAAATAATTATGTCCTTGTATTTTAATTGCACCTTTCACTGCCACCTAAATCAGAGCCAATGAAGTACATTTGGAGCAGATTCGTCTTTGGCAAATCTAACGTGTAAATCAGGGCAGAGATAATGGGAACTGCAGATGCTGGAGATTCCAAGATAATAAAATGTGAGGCTGGATGAACACAGCAGGCCAAGCAGCATCTCAGGAGCACAAAAGCTGACGTTTCGGGCCTAGACCCTTCATCAGAGAGGGGGATGGGGGGAGGGAACTGGAATAAATAGGGAGAGAGGGGGAGGCGGACCGAAGATGGAGAGTAAAGAAGATAGGTGGAGAGGGTGTAGGTGGGGAGGTAGGGAGGGGATAGGTCAGTCCAGGGAAGACGGACAGGTCAAGGAGGTGGGATGAGGTTAGTAGGTAGCTGGGGGTGCGGCTTGGGGTGGGAGGAAGGGATGGGTGAGAGGAAGAACCGGTTAGGGAGGCAGAGACAGGTTGGACTGGTTTTGGGATGCAGTGGGTGGGGGGGAAGAGCTGGGCTGGTTGTGTGGTGCAGTGGGGGGAGGGGATGAACTGGGCTGGTTGAGGGATGCAGTGGGGGAAGGGGAGATTTTGAAACTGGTGAAGTCCACATTGATACCATATGGCTGCAGGGTTCCCAGGCGGAATATGAGTTGCTGTTCCTGCAACCTTCGGGTGGCATCATTGTGGCAGTGCAGGAGGCCCATGATGGACATGTCATCAAGAGAATGGGAGGGGGAGTGGAAATGGTTTGCGACTGGGAGGTGCAGTTGTTTGTTGCGAACTGAGCGGAGGTGTAAATCAGGGCAGTTGGTTTAATGAGAGGTCCAAAACCAAAATGTTTTAAATACATACAACTGGCGCTGGCGATGCCGATGAGTTCACAGTGACCTTTGGAGGCTGGTTGTGCTCTGATTTATACTCAGGTGTGTTATCTCAGGGAAACGAGTTGCTGATTTAAATCAGAGATAAGATGGATGTTTGCACACACCGGGAGAAGCAAATCTGTGAAAATCTTGAAAACAGAGTCTGTCCTGGCTCAGGAGATTCAAGGCTGAGACAGACATTTAATCATTTTGGTTGTCAAGGGCCACGTGGATCAGGCAGAACAGTGGTGTTGAGGATTACCAAATCAACCATGATCTCATTAAAAGGAGTAGCTGACCTGATTGGCCAAATGGCTTCCATCTGCTCCAATTGCTTATCTGTCATGTGGAAGAAGCTAGAGCTCAATGTACAGGAAGATGTAGCAGAATATTCACCAAAGATGACCGCCGTCAAACTGAGACAACATCATTTGCTGAAAAGAAACCTGCCTTGACAATTTTCCAAAAGTTGTTTGTTAATATTAAATACAGAGTTCATAAAGGAAGCCTGCAGGTGAAGTGTACTTGACTTTTCCAGACCACTCAAAAAGGGGTCATGTAAAAGGTCATAGCACAGGGTCAGAGTTCAGTGTGTTGGGTAATAAATATACATGGACTTCCTATTGTTTAATTAACAGAAGACACAGAATTGGGATGAGTTTTTTTTTTATTTGAAATACCCATCCCCACAACCCACTCACTGTACTCTTAAGTACACTATTTAATGGGCACTGTTCTCGAGGAAATCTTTTCAGTTGATGTAATTCATTAAAACTGCCACATTGTACGCGACCAGAACTAAATTAGCCACATCCCTAATCCTACACCTAATGTATCTTTTGCCTGTTTGAAAAGTTACGGAACATTTGTCTTTGCAAGTTATCACCTTCATAAGAAAAAGGGCTTTATAGTGAAGGAAAAATCGTAAGCAGTTCCTTACTTAGCACAGATTTACTTATAGAGTTCAACATTACAGGTGCATAGTTCCTGACTCTGCCCTGTGTCTGTAAGTGTCTTGTTATCAGTTCTCCAGTCACCAAAGAATGTCTACATTATATTTGATAAAACTGAACAATTACAGTCAAGACTACGAAACATTTATTATCTGTGTGGCTGCCGAGATGTCTCAGTAAGTGGGATGGTTGATTGAATCTTTTCCCACATTCAGAACAACTGCATGGTGTGAGAGCGGACGAGAAGGCTGACCTAATCTCTTTCAACACATGGAGCATTTGATCGACCTCTCCTTCGTGTGATCTTGCTGGTGTGTAGCAGGTAGGATGTTTGAGTGAACCCTTTCGGCAATGAAAACAATTATAGAGTCTGAGAGATATTCAGCACAGAAACAGAATCTTTGGTTAAACTCACCCATGCTGACCAGATTTCCAAAATTAATCTCGTCCTGTTTGCCAGCATTTGGCCCATATCCCTCTAAACCCTTACTGTACATGTATCCACACAGTTGCCTTTTTTTTATTCCAGAACCCTGTCCCCATCCCCCTCTCTGATGAAGGGTCTCGGCCCGAAACGTCAGCTTTTGTGCTCCTGAGATGTTGCTTGGCCTGCTGTGTCCATGCAGCTCCATAGCTTATTATCTTGGATTCTCCAGCATCTGCAGTTCCCATTATCATAGATGCCTTGTATATGTTGTGTTTATACCAGCCTGCACCATTTCCTGTGTCAGTTCATTCCATACACACACCATCCTGTGCAACAAAACATTGCACCCTATGTCCCTTTAAATCTTTACCATCAAACCTTAAATCTGTCACCGTAGGTTTGGACGCCCCTAACCTGGGAAAAAAGACGCTATCACTGCCCCTCAAGATTTTATTAACTTCTATAAGGTCACCCCTCAGCGCCTTACACTCCAGTGTGAATAGCCCTAGTTTATTCAGCCTCTCCCTTCAGCTCAACTAATCCAACCCTGGCAACTTCATTGTAAACTTTTTCTAAACCTTTTCATCTTTCCTTGATCAGGGAGAATAGAATTGACTGCAGTTTGCAAGGTTTTGTCAGTGTGTATTGACATGGTTAATGGGTACAGAGAGGATTCTCCTTACTTCGCCGGTATAAATTGTGAAAATATCAGTTTTAAAGCAGTGTGAGAGGAGATTGTCTCTTTCTGTGCATTTTCACTGGAAATGTTCAGCTGTGATCTGACCACCTTTACAAAAGCGGTGTTTGACTTAAATTCTCACCGAGTAACAATGAGATAGAAAAAAAGTGCAAAGTTTCTGTGTTTGGGAGTTTAGGTTCATGAACATACGGATGGGAGCTGAATCAGGTTGTGTTGCACTGTGGTTTAGTTGGCTAATGTGCCTTTCTAACAATCAGCATAGTTGTGGTTTGAGTCCCACAGGTGCCTATGGCTGAGATTGACGGTATCTTGTCCAAACCTCTTGTAAATAGTGCCAGTTGCTTGGTTCCTGAAAGCTGAAATGGCTTGCTGCTTGTATTTAAACTCAGTGCATTATTATTCCTCTGCTCCCACTCCAGTTACCTGAGCTTAACCCAACTGGCTGTTTTGTTTGTTGCTGTTTTGTGAACTGTAACAATTAACAATTGTCAGCTACGCAGAGAGAGAAATTTTGATAAATATCCCGATTTGACAGATAAACCTGATCACTTTGCCGAAGATGACATGATTGAAATGCATAACTAATCCAGTTCCAATTAACGATCTGTGGACCTGAAAGGTTCCCTCTCTTCTGCTCTACAGATGCTGCCAGGCCAGCTGAGTTTATCGGTCAATTCCTGTTTCTCTTTCAGACTTTCAGCATCTGCAGTTCATTGACTTCTGTTAACTTGAATAATTTCTAGGACAAAACAGTCCATCTCCCGGCTCCACGGTTTCTTTCCTGCTCTTGAAAGTCAGTCATCACAATAAATGAGCAGAATAGAGCTCCCATTCCCTGACCGAAAACAGAACCCAGACTGCGGCAGTGAAAGCACCAAATCCTAACCACTGCACCGCCAGGAAGGGTACTTCAGGCTCTTGTATCTTTTCTCACCGACACTGGTTCTGACTTTTTCTTTCGTACCATTTTGGCTGCAGATCAGTTTCTCCCTTTCACCAAAATTCCCTTTGCCTTTTTAATTACCTGCTGCACCTGCAATCCTAGTTTTAGCGATTCATGCACAAGGACATCCAAGTCCCTCTGCACAGCAGCGTGCTGCATTTTTTAACCATTTAAAACATAGTCCATTTTGCGTTATTCCTACCAAAGTAGATGACCACACCCTTATCAACATTGCACTCCATCTGCCAGGCTTTGCTCACTCACTTAGACCATCCATATCCCTCTGCAGACTTTTAGTGTCTTCTGCACACTTTGCTCTATACTTGTCTTAGTGTCATCTGCACATTTTGACACCACACTTAGCTGCCAATTCCAAATCATCTGTGTTAATTGTAAACAATTGTGGTCACAGCACTGATCCCTGAGGCACACCACTAGCTACTGACGCCAATGAGAAAAAACACCCATTCGCCCCTAGTCTTGTTTTCTTCTGGTCAACCAATCCCCTGTCCAAGCCAATAAATCACCTGCCATACCGTGCAACTTTATCTGTTATAGCAGCCTTTGGTGTGGTACCTTGTCAAATGCCTTCTGGAAATCCAGATACACCACATCCAAAGGTTCCCCATTGTCCACATTGCAAGTAATGTCCTCAAAGAATTTTGCCAAATTACTTAAACATGACCGATTCCTCATGAACACATGCTGGGTTTTCCCAATGGGACAATTTATGTCCAGATGTCTTGCTGTTTCTTCCTTAATGATAGATTCAAGCATTTTCCCCACTACCAAAGTTAAGCTAACGAAACTATAGCTACCTGCCTTTTGTCGACTTCCTTCTTTAAACAGTGACGTCACTTTGGCTGTTTTTCAATCTGCGGGAACTACCCCAGAGTCCAGTGAATTTTGGTAAATAATTACTAGTGCATTTGCTGTGTCCCCAATCACGTCTTTTAGTGCCCTGGGACACAGTTCATCAGGGCCAAGAGACATGTCTACATTTAGCCCCATTACCTTGACCAGCACTGCCTCCTTAGTGATCATGATCATCTCTATCAGAATCAGCGAGAGTTTCACATCAGAGGTGAATTAAATGGGAAGAAGCACTGAAGTACATTGATTTCATTAGCTCAGAAACAGTACTACAAAAATGTGATTTATTGAAATATACAGGTGTTATTGGCGATGTAACGGATTGAATGCACAAAGGTTCGTTCCCTTCTGGGGCTGCCTGGGAACGGAATGTCTAATATCAGAATGGAGGTCGCACATTTAAGGCAGGGTCGAGGTGAAGTTTATTCTCTGAGATGATTGTGAATCAGTGGATTTCTTTACAGAAGAGTGTTGTCGAAGTTGGCCATGAAGTCGATTTAAGGCTGAGATTGAAACATTTGTAGCAGCAAGGGTATCAGAGGTTACTGAGAAATCCAAGAAAGTGCAGTTCAGGATTATCAGGTCAGGATTATCCGCTCATTTAACAGTGGAGCAGACTTGATGGGCTGAGCTGTCCTTTCTACTCTGAAATGCATGATGTTGTTATCAGGCTGCAAAACTGACCGGAGTAAAATTTGCTTAAAAACAGATGGATCCTATGGGGACACTGAACCTTGGTAAGATGTGCAAATGGCAACAAACAAAGGAGCAGTCATTGTCAGAAGGGGGATTTGAACTCAGACCTCTAGCTGGAGACCAGAACACACAGGTTTATAGTGGAAGTAGTTTATTTCTTGAGCCTGGCACCTTAGACCACTCGGCCATCCTGACACACTTGGGCTGATCCAGAGTGATCTGTACACCAGGATAAACAGGAAAAACCAGTCTTCAGCTGCCACACTGAGTCTGGCTCCATTAGGCCTACAGTCACCTCTCACAAACCACCACTGTCCCTTCACTTTCCATGACCTCCCCTGTTCTTGTCTGAAACAAATTGTACATCAGGCAAATGCCACTGACATTGCTGATGTAGAACTGGGATATAGATTGAAGTGATACCGCCTGGTCTATGACATAATTCTACTTCTAAAGGTCAGTCAATATTTCAGAGTTATTGTTGCAAATTTTAACCACGAACACGCCACTGCAGTGAAGGCATTGAATCCTAATCAGCAGACTATGAGGGAAGACATATATCTCTATCACCTGGTCACAGCCTGATTCGGCATTGTGTCTCTCATCCTTCTGCACATGATCCCCTCGGCTCCATCACGGTGTTGTCACATTGTCATGGTTAATAATGCACAGACTATCCTGCCATCTATTACATTGCAGTTTCTACGGCATGGAACCCTACCTTACAGGGCACAGCCTTCGCTCTGTAGCGCAGTATTGAAAGCAATGGTCTTGTAAAGCACCAGTCACGAGGTTACTTCTAATTGGAGGAGATGAGAATGTTTGTACAACGACAGCATCCAACATCTAAAAGAGGACATTCAATATTGTCTGAAATTATGACAATCTCATTTTCCCCACAGGCCAGCAGTGAGGTGAGGTGAGGTATTATAAACTGCAGGTTGACAAGGAAACAATGGGGGAGCAACACGGAGAGGGGAGCGGCCGAATGCTTTATTTCTTTGCTGTAATCAGATTCTGGTTTTGAAGTGTGAAATGGGACTATAGAACCCAAATGGGTGAAATCCTGCTTTCTTGGGGTTGGTCTCTGCTGAGGCCTTTGTCACCTTCTGGGAAATGTGCCTGTGTATTACCTTCTGAGGGTGAACATGTGGCCCAGTTCCCCAAGGGAACGTGAACGTCTCAAACAGCCGGCCCATCGTCTCGTAACACACAAGGCTATGGGCCAAGGCTGGAAACTGGGATGGTGAGCCTCCTTCTGTGCTGTAAAAACACGATGATTCAGTCATTTTTCAGGAGAAACAACTGTCGTAGAAAGAGAAAAAAAGCCAGAAGTTGTGCCGTTAAGAAACAATGCACTCATATCCTCCACTATCCCTGGTGGTCCAGTGGTTAGGATTCGGTGCTTTCACCGCCGCAGCCCGGGTTCGATTCCCGGTCAGGATATCAAGTTTTATTTTTCCTGATGGTGACAACGCAAAGGCAGTGCAGCTCCGTCTGCAATCCTTTCAATGTCAGTTCCTGTCCCCGAGAACATCAGGGTCCATGTTCCAGCCGCTGAAAGAGGGGAAAGGTGCCTGAGGCGTCACTGCTCAGTCAGGCTACTCACCTTTGTGTTGTGTTGTTAGCAGGGACATCAGCAGGAAGGGTAACATTCACAAGATAAACAACCAGCAAAGATAATCACAGTCGCCACTTCAATTCAATTGTATCCCCTTTGTGTCGCAGTGAGTTTCACTGCCATTTGTCATCAGGAAGCTACAATTCACCCGAGCGAGTCTGCTCAGCCATTCAATGAGATCGCTGCTGATCTGAAAAATGTCAAATCCGCTTTCCTGCTCTTCCTCCATAACCTGAGGTAAACTCGAGCCTAATCACAACATCATATATTACCGATATTTTTCGGAAGTTCGGATGACTTCAGTGACCTGTGCATGTTTGCATGAAATTGAATAAAATGAAATGAGCGAAAAAAAGCCCTTCCCACAATTCAACCCAGTGCAGGGTCAGCCATATGACAAAAGTAAGAGAGCAAAAACATTACCTCTATTTCTCCCAGCACAGATTTCTCTCTTGATGGGTTGAATATTTGCAAACTGTCATTATAATTGTGATATTATCAGGGACAGATCCTCACTCAATACACAAACAACTTTGCTTCCAAAATATATTTTGCCTCAGATTAAAATTGCTGTGCATCTTGTCATACAGCTTGAGGTCCCAATTATCCCTGCTCCATGTCAATAGAAGCTGCACCGGGTGAGGTTGGAGCTCACAGACTCGGCATTTCACGCGTCTCTATGGCCATAGAAGGACTGCGCGCTCACCGATTGCATTACTTCTATCTGTATCCCCCCAGTCACTGTCTGATTCACCAGTGTATCGCTCATCCTTCTGCACATCATCCCCGTGGCTCTATCTCGATTTAGTCACATTGTCTTGTCTCATAATGCACAGACTATCCCGTCATCTATTTTCACAGCGTATGTCTGCACGTTCATTGCCATCCCCATTTCCGGTTATATCTTCGTGTCTGGGTCACTGAGTTTCCCTGGTTCTGGGCCCAGGAACTGGGATTATATGGTTGTATGCAGCAATGGTTACTTCCTTGTGTGAAAGAGTTGATGAAATATCCAATGTTAAACTAGATTACGATTGAAAGGTACATTTCAACTAGAGCCAGCACTATACACTGAGTCTTTGATATTTCGTAGAAATCTATCAATCTCAGTCTTCAATATAATCATTGATGGAATTGCCACAGTCCCTGGTAGCATCGTAATTACAGATTCCAGCCCTCTGTGAATCCCCACATTACAGCGCCCTGCATGGATAGAATTCCTGTTGTCGATCTGGTGCTGTTCCTAACATATCCTCTGCCACTGTAGTTATTGTTTGTTGCACACCAGCGAACTCATGTGGTGCCGTGATCGGATTCTGGTTAGTACTCTGTGTTGTGGCCATAGCAACCTCGGCTCGAATCTGAGTCATGGCAGTGGGTGCTTGCTGTATTTCTTTTTAATCCTTGTGCCATCGGCCACAGAAATGTGGCAAGTATCAAACATTTTTTACGTGAAAATATTCTTTGAGGTGGTGACAATCATCTCTCAACCCTGGCTCTCTCACATATCTGCATTTGATGTGTCAGAATTCAAACCCACCACTTAGAGAATTTTCTCCCTCCCACAATCACTAACTCTCCTTTATGTCCCTCCTTCCACTTCACTGAGACACTGCACAATCTAACATCCATTTTCACATTGACATTGTTCATTCTGTCTTGTCGCAGTCAGTGTTGCTGAGTGAACGTGGCCTGTCTCACCACCAGGAATAAACCAGGTGAAATATTTAGACACTGGGACGGTCAGATCAAGGCTCATGGAGCAGCTTTTACGAACATGGACCAGTGATTATTGGAACATCAGGCCTAGGAAAATGAGCCATGGCAATAATGAGCAACATGGACTGCATCGGAAAAGACCAGTTTCAGTGGCTTTCTGTAACATTCATTGTATTTGTTCATTTCGCTATAGCGAGAGTATTGGGGGCTGTTCATTAATTCACATTATTGTGGGATGTGATAGCACCAGAAACTGTGCCGAAGAGATTTACCAGGATATTGTCTCACCTGAAGAGTTTCCGTTATGAAGCGAGTTTGAACATTCTGTGGCCATTTTCCTCAGAGCAGAGGAGATGTACAAAATAATGAGGATAGACGATGTAAACGCTTCCCCTTGAGGGAGGGATCAATCACCGGGGACCATAGATTTAACGGAAGAGGAAGGAAGTTTTGAGTAAATTTACAGAAAAACGCTTTTAGCCAGTGGATGTTTGGAATCTGGATGCCACTGCTTGCAAGTGTCCTAGAGGCAGAGATGCTTATGACTTTAAGAAGCATTCAGCTGTGAATTTGTGATGCTGTGGCATTGACGATTATGGGCGAAGCAATCGAAGTAGAATTTGGATACTGAACCGATTGTATGTGATTGGTGCACATGTCAAGGGCTTAAAGGGGCATTCGCACCTGATGCCCTCATTAGCATTGTGGTCAGCCTCCCCACCTTACACGAGGGAGACCAGGTTTCAATTTCCTACTGGACCCGACCCAAGTATTTTTGGGGCCTTTCAGCAAAATGGACACAGCTTTGATTTCAGCTTCAGCTGGTGTCAGCATGGAGTTTGCACATTCTCACCATGTCTGCGTCTCAGTGCTTCTATTTCTTCCCATGGTCTAAACGTATGCAGGCTAGCTGAATTGAACATATAGAACACAGAAGTGTTCAGCGCAGGCTGTTCAGCCCACAATGTTGTGCCAAAATATTATCCCACGTGAAGATCAAACTACCCTGCATACTTTATATTTTACGATCATCCTCGCAACTGTCCAAGACTCGGTTACATGTCCCGAATGTATCTGACTTGAATACCACCGCCGACAGAGCATTCCATGCACCCACCACTCTCTGTGTAAAGAACCTACCTCTGACATCGCCACAATACCTTCCTCCAATCCCCTTAAAAGTATGACCCCTCATAATAGTCACTTCTGCTCTGGGAAAAGTTCTCTGGGTATCCATGCTATCTATGTCTCTCATCATCTTATTTACCTATATCAAGTCACAGCTCATCCTTCTTTTCTCCAAAAAGAAAAGCCCGAGCTCCCTCAACCTTCCCTCATAAGACCTGCTCTCCAGTTCAGGCAGCATCCTGGTAAATTTCCTCTGCACCCACACAGAAGCTTTCCCATCCTTCCTAAAATGAGACGATCAGAACTGAACGCAATATTCCAAGTGTGATCTAACGAGTGTTTTAAGCAACTGCAGTATATCCTTGCAGCTTTTAAACTCAATTCTCTTGCCAATGAAAGCCAACACACCATACACCTTTTCAACAACACTATTAATTTGGGTAGGGACTTTGATGGGTCTATCGATGTGGACCCCTAGATCCCTCTGTTTCTCTACATTAACAAGAACATTAGGTTAACCCTAAATTCTGTATTTAAAGTCAACCTTTCAAAATGAATGACTTCACACTTTTCCAGGTTGAATTCTATCTGCCCCTTCTTTGCCCAGCCTTTCATCTTGTCAATGACCCATTGCAAACTCCAACAGCCCTCCACACCAACACCATGCCACCAAACGTCGTGTCATCATCAAACTTACTAACCCAGCTTTCCACTTCCTCATCCAAGTCATTTATGAAGACCACAAAGAGTGGGGTTCCCAGAACAGATTCTTTCAGAACACCACTGATCTCCGAGCTTCATGCTGAATAATTTCCATCTATTACAACCCTCTGGGTTCCATTCTGTCTGCAGACAACAAATATTTCCATGAATCCCATGTTTCCTAGCTTTCTAAATGAGCCTACCTTGGAGAAGCAAATCAAATGCTTCTCTAAAATCCATGTGCACCACATCCATGCTTGATCTTCATCAATGTCATTTGCCACACCCTCAAAGAATTCAGTAAGGCTTCTGAGGCATGATCTGCCCCTCAAAAAGCCACACTGACTATTTCTAATCAAATTGTGCATGTCCAAATAATCATAAATACTGTCTGTCAGAATCCTCTCCACTAATTTGCCCACCACAGAATGACTGACTCTTCTGTAATTCCCAGGATTATCCCTATTCCCTTTCTTGAACAAGGGAATAACATTTGCCACCCTCCAATCATCTGGTATTACTCCAGTAGGCAGTGAGGACGCAAAAGTCATCACCAAAGGCAAATCATTCTTTCCCTCGCTTCATCCTCCTTCCTAACATCAACCTGTTTGAGCGTATGTGTCTTTTTCATGCTATCCTCACAAATGTTAAGGCCCCTCTCACTGGTGAATACTGAAGCAAAGTATTCATCAAGGCCCTCCCCTGCTATGTCTGACTCTGAGCGCAAGTTCCCTCCCACTATCCCTGGTCGGCACCACCATTACTCTGACCATCCTCTTGTTCCTCACATAAATATAGAATGCCTTGGGATTTTCCTTCATCCAACTGTGGATCCATGGGGACTGTGAGAGGAGTTACAATTCCACATACAAGCTGCAAACACATCGGCGCAATCATATCAGGAAGAAACTGTTGACTTGCTGGATGTGTGAGAAGGCATTCACAGCGGTTCACAGTGGAAAGGGGCTGTTTCCCTGCTGTGGGAGTTGCAAGGAATTCATTCAGCCATTCCGCCTGCTGACACACCAATGGGTCCACACTGGGGAGAGACCATTCACCTGCTCCAGGTGAGGGAAGGATTTCTCCCGGTCATCCAGCCTGTTGAAACCCCAGCAGGTTCACTCTGAAGAGAGACCCTTTAAATGTGCAGATTGTGGGAAGTGCAATAAAAGCTCAAGTGGACTTTTGTACTGCCAACGTGCTCACAGGTGCTGTCACTGTGGGGCTGGGTTCACGGCATCATCAGCCCTCACTGTACATCAGCAAATACACACTGGGGAGAGGTCATTCACCTACTCTGTGTATGTGAGAAAATTCACTCAGACATATAGCTTAAAGAAACACCAGTGGGTTCACAAGTAACTTCAGTAATTGGACATTTCTTTTGTTTGTTCATGGGATCATGACATCAGAAGCTCAGCTAACTTTTATCATCCGTTCTAACTGCCCAGAGGATGGTTCAGAATCAAACTAATGGTTATAACATGGATTCACATGGAGGTCAGAATAACAATGGTTCCCAGACCCGATGGCATTGAGTTGATCTTCTGGTCTCTTGTCCCGTTTCTGGAACAATAGTGAATAAATTGGTGCAATTGATTTAAAAGTGAAAGACCAAAATGTTTCTTTTTTCTCTCTGATTCAGCGTGCACTGCTGTTTTCTCAGTTGTTATTGACAACCTCATGGCCCTCACACCATCACCTGTTCCGGAGAGTGTTACAGGAAGGAGGGAATGGTCAACTGTATCTGGTCACTCAAAAGGTCACTGGACCTGAAAGGGTAACTCGGATTTCTTTCATAGATGCTGCCGGGCCTGCTGAATTTTTCCAGCAATTTCTGATTTTGTTTCTGATTTCTCTGCATTTGCAATTATTTTTGCAATTTTTAAATCAATATTCACCTTGTCTGTTTCAGAGGAGCCTCATTGATCGGTTTGGTCGGTTTTGGGAATTGAAAGTTAAGCCACAGATCAGGCAATGATCTAACTGAATGACAGAACAGGCTTGAGGGGCCGAATGGTCTACTCCTGTTCCGATAAAAGTTTTCCATCTGAAGCTTGTGGCAATATTTCCCCTCACTCTTCACTTCACATCCCTGACTGTTACACTATGTGCTAATACTGGCTGAGCAAATCTCCTGCGTTTGAACTCAGTCTGTTACTATTCAGTGCCCCTTCTTCGACTGCGCGGGTTTGACTCTCATCAGAGAATGTTGTCTCGACGGCAGAAATTCACCAAAGATCCTCAGGCAGCACCTTCCAAACACATAACCACTTCCAACTGGAAGAACAAGGGCAGCAGATATATGGGAAGATCACCACCCCCTCGTTCCCCTCCAATTCACTCACCATCCTGGCTTGGAAATATATCACCGTTCCTTCACTGTCGCTGGGTCAAAATCCTGGAATTCCCTCCCGAAAAGCATTGCGGATCACCACACATCAGGAGGACTGCAGCAATTCAGGAAGGCAGCTCACCACCACCTTCCCAAGGGCAACTACTGATGGGCAAGAAATGCTGGACCAGCCAGGGTCACCCACACCCGAAACATTAGTTTAAAAAATACTGTGTGAACAGTCACAACAGGAGGATCCTGGAGTCTCATTCCCCTGGAACAAAAACAAAGTTGCAGGAACAGCTCAGCAGGTCTGGAAGCATCTGTGACCCTTCCTCATTCCCCTGGATCTACCAAACCTGTTTATTATTTCCACTTCCTCCTTCATTCTGACTCTTTAATTTTTCAATTGCCGTCCACTCGCCTTTTGAGCTCTTCAAAAAACCCCATTTGGGAAAATTAGAGAAAGCAGGAATTAACGCAGGAAACTGGGGCGTGGGTGGAAGAATGAGGAGAGGCCACATCAAAGAAAGCTCCCATTCCAACAACAGAGCTTCTCAAAACACAAAGGCAGCATGAAAGCTTGAGCTGAATGAACATGGTGATGTGTGGCCTGTCATGAGAAAAGTGTGACCATGATCACAAATGGTTAAGATCACAGGATCCTGACAGTGCAGAAGGAGGCCATTCAGTGCATCCAGTCTGTACTAGCTCTCTATCCCACCCTACTCCCATAAACCCCACATTTACCGCAGCTAACCCAACCACCGAACCTGCATACTCGCGGACAATTTAGTGCGGCCAATCCACCTCTCTTGCATTTTTAGACTGTGGGAGCATCACCTTTTAGCTCTAAAGAGGCGAAATTGTGGATTAATGCTAAAAAAAAATCAACTCTGAAACAATTTCATGGTTTTTGTTTCCAAAATTAAAATCTGGGGAATGCTGCAGCCACAACGATTTCAGTTTCTCTCTGGAGGAAGAGAATTTAAAACTCTGAACCAGGGGCGCAGTGAGCTGACAGAGGCCTGGGACCAGAAATGTAACAGATTCTGAGCAAGGTGGGGGTGAGACAAGGGCAAAAGGCAGATGTCACCGGGGGAAGGCAGGAGAGATTAAATTGCAGAAATGTCATTCGTCCTTCAAGGCTTCAGGGAATGGTGTTAGGGCTGGAAAAGAAACAAATAAACAAAAGATGTGCCTGGCGCCAGGTATGCAGTGGATCCAGACACAAATTGAAACAAGAAATGTAAACAAATTGGGGCAGAGATCACAGTCTGAAATTGTTCATCTCAATGATGAGGCCAGAAAGCTGTAAAGCCTGGCTCGTTCTATTCCAGCCAACACACACATGATGGGCTAAGGGTGAATGCTGCTGTCCAGCCAACAATACGCACATCACACAAATGAATTAAAAAAGGCCTTGCTCTGCTCTGTAATTTTCTGTTACTTTTGTTCTGACATTTGCAGTTTGTTCCTGATGATGGCTATAAATCTAAAATTAAACTAGAGTTTAGTATCCGAGAGAAATGTAAAAGAAGTCAGCTTTGCTTCAAACACATCATTGTAGTTTGTTGCATTTGTCCTGAGGGTTGAACAGCACCTAGAGCCCAGAAAGGACAATCTTAGCTGGCTGGGGGTGGAAATCGTATGGTAGCTAGCTTCAGACGTCACCGCCCTGCATAGATTTTGGAGTCTGCACAGAATAACACAAAAGACAGGGAGTACAAGTCCCTTTGTAGATCAATATTTTTTCAAACAATCCCTCTTCAAATATTGTGCTGTTGTTCTATTACTTCCCACCAAAGTGCACAAGGTCACATACATCCTCCTTGCTCTTCATCTGCCAGATGTTTTCCCAGTCATTCCACTTGTCTCAATTGCCTTGGAGAACCTTTCCATCCTCCGCACCACTCACAGCCCCAGTTTTGTACTGTCAGCAGACTTGGAAACATTGCATTTGATTCCCTCAACCAAACTTTTGATATGTTTTGTGAATACCTGGAATCTCTAATTTACACCACGAAACTTTCAATCCAACAAAAAAAAATCCATTTATTCTTGCTTACTGTTTCCTGTCAGCTTCCCCACTATGGCACCATATATTTGGCCCAATCCCATGTGTTTTACTTTACACATTGGGCTTGGGAATCTATCAAAAACCTTTCCAAAACTCCAAATGCATTGCATCTATTCCATCTCCAAAATTTATCTCCAGGTTGGTTTGTCAAATACGAATCCCAGATCATAAACCAACATTGTCTTTGTCTGTGCCCATTAAAACCGGTCGCAATAATCTCTCTAAATTAGTTTATTTGCTAATTTCATTCTACTTCTTTTTCTCACCACACTCAGATTTCCTAGTATTGCTGAGAAGGTCATCTTTTTATCTTTTCTTCTTTTAATCAAAAACTGAAGGAGTTATGTCATACTTCTGCTATTTCCTTGTTATTTGTTCTCCACTGTCTGGTTTCAGAATGTTTTCTCATGTGTTCCCTATTGGTAACCTTTTGGAAGCAGTTGCAGTTCATTCTTATAGCCTTTGTTATTATAGTCTCCAGAAACCCAACAATTCCTGCCCTATGCTGCTCAATGGTTGAACATCCACAACCATACAATCACAGAAGCATGCCCATTAGTCCCATTTTCCTACACGAGGCCCGTAGTCCTGAATATTATGACACTTCAAGCGCTCATCCAAATACTGTTTAATGGGTTGTGAGGTTACCCATGACAACTCCTCTCAGAAAGTGCATTCTAGACCCCAGCACTCTCTGTGTGAAAACAACACTTAAATTTTCTTTAACTCTCAAACGCTTCAATTTGAAAGTGTGCTGCCTTTTTCTTGGCCCTTTTACTAAAAGGAGCAGCTGCTTTCTTTTGACACTGTTCATACCTCTCATTCTTGTATATGTGAATGACTTTGCTTATTATTTGGTTATTTATCCAAAAATGCACATCATGCTCTGGGTCTCTGAGTTCAACTCCTGCCAAGTGAGATGTTGGAATTTGAATTCAAAAAAAGTCTGGAATTAAAACTTGAATGATGAAGGTTAAACCGTTGGCAATTGTCAGGAAAACCAATCTGATTCACTCATAACTTGTAGGGAAGGAAACTGCCATCCATCACTGCTCTGGCCTACATGTGTTCCCACACACCCAATAATGTCACAGGCTCTAACTACCCTCTGGGCAATGAGGGATGGAATGACTGTTGGCTCAGCCAGTGAAGCCCACATCCTGTGATTGAACAGAGAAAAGTGTTCGGGCTGGTTCTGGGAGGTGAATAGAGAATGGGATATAACTAACCATTTCAGCTGATCTGAAAATACATACATTTAATGTTTTCTTTCTTGTGATTGAGCCCTTCAAACCCTCACTCCATTAACATTGCAGTGTGACCATGCACACGACATCATGGTGGTGAAGACCAACTGTCCTGGCAGCACCCGCAGCCTCTTCATTCAGAAGCAGGCAGCCATTCCCATTGTTTTAAGATCTTCATGTAGAAATATAGGATGGTATCTTGGATAAAGGCCACGCCCTTGATACAGAATCCAAAACACTCTCCTCCTCACGACTGCTCACCACCAACCAACCACATAAAAATATCCCGTGTGTACTGAGAGTAATGAGGCAACTCGGACCATCACGGAGTCGCCATCAGGATGGTAGAACAACGCTTCCAATGTCTGAAAGTTTCAGAGAGAACCCTCTAGCACACACAGTATCACTAGGTCCCAGAATCTCCCTCCATTCATGTAACATATAGCCTTTTGTTCTTCCTGAAAGTCTCACAGGTTCACAATTACCAACATCATATTTCATCTGCCAAATTGTCAGTTGCTTATCCACTTACATTCTCTCTACCTCCTCCTGATAGCTTAATTTCCTGCTAATCTTAGCATCACTGACAAATATAGTTAGAGTACATTTTGTTGCACTTATCTAAACCATTGATACAGGACAATGCCCAAATATAATAGTTCACTTCCCGTCTGGCCTTCTCACCAACCCTGCCACTCGGATCAGGAGGCCGCCAACTCACAAGGTAAGTTTTTAAATGCAGAATATTGCCTTCCTGGCTGCCCCCTGTCTCGTTCTCTCACCACTCCCTCCAAAATCGTAAATCTGGATTGTAAATTGTTGATGACCTTACACTGGTCCCTGAGGAATTCCATTCGATACAGCTTTCTAATATAAAAGTAAGTAGTTATTTCTGCTCTGTATTTAATTTTAGCGAACCAGGACTCCCTGTTCCTGTGTAGCAGCCGAGAAAGATTACATGGCCTCCTCCTGTGTTGTGTAGCCGGCTGTTGAGTTGTTTCTGAGCTCTGCAATACACCATTAGGGACGTTTGTTGTCAGATAATGAGGCTGAGGTTGTATTGTCAATGATACTGATTCCTGAGCAACTAAAAGACGAGAACAGAACATAGACTAACACTTGAGTGGAATGCTGCACTGTCAAAAATTGCAGACGCAGCAATAAATCTAGTCTGCCCCCTCAATCAGGTTCTCAATTTTCCCCAGACATGTATTGAACAGGAGGGGAAATTTCTTCCTAGCGTTGTTTACTTTTGTCCCAAAACAGTCCCACCAATACAAATAATGTTCATGATGAATGGCATTTTTGGCTGTGGGCGCTGTGTGGAAAAATTGCTCCAGTCCCTGCACAATAAAACAAACAATTGTCACTGAGGGGCGACCTTATAGAGGTTTGTAACATTATGGTAAATCTGAGTAAAGAGTCAAGGTCTTTTCCCTGGGGTTGGGGGAATCCAAATCCAGAGGGCAAAGGGTAACATGAGAGGGGAAAGATTTAAATGCAACCGGCAGGGCAACTGGGTGATGTGTGCATGGAATGAGCTGCCAGAGGAAGTGGTGGAGGGTGGTACAATTACAACATTTGAAAGGCATCAGGTTGGACATATGAGCAGGAACGTTTGAGAGAGGTATGAACCAAATTGTTGGCAAATGCGGCTAGATTTATTCAGGATATCTGAACAGCATGGATGAGTTGGATCAAAAGGGTCTCCTTCCATGATGTATATCTCTCTGACTCTATGACTGAATATTTCTAGAAATAACAACGATTGCCTGCCTGCCACTAAATTTTATCTTGAACTTTCCCAATTCATTACAGCTAACCTGGCAATCTAGACTCATGGATTCCATGATGTTTGACAGTAACAATTAAAAATTCAATGTTTATGTCATGTAATATGCAGTATATTGTTGTCACTATTCCTCAAAAGCTCCTTCAGCCCAAAGTTAATAATTAGCGTTTCTGACCACACAACACTAAAGTCAAAATTACTTGGTCTCTGGTTTGGTTCACAACATTCTCTTCAACCTACCTCATACACACGTGTGGATTTTATTGTTTCATTTTGTTAGCAGTCACTTACTTCACGGAGTTTACATGCAACTTGAGATAATCCATTATGACTGCAGATTCCACAATACTTGCGTATCTAATCTTCAAAGCATAAGTTGTACAAAATATGTACTACAGTTTTGGTTCAGTTATAAAACATGTAAATATTTGTTTCTTCTTGCTGTTTGTAAGCTCCACCCTAACTGATTCAGTGGAATCTGAGGGGGTGGCCTGTGGTGTTATTAGTGATGGACTTGGACAAGACATTCAATGAGGCTCACCTTGATGCTGAGATTATCTGAAGAAACATCCAGAAATATAGGATGAGTATCTGTATTCATTCCATTACTGCCAGTAAAAGTGCCACTGTATTCTTTCTGCTCCTTCACACCCATTCTATATCTGTTATAGCAACTAACTCCGAACAAGGTTCACACTCTGTCACCAAGTGAGGCTCAAACTCTTACCACTCCCACTACTGAATGCAATGCCTTTATTGCCTCACACTGTCTGTCACCTCGGCAACATCCCTGCAAAAAATAAAACGCATGGAGTCAACACTGTGGACTGACTCACTCTGGACACCTCATCATTTCACCCAGCCTGCACTATCTCTTACACCAGTGCCATTCTTTCACCCTCACTCACAACTGTCCCTTCCCTCATTCGAGGAGAAACAGCCTGTAATAAGACAGTAAAAGCCAAGCCATATGGTACAGTGCCCGACATCCGTTCCCTTACCCCTCCCACCCTCCTACTCCTATTGTTGAGTGGACCCTGGCACAGGCTCGAGATGACCAGAACGACTCATGTGGAGATTCTGAAAGATCGAAGCTCCACCAACTGAGATGTTTTGCTCAATTAACGGCAATTCTCACATTAAACCCACTGTCATTTCTGATATCAGTTGTCTCATCTCCAAAATAGATATCTCATTGCACAGAGATGCAGATACAAAAATACACAGAAACATTGGTAAACACCCCGATATACTAACACACACAATACATATACAGAGATAAACACACACACACACACGCACGCACGCGCGCGCGCGCGCACACACACACACACACACACACACACACACACACACACACACACACACACACACATACACAGAGATACAATCAAGTGCAAATAGACATAAACACACACAGAACCACACAGGCTGATTCATAGATGGATAACCACAGACACAAGTACACAGACACATAAACACATGCACAAAGAGACACATGCACATGTACAGAGGTATAGAAACTCCAGTATCTTTAAGACAGAAATAGATGGTTTTTTCAGTAATAAGGGGATCAAGGGTTACAGGGGACGGCAGGAGAATAATGCTGAGAAATATGTAAGACATTATTGAACAGCATATCGGATCCGATTGGCCAAATGGCCTAATTCTGCTCGTTTTTTTATGTTTCCATGATGTTATGCTATCTGATATTCTCTTTCCAAGAGAGCAGTGAAGGCTGAGTTTGATGCATATTTGATTGGAAAGAGTCAGTGGTAATGTGAGTCAGGTTTTGAGAGCCAAATGGTTTCTGGTTAGTCTAATTATTGTGTCCTTGTGTCTCAAAAGAATTGGTGATTTGATGTTAGGTGAACACATCTTTAACGTAACAGACCTCCATTGAAATAAGGATGTCCCTTCCGCTTTATTGTTGTGCTATCTGTGGTACCCTCATCCACAGGAAGCAGGGAAGCCTCGGTTATTGGAGATATTCATGGCTGAACTCGGCTGATCATGGCTGGTCTGGACAGTCAATGTTTATTGGGAAAAAAATAGGAAAGGGACGGTCAGACACATTCAGATGGTCAGACACAATCTGATCAGCAATGAGCAAACAACTGCTGCCACTAACTGATGCATTGTTCTCTGAAATCACCCCTCATGGCTGTTCCAGAGTACAGGACCACTCCATGCAGCCAGTCAGGATTGTTACATACGATCCGTGTTCTCCATAGAGATCAGAAGCTGGTGGGAATCGTTAACTGATTTAGAACGAAGGTATTGTGGCTGTTGCTGGGATTGCAGATAACGTAGCACTCACTGCAGGGTCACACACCAGCTGCACATTAATGTGGTGAGACTTTATTCAAAATCTTGACACCTCTCTCTCTCTCTCTCCCTCTCTCTCTCTCCCTCTCACTCTATCTCTCTCTCTGTATATATACTTGAAGATTGGGCGTGGGATTGGAGAAACATCCTCAGAGGCAATTAAACTATCCAAAATCATGCATCTTCAGAAAATAAAAAAAGTGAGTCATGGAATTTATCACTTTATTAGTGTCTGTTTAGAACATATAGATAGACCACAACCCTCAAGTTTCAATCTAATTATCTTTCATTTTCTCACAGTGCTACAGATTAATCTTCACTCACTCCTCATGGTACCATCATACCAGTGATTAGCCTGGTGAAGCTCCATTCTGTCTGTGACAAGGATATAATTCCTTATAAAAGAGAGAATATCTGTCCAAAATTCCGAAAATGCTGCCTCAGTAACACTCACAGGTTTTTCATAATAGTTTGTTATCCGTACTTATCCATCTACAAAACAGACAACAACGGGAGGACACAGTACGACCTAACATACCGGCCACACTGCCCTACATCAAAAGCATATCGGAATTGACAACAAGACTCTGAAAAGCACAAGGAATCATGGTATCCCACAAACGCAAAGCCACTCTCCGACAAGAGTTAAAGACCCTATTCCCACAACATGCAGAACGAACATGGTTTACAAAATACCAGGCAATGAATGCATCAGACAGACAGGAAGGAAGCTAGCCATCAGACTATATGAACATCAGTCAGCAGCAAAACGGCACGATGAACTCTCCTTAATGTCTGTATATTCCGACAATGAAGACTATCAATTTAATTTTGGCAAGGTAACCATAGGACCTCAAGCCAAAAGTAGACGTGCATGGTTGGTCCTAGAGCCAAAACACCCGAACAAAAGCAAGTCTGCGTGGCGAGCAAGCCAACAACGTCATCCACAATCCAAGCTGCAGATCTTTGCAAAAACCTATCTGTTTATTTCCTGTGGCGGGTAAGGCCATTCCTTCTCTATGCATTGTGGCTGATATAGAATGTAAAAGCTCCTTGCATATGTATGTCAGCATCAATAAAGCCAGCACCAGAGGTGCCTGTGGAGATGACCATCACTCTCAGAGAGAGACTCAGTGAGAGAGAATGCACTTGAAATAGGGAATTGCCACATACCTGAATGGAAATGAGTTGTAGGAATATGATAAACAAGCATAGGAAGGGAGTTATCTTTACTTTTGCTCTACTTTCATGTGATGTATGCAGTCCTGGTCATGCCAGCATGTTATCCCTGTCCTGAACTGAGTGGCTGGTTCAGCTGTTCCACATAACAAGAAAGAATATAGCAGTTTGCTGTGGGTGTGCAGTCACATGGAAGTCACATACCCAGTGAAGGGTGAAGCATTACATTCTCCAAAGGACATTAGCTTGGGCTTTTTTTTAAATAACAAAGATCATGTTTTCACTTAAATGTCGCCAACTTCCTTTTTGAAATACCAACAGGCTTTTATTCTGTGCCTCTAGATTATGAGTCAATGACTTGAGCAAAAGGCACTGTCTTCCCGTCTGATAGATTCTGTGCCAAGAACAAGTTAAACATCTCAGGCGTCATTATTTTGCAACAGAAACATAGTTAGAAGGGACTTGAAGTTGTATCCAGATTTAATAAAGGCACAAATGATGGCTTTTTCAGAAGTTACACTGAGGCTGAGGAAGACACTGCAAAAACATGATGGCGGTAATGGGGAAGATCGGTGAGTGGCGAGGATATGAAGCTGTAAATCTGTGCAGGGAGCAAAAAAGTGTCATGGAATTTGAGAACAATCCAGTTCCTCCTCACATATTGGTGAGTAACCTTTAAATAGTAACCTGCTGGTTATAATTTGTAAAGAGTGGAATTTTTGATTGGAACGGAAAATGTTGAATTCCACCTTTCCAAAATTTATACATCATGAGCCGCAAGTCAGTTCAAACTGGTTTAAGAGACAATGAGACTTACCGGGAACACCAACTATAGCAAGGATGGGATCGTAACCAGCTTGAATAACCATCAGTACATCATAAATCCGCAATGCTAATGATATCCAAGGCTGAGAAAGCCAGTAAAGACCATCGGATAAACTCCTGTCCATTGTTGGAATATTCCAACCTATTGTACTCAGGCTCTAGTCTCCACTCTGCCTCTCCCTGGAGCTGCTGATCCCTGTGGGTGCTGTGGGCGATGTTCCTGTGCATGCAATGGGATAACACATTGAAAGGAGTCCCTTATTCATAGAACAGGCAAACCCTCCAGTGACACGTTTAGGATCCACAGAGACTGACAATAATCGGAAACACTGAACAAACAGCTTCAATTAACCCTTTTCTTGATTTATTCAAATTCAAAATAACATTTCACTTTTACACATTTTTCATGGGCCGTGTGAGCATAACTGAGAGGAGGGATATTAGAGATAGTCAACCAATTGTGCTCAATCATTCAACCTGCTTTGGATATGGGAGTAATGCCAAAGGATTGTCGGAACATAAATATGCTTATCTGTTCATAAATGGTTACATCCATCCTGTAAATACTGATCAGTCATGATACTATCAGTAAAACATTTATAGTCCATAATCTAGCGCCGAATGGCCTGCTCTGGCACCTATTGTCTATTGTCTATTAGGATACTGATTGTGGATGATCAGCCATGATCATAATGAATGGTGGTCCTGGCTCGAAGGGCGGAATGGCCTACTCCTGTAGCTATTGAGTATTGTCTGTTAGGATACTGATTGTGGATGATCAGCCATGATCATAATGAATGGTGGTGCTGGTTCGAAGGGCGGAATGGCCTACTCCGGCACCTATTGTCTATTGTCTATTAGGATACAGATTGTGGATGATCAGCCATGATCATAATGAATGCTGGTCCTGGTTCGAAGGGCGGAATGGCCTACTCCTGTACCTATTGAGTATTGTCTGTTAGAATACTGATTGTGGATGATCAGCCATGATCATAATGAATGGTGGTGCTGGCTCGAAGAGCCGAATGGCCTACTCCTGTACCTATTGAATATTGTCTATTAGGATACTGATTGTGGATGATCAGCCATGATCAAAATGAATTGTGGTCCTGGCTCGTAGGGCGGAATGGCCTACTCCTGCACCTATTGTCTATTGTCTATTAGGATACTGATTGTGGATGATCAGCCATGATCATAATGAATTGTGGTGCTGGCTCAACGGGCCGAATGGCCTACTCCTGCACCTATTGTCTATTGTCTATGAGGATACTGATTGTGGATGGTCAGCCATGACGATAATGAATGGTACTGCTGGCTCGAAGGGCGGAATGGCCTACTCCTGTACCTATTGAGTATTGTCTATTAGGATACTGATTGTGGATGATCAGCCATGATCATAACGAATGGTGGTGCTGGCTCGAAGGGCGAAATGGCCTACTCCTGCACCTATTGAGTATTGTCTATTAGGATACTGATTGTGGATGATCAGCCATGATCATAATGAATGGTGATGCTGACTCGAAGGGCGAAATGGCCTACTCCTGTACCTATTGAATATTGTCTAATCTGAGGGGAAGATGTGCATAAAATAACAGACAGATTGTATGGATATGTTAACAGAGAACTGTACCTGACAAACACAATTCAGGTTGTTGTTCCAGAATCAGAGAGTGAAGATGAGAGTTGTGCCATTGATGTTCTCGATGGCAATGGACTGCAAGTGAATTCTAATAAATGATACTTAATCAAAGTGTGATTTTTTTTCTATTTATTTGTGGGATGTGAGCCTTGCTGGCTGGCCAGCATTTCTTGCCCATCCCTAGTAGCCCTTGAGAAGGTGGTGGGGAGCTGCCTTCTTGAATCGTTGCATTCCTCCTGCTGTGGGTTGACCAAAATGATTGCGAATTTGGAGAATATACAGAATACAGAAAATCGGAGGACACAGCTGTTGAGATTCGAAGAAAGGCAATGATATTTGTTCTGTCCCGGTCGATCTCCCCTCATTCTAGCTTCTGAACTTCCACCTCTTCTAGCACCCCTTTCATTCTCATTCTGTCTGTTGCTCCCCTTTCTCTTCTCACTCAGTTTATCACCCTTCACTTTCTTTCTCTCTGTTTATCTCTCTTTCAGTCCACCTTCACACACTCTCTCTGTCTCCAAATTGTGCAGTTGAACAACTCATGGACAGCAATGGGCTGAATGGCCTCTAACTGTGCTGTAATAATCCTGAGGTTCTCTGACCTACAATAAAAACTTTAGATGACTGGAGGGAAAAGTTGGTCGAATGGTGGACACAGTGTACAATCAGCCATTATCTCTTCCCGTTCTTCTCTTCTGCAGCTGCCTCAAAATGTCTGTTCAAATAGATTAAATGTAATTTAAGTTGGGTGGAGGATATTCACCGGAGAACATTTCAATCAGGACTTAATGAAGAATGGGATTACAGTATAATATAAACAATAAAACAAGAACAGAGCAGCACAAGAAATGAGAACAGAATAGAACTTATCATTGCAAGTCATGACAAGTTCAACACCTTGACGTGACAAATTGCCTGATTTGAACACAAAAAAATGTGTTTCTTATTCTGAACACTATGCAAGTAAAGATTCAATATCTTCAGTTTAGACTTTCCTATAATTAGACAGGTTTCAAATATTGCATAATTTATTCTTGCTGAAGGCTGTGATAAATGTCACCGATGGTGTTGAATTCAATGGCACTGGCACCACAGGATTGATCATTTGAAGAAGAAGACTGAAAATGACAATCTTCGTACAGACAATGTGCTGCTGGCAAATGGGACTCACTGGCGGCAGTGTGTATTCAACACATTATTGAACTACTGGCCGACACTGAATCTTCCCACTGTCTGTATCACAGGGCTTAGCATTGACCAGAATTTGAGATCGAATTGAAATGAATATGCAAGTGTACAAGAGCAGGTCAGAAGCTAACAATTCGACAGTGAATAATAGATGGAATGCTCATTAAGACATGAGAGAAAGCAATATATTTCGGACATCCAGCCCATCGAATCACCTCCAACATTCAATCATTGCTGATATGTTTCTAATCCCCATTATCCTGCTTGCTCCCTTAACACGTGTTCTGCTTTTAATCAAGAACCCAATTATCTCTGCCTTAAAAAATATGGCCTGCACAACCTTCGGGGGCAAAATGTTCCAGAGATTCACTGTCTAGCCGAGGAATTTCCTCCCAATCTCAGCTCTAAAGTGTCATCCCTTCAATCGGAGGCTGTGTCCTGGAACCATGGTCTATGTGACTAGTGGAAATATGTTCTACATGTTCACTGTATCCCAACCTCTTGGTATTCTGCCAGTTTCAATCAGACCCCTCCCCTTATCTGTCTAAACTCCAGTGGGTACAAACACAGAGTCCTCAACTGTTCCTCATATGACATGCTGTAACTCCCAGGATCATTCTGGACCTCATCCAATATCAGCACATCCTTCCATAGATACAGTGCCCAAAACAGCTCCCAATATTCCAGATGCAGATGACCAGAGCCTTTATAAAGCCTCAGCAGTACGTCTCTGCTCTTGCATTCTAGCCTTGTTGAAATGAATGCAAACATTGCATTTACTTTTCCCACCACAAACTGAACCTGCAGATGAAACATATGAGAGGACGAGGACTCCAAAATACCTTTGATTTCACAAAATCTTTCAGAATACAGTGTATGCATATAATTCTTCGTACCAAAATGCATAAATCTCACATGTTCCCACGTGGTGTTCCATCTGCCATTTGTGTGCCCACTGTCGGAGCCTGTCCAAGTCTTTCTGCAGCCTCCACACTTCCTCAACATCACCTGTCCGCCCAACTATCATTATATCATCTGCAAACGTATCAGAAATGCCGTCAGGTCTTTCTTTCAAGTTGTTCATGCATATGGCAGCTCATAACTCCCTCAGGACTGTCCACCATCCACAAGGTACAACACGCAGGGTGCTTGGCTCCATTCAGGTTAAAGCAGTGGCTTGCTCGGAATCACATCTGCAAAATATTCACTTTCTGCATCAGCGGCACTCAGTAGGAGCACATCCTGCCCCCATTTTGTTGTCAATTTACCCCATTATGGTGACGCAGAAATTGGTGGACCATGGCCCTGGTCTCTTGATGTCTCTCTGTCTCAACACAAACTGTGTGGTGCTCACACCAACCAGTTCTGCCATGTGTTGATGATGACTGAGAGATGCCTCTTATGAATGACTATGTGACTGTCACTAATTGGGGGCTGATGCCTGCCCCGACAGCCCTGGATGTGCCTGTGTCCACTGTCACACTGCAGATATCAGATGTGTCTTCTGAGAGTCAACCCAAGGAAAGCACAGGGTTCTTACTATGTCCCCAGCCGAGCACTCAGATCCTGTGCAGACGAACAGATGCAAGGTATTCACCAACATCTTCAATGTCTCCCTCCTACAAGACAAAGTCTCCACCTGCTTCAAAAAGATCACCACATATCCCCTCTCTATTAGGGAGGGAGGGAGACTGTAGAAACTGACTCCTCACCATTAACTCATTGCCCACCCTCTCAGAAACTAAATCCTGGGGGCAGTCAGAAAGTATTTGCCCTTTAATTCCAGTTGAAACCTTTCATATTCTCTGGGTTTGAAGTCAGGGAACAGTGGCGACAATTGGGAAGATTTTGGAAGTCAGTCAGTAATGGGATCTCATTTGTCTCTGTTTATTTTTCTTTCAAATCATCTTAACTTTGATTCAATCGATTTCTATCTCTCTCCTTTGCTCTTCATGGGGGCTTTCTGAGAGACTGAAGCTTGGACACAGGGACAGGGAGACACACAGTGTCTGGGAGTAGGGATGAATCCAAGCCTCTGGAGTTCATAACTCTTCTGTCCTACCCTTTGAACAAAAACACTGCTGCAGTTATGAGGCAATATGAGACACGTTCATATGCTCTCTTCTCTGGGTTTGATGTCAGAGACAATGCTGGTTGGAGTGAGAAGGTGGATGGGAGGTGGGGGAGAAATGGGAGGTGAAGGAGACATTGGTTTTGCAAGTAATTCTCTTTATTTGTTCACTGTGAGGGTTAAGTAAATAAATTATTACTTGCTACTTATAAAGTTGACATCAGGCATTTGATTTGATTTAATCTCTGTTTTTAACACATCATACATGGGAGGCGAGCTTTTCTGGGTGACTCACGTTTAATCATTAGAGGGGAATCTCTACTCTCTCTGTAGTGGTCTGGAGGTTCTGTTTTGGTTTAAATATCAAAGGCATGCCTTTCTTCCCTCTCTAACAGATTGGGGGCTCAAGTCTGGAATATGGTCAGTTCATGCACAGGATTTGAATTGATATGGATGCATTTGGACAGAATTAAACAGAGTGGGAGATTTGTGTGCAAAATCATGAAATAGAACTGAGGTGAGAAAAATCTGTTTAATTTAGGTTACTTGTTGGGGGTAAAATTAAATGTGAGGGAAATGTCTCTGAACATTTCTAAAGAGAATCTGGGGTTTGGAGATGCTTCCCAAATTTGGCAAGAAAGTTTAGAAACACCGAGGAAGTATATATTTTTTCGAATTAGCATGCAGGCGAAAATTGGATTCAAGGGAATCGGGTCAGACGAAGTCTGGAATTGTAATGGAGTTGGCCAAGCACTTAGGTAATCAGAGAAACAGGCAAGTTCAGATGAATGAGAAAAAAATGCAAATGAGACAAGTGGAGTTAGAGAATGAGAGGAAAGAGAGAGAGTTTGAATTATGTTGAAGGCAGAAGAGAAAGAGCGGGAAAGAAGAGCCATGTTGGGATATAAAGAAAGGCAAAGGCTGCTCGAGTTGCAAAAGATGAAGTTGGAACATAAAACAAAATAATTTTAAATGGCAGAAGGAGAAGTACAAGCTAGAAGTGAGGATGAGCAAACTCATCAAACCAACAGCCTAATAAGGATACATACGAATATATCCAAACATTATAGAAATTCGATGAAAAGAATATAGAAGCCTTTTTTACTATTTCCTTTCAGGAATTGGCCATGAACTCTGTGGGAAATGTTACTTTCGACCACATTGGTAGGCAGGGTGAGGAACGTGTTTGCAGCTCTGTCAGATGTGGTGTCAAGAGATTATGGAGATGTCGAACAGGTTATTGTGAGTGCCTACAAATTGGGACCAGAAGCACATTGACAACAGTTGAAAAATTTAACGAAGGAACCTGGTCAGTTCTATGTCAAAACTGAAAGAATTAAACAGAATAACTTTGATTGGTGGATGAGAGTATTAAAGACGAAAAGGCTTATGAGATTCATCGAGAGATTATTCTGTTGGAGAAGTTTAAATACTCATTTCCAGAAGTGATAAGAACTCATGTTGAGGAACTGAAAGTTCAGAAGAGCTGCTGAGGTGGCAGATGAATACATATTCGCGCATGAATCGAAATCTAGCTTCCGACAGCAATTTCATTCCATGAGGGATGTGAATCAAGGGGGAAAAAAAGCAGGCGATTCTTCAATGAAAAAAAAAACAGTGTGGATCACACAGTGACCGTTTTACCATTGGTGAAAAAATAAACCCATGCGGGTGCAAAGGAGGCAGGAGGTACCAGGTGTTTACACTGTAATGGAGAGACATACAGTGCCAGTGGTTTTAAAAAGGCACCGGCAAAAGGTGTTTTCACTGTCATATGGTGGGACACACATAGCCACAGTGCTGTTAGCTGAAGAAAGGCACTGGTGAAAAAGGATGTGGTAAATGAGGCGAAACCAGTGTGATTATTGGAGACAGCGAAGGAATTCCCAAAAGATTCCCAACAAGCTGCAAGAGAGTGCATAGCCGAGTCACAGACTGGATAGGAAGACGGGACCTGACCTCTCTAAAGGATACACCTCTGTGGATAAGGTTTACTCAGGAAGAAAAGGGGGAGGGGGGTAAAGAAGTAAAAACATTGAGGGATATGGGAGCTTATCAGTCTCTAACAGTGAGAGATGAAAGCATTTGCACTCCTTCTGAAATGTTACCTGTGACAGTGGTAATCTGTGGAATAGATGGAGAGAGATGTATCATTCCTTTGTGTTAGATCAGGTTGGAAAGTCCAATCAAGACTGGGGAAGTGACAGTGGGAGCCATTGAAAGAGCATCAGTTCCAGGAATACAGTTGGTTATTGGAAACGGCCGAGCAGGATCAAAGGCAGGAGGCATACCCTTGTAGTGGAGAAGCCAAAGGTATACCGGGGCCAGCGGAGGTATAAGAAAAATAGCCTGGAATTTTTCTGGAATGTATGGTAACAAGATCCCACAGTCATAAGTTACAGCAAGAAGGGAAAAAAAAAGTAAAAACAAAAGAGGTAGTCAAAGTTCCAGGTAGCTGCCCTGTTTGATGAAATGGTAAAGGAAAAATCTGAACAGGGAATGGGTCAGGCAGAGGTGCTTCGTTCTGATGATTCCTGGAGTTACATCAAAAAGATGAATCAAGAAAATATTTATATCATGAGGCTAACTCGGAAAAGGAATCAAAACATATTCCAAATGGTTATTATCTTAAAGTTAGAATCTGAAGGCAAAAATGGAGTCCACAACAGGTTCGTGCAGAAGAGAAATTGGCGGAAATGCACCAAATGTTATTGCTGGGAGCATACAGACAGGAGGTAATGTGGCTAGCACATGAAATACTGACAGGAAGTCATTTGGGAGTGAGGGAGAGTGAGGTTAAAATATCAAAACAATTCTAATGTCCTGAATTAAATAAAGATGTGGTTGAATTTTGTCATTCGTGTCATACATGTCAATGGTAGGAAAGCCACAGGCAGGAATAAAATCAGCGCCTTTGGAATGGACACTGAGGAAAAGGTATTAGTCACTGACACTCAGAACGAGGCACATCAAAATACAAATTATCTGCTTCTGATGTGCCACAACTTAATCTAAATGCAAAGGAACTTCTTAGGAAATGGGATAGGACAGTGAGCCATCTGCCTGAAGAACAGGTCACTGAATCGAAAGATTCGTTGCAGCAATATGAGAACATAAACAGGAATAGAATGGGGAAAAACAAGTCTATCCTGCATGAAGATGCTGTGGGTAATGCTGTGCGGAAAAAAGAACTCCTACAGGCTTACTCTTCTCGAAGCCACACAGATGCAGAAAGAATTGAAAGCGATGCTGCAAAAATTCTTCCGCCTCCGCCGCATCTGCTCCCACAATGAGGCATTCCACTCCCGCACATTCGAGATGTCCAAGTTCTTCAAGGACCGCAACTTTGGCCCCACAGTGGTCGAGAACGCCCTTGGTCGCGTCTCCCGCATTTCCCGCTACACATCCCTCACATCCCGCCCCCGTCACAACCGCCCAAAGAGGATCCCGCTTGTTCTCACACAACACCCCACCAACCTCCGCATACAACGCACCATCCTCCGACACTTCCGCCACCTACAATCCGACCCCACCACACAAGGCATTCTTCGATCCCCACCCTTGTCTGCTTTCCGGAGAGCCCACTCTCTCTGTGACTCCCTTGTTCACTCCACACTGCCCTCCAACCCCACCACACCTGGCACCTTCCCCTGCAACAGCAGGAAATGCTACACTTGCCCCCACACCTCCTCCCTCACCCCTATCCCAGGCCCCAAGATGGCTTTCCATATTAAGCAGAGGTTCACCTGCACATCTGCCAATGTGCTATACTGTATGCGTTGTACCCGGTGTGGCTTCCTCTACATTGGGGAAACCAAGCGGAGGCTTGTGGATCACTTTGCAGAACACCTCCGCTTGGTTCGCATTAAACAATTGCTCCTCCCAGTCGCGAACGATTTCTAATCTCCCTCCCATTCCTTAGATAACATGTCCATGGGCCTCCTGCAGTGCCACAAAGATGCCACCTGAAGGTGGCAGGAACAGCAACTCATATTCCGCTTGGGAACCCTGCAGCCCAATGGTATCAATGTGGACTTCACCAGCTTCAAAATCTCCCCTTCCCCCACCGCATCCCAAAACCAGCCCACTTCGTCCCTCCCCCCCTGCACCACACAACCAGCCCAGCTCTTCCGCTCCCCCCACTGCATCCCAAAACCAGCCCAGCCTGTCTCTGCCTCCCTAACCTGTTCTTCCTCTCACCTGTCCCCTCCTCCCACCCCAAGCCGCACCTCCATTTCCTACCTACTAACCTCATCTCACCTCCTTGACCTGTCCATCTTCCCTGGACTGACCTATCCCTTCCCTACCTCCCCACCCATACTCTCTCCACCTATCTTCTTTACTCTCCATCTTCAGTCCGCCTCCCCCTCTCTCCCTATTTATTCCAGTTCCCTCCCCACATCTCCCTCTCTGATGAAGGGTCTAGGCCCGAAACGTCAGCTTTTGTGCTCCTGAGATGCTGCTTGGCCTGCTGTGTTCATCCAGCTTCACACTTTATTAACTTTATTTCACCCATCTAGCTTAGATTGCCCTAATTTATACTTCAAAACCAGTGTCTGGTTACAGCAAAGAAAGAAAAAAAATCGACCCCTCCCCTGTCCGTATTACTCCCCAGTTGTTTCCCCGTTACTCTGCAGTTTATTCTGTCTGACTGGAGCATTGCTCACGTCAGCTGTTTTCCATCCTTCCGAATGATCTTTCTCAAGTACCTGAAAGGACAAAGAGGAATGTACTGTTTCAAATGCATTTCCGGCTGGGTGAGGAAATGGCATGTTGGTGTTAATACTATTTAATGAGAAATAATTTCAAATGATTTTAAAGAGCTCCTTCGGATGTTGGTTGCAGAATGTGATGAAAATTCTCTCACTCCCCAGTAAGAATGCAACTCAAGAGCACTGGGCGAACCACTAAACTGCAAAGTCATGCATTAGAAACTGCAATGCAATAGGTTACAGAACAGCCTGTGCATCATACACGAAGACATTGTGACAAATCCGATACAGAGCCGAGGCTATCATGTGCAAAAGAATGGGAGATTGTAATGCCAAATCAAACAGTGTCCAGGATGAACAGAGCTCTACTCTGGTAGCCTAGTGATGAGGATTCAGTGCCTTCGCTGGCATGGCCTTTTAATGTTTAACATTTACAGCAATAAATACAAAATACTGATGCATCTTTAGAAGCAGAATTATGCCATGGACCAGTCAGAATCACTTCACTGCATATTACAGGTCCATATCAGCAAAGCCAGATGCAATTGTCTGACGTGCAAATCGATTAAAACAATCCATTGTGGGGACGTCAGGAAAGTTGAAGGGCCATGATAGTTTGTGAGAGCTAACCGTAGGCCTAATGCAGCCAGGCCCAATGTAGGTTCTGAGGGCAGGAAAGCTGATGCTTCAGGTCCAAGAATGGAAACGTCAGCTTTCCTGCTCCTCTGATGCTGTTTGGCCTGTTGTATTCATCCAGCTCTACACCTTGTTATCTCAGATTCCCAGCATCGACATTTCCTACTATCTTGGGATTCTGAAGGCTGGTTTTCACTCTTTACCCTGATATATCATCACTCTGGATCAATCACCCACAATGACTCGCTTTTGTGTGCTGTCCTTTGCACGTCTCACCTTGGTTCAGAGCCCAGAGGGCATCCATGCATGTTAACTTGGCAAATTTCACTCAGGGCAGCCTAACAGTCTTGTATTAAAACCATAAACTTTAGAAGTAGAAAGGAACCATCCAAACAATTCAGCCTGCTCCACCATTTACTGATATTGTTTCTGATATGATAATCCTGAACTGCACTTTCTTGCCTTTCCCCATAACCCTTGATAATTTCACTGAATAAAAATCTGTCGATCTCACCGTTGAATACACTTAATGACCAAGATGTGACAAACCTCTGCTGTAAGGAATTCCATGGAGTCACCGCCATCTGAGAGAATAAATGTTTCCTCACCTGTCTTAAATGTGCAAGACCCCATTCTGATATTAGGCACTCTGGTGCAAGATTGCCCAGAAGGAAAGCCATTTTTTGTGTCCGACATATTAAATCTCAAAGGAACCTGTAAGCTTTAATAAGGAGCACGTGTTGTTAGTGTAGTACTGTGTCTGTGCACGTGGAATCATTGGGTTTCATGACTTCCTCCTCTTTGGTTTCATCCCTGATGTAAAACTTTCACTGATACTGACAGAGCCATCCCCCTTTTGTCTTTTAATGTCAGGAATTTGTGTTCATTTTAAGAGTTTTGGCAGGAGCAATAAAATCTTCATTCCTATTTCAGAACCAAACCGAGAACACAGCAGTTGCAATGGTGAATCCCAAAAAGGAAGGTGCGCACAATAGTTGCAACTTTTTGTCTTGACACTGCTTTTGGCCTTTCGTTTCATTTGCTAAATGTTTGAGAATTGGGAAGTCAGCCAGTGATAGGATCTCAATTGTTTCTCTGCTGTATTGTGGTAGGGTGTGGAAGCCTCAGAGTGTGGAAGGCAGTGTGTAGTGGGATCTTGCTGTGCTGCTGGGTGACTGTTGGGTTCCAGAAACATTCAGCCCTTCGATCCTGCTCCACCATTCATCGTGATCCATCCAACTCAAGAACTTTATCCTGCTTTCTCCCCATCACCTTTTACCCCATTCACCCCACGTGCTGTATCTGGTCGCCTCTTGTTCATATTCAATGTTTTGCCACCAACTCCTTCCTGTGGTAATGAATCCCACATCCTCAACACTATTTGGGTGAAGAAATGTCTCCTCATCTCCGTCCTAAATGGCCTACCCCGAACCCTCAGGCTGTGACCCCTGGCTCTGGACATACTCACCATCGGAATCATCTTCCCTGCATCTACCCTATCCAGTCTTATCAGACTTTTATAAGTGTCTATGCGATCCCTCCTCGTTTATCTGAACTCTATGGAAAACAATCCTAACCTGGTCAACCTCTCCCCATATGCCAGTCCTGCTATCCCTGGAACCAGCCTGGTAAACCCGCGCTGCAATCCCTCGAGAGCAAGAGCATCCTTCCTCAAAAAAGGAGACCAAAACCGCACACAATATTCTGGGTGTGGCCTCACCAAGGCCCTGTCTGGCCCCTGTACTCGAAACCTCTCACAATGAAGGACAACACACCGTTTGTCTTCTTTACCACCTGCTGCACCTGCATGCTTACCTTCAGCATCACAGGTCCCACTGCACACTCCCCCCTCCCAATTTACAGCCATTCAGGTAGTAATCTGCCTTTTGTTTTTGCTTTCAAACTGAATACCTCACTTTTATCCAAATTATACTGCATCTGCCGTTGATTTGCTCACCCACCCAACCTGTCCAGATATTATGCATCCATCTCAGTATCCTCATCACAGCTCACATTCTCATCCAAATGGGTTCGTCTGCAAACTTTGAGGTGTTCCACTTTGTTCCAGAGTGAGGTGGGATCTTGCTGTGTGGGGGGACAGGTTGTCAGATTGTGAAATGTAGCTAGGGTTGGGATCTTGCTGTGCTTTTGATGCTTTTTGTGAAATTTTATTCAAATTTTATTTCAGACTCCGTCTTTTTCACACCCGCCATCCCTGAGGACATTTAATCCAGGAGCTGAAACTCGGGACGATACAGAGACAGAGAATGAACCAAATTGTTCTGCCATGAGGAATCCTCAGACGGGAGCTGGAACTGGGCTGGGGGCTGGGGTAGCAGAAAGGCAAAGGGGTTTGCTGAACAGTCCGATCCTATCGTCTCCCTCTCTCCCTAAATTCCCAACTGCCTGCCGCTCCCACATTCTTCACATCAACCCCCCCATTCACTCTCCCCACACACTGTTCACTCTCTCCCTCCCTCCCCCGTTCACTCTCCCCTTCCCGCTCCATTCACCCTCTCCTCACCCCGTTCACTCTCCCCACGCCCCGTTCATTCTCCCCCTCCCCCCGCACATTCTCCCCCTCCCTTCACCACCGCTCAGTCTCCCCATCCTGCTCATTCTCCCCTTCCCTTCCCCCACTCACTCCCCCACTACTTCCCATTCCGCTCACTCTCCCCTTCCCTTCCCCCCCGCTGACTCTCCCATTGCTTCCCACTCCGCTCACTCTCCCCCTGCTTCCCACCCCGCTCACTCTCCCCCTCCCTTCCCCACGCTCACTCTACCCCTCCCTTCCCGCCCCTCGCTCACTCTGCGCCCACTTCCTCCCCCGCTGACTCTCCCACTACTTCCCACTCCGCTCACTCTCCCCCTTATCTTTCTTTGTCAGTCCTACACTAACTTTCTCTCTCTTTATCCCTCTGTCTCTCTCCCTGGGGGTGTCACTCTGCCTGTCTGTGTCCTTCTATCCCTGTCCCTTTCTCCGGGATCAGGTTTGGACTCAATGTCGGAATTGCGGGTGCTGAATAGTTATTGTAGTGGGTTCCTTACTCTCTCCCACTCTCCCGGTGGCTTTTCTCTCCCCAGTCAATGCCCCTTTTTATCCTCTCAAATTCTCTTTCTGTCTGCCTGCCTTTCTCTCTCCCTCCCTCTCCAGCTGTCAGTCTCCCTCTCTCCCTGCCTCCCTCTTTCTGTTCCTCTCCCTCTGTCAGTCCCTGTCCCTCTGTCCTATCCCTGTCTCCCTCTCTTTCTGTTTGGTCCTGTCTCTGTCTGTCCCTCTGCCTCTGTCAGGCCCAAACCTGTGTGGGGGGTGGTGGGTAGGGGAGAGCAACATTTGTGAGGGCACAAAGTGGGGGCGGGGGCAGCTCCAAAATAGGGATGGAGGGCACACTTAAGGGGCAATATCTGCAGTGAATAAAAACCGGAAGAACGGCGGATGCTGTAAATCAGGAACAAAAACAAAGTTACTGGAAAAGCCCACAGGTCTGGCAGCATCTGTGAAGAAGAAAACGGAGTTAACGTTTCGGGCGCGGTGTTCCTTCCTCAGAACTGGGTCCCGGGACCCGAAGCGTTTTCCTTCACAGATGCTGCCAGGCCTGTTGGGCTATTCCAGTAACTTTGTTTTTGTTCGGTATTTGGAGGGAACGGAAATGTGAGAAATGCAATATTCGGAGCGCAATTGTTGGCAGGTGGGGGGCTAAATATTTGTGCGGGGGCAGTGCAGTATCTAAGGGGGCAATATAGTTTTGGTGGGCACAAAATGTGTAGATGGGGTACAATACTGCGAAGGGGTGGCAATATTTGAAGATGCTCCTCCGGAGGGTAGCGAGAGGGGCAAAATTAGGAGGCAATGAAACGTGTTGAGGGAAACATCGGGGGAATGGAGGAGGGGAGAATGTGAAATGAAAAGAGTATCGGGGCTCAAAACTGGAATACACAAAAATCTAAACGTCACGTTTTGGGGTGAGGGGTGGGGAAAGAGAGAGGCAGAGAAAAATGCAGAAAAAATGCAGAGAGAAAAGACAAATAAAAGTGGAGGGAAAAGACATCGGAATGGAAGGGACAAAGCGTGAGGGAGGGGCCCAAAAGAGAAGTTGCCAGTGAGCGAGGGGGAGAATGAAATAAAGAGTTGACTCTGTGAGAGACAGAGACACAGGCAAGAGAAAGAGACAGAGAGAGAAAGAAAGAGAGGAAGAGCGAAAGGGAGACAAGCGGAGAGACTTTGAGAGAAAGAGACAGGAATTCAAAGAGAAAGAAAAAGAGAGTGAGATACACGGACACACAGACACACACACACACTCGCCTCAGACCTGAAAGACACACAGAGACAAAGCTGGAGGTTCAAACCAGCTACCAAACACTTTTATTCAGACAAGGGAACAGAATCTTCTACAACCAGGGAACACAGATTTATCCCACAGCGAAACATAGTATTTTCACGCAAACCTACAGGAAGTGTGAATGGTGCTGAACTTGATCAGTAAAGCCCGTGAGTTTACTTTAAATGAGCTTCTGGGAATGAACGTTAATCCACTTCAGCGATGTACATCAAATGGTGACATTGATCTGTTGTACGAGTGGACATTTGTTCATTGTACAAATGATCCCTAGTTTATTTCTCTCGGTCTGTGTATATTTGTGACTGTGTATAAATGTGTCTGTGTCTCTGTAACTGTGTGTGTAAGTGTGAGTTAGTGTTTATGAGTGTGTGCATTAGAATCTGTCTCGATGTTTGTGTGCGTCTCTGTGCCTGTGTCTCAAAAGTGCAGTGGGCTCTCTCGTGTCTTGGGTGTGAATCCATTGAAATATGTTTTACCCCCACTCCTCCTTCATTCTGTCTCTCCCTCTTTTGTTTGAAGTGATACACCTGTCCTGTTAATGTGTGTCTCCATATGTGTGTCTCTGTGTGTTTGTATCTGTATTTCTATCTCTGGATGCAGGGGTACTCCCTGGAGGGATGTTTGAATGAGCGAATCATGAATGAATTAAAAAATTAGGAATTAAAAACTCATTTTCTCGCTCCCTCTTGTGTTTAAAGTGATACTTTATCGTCGGCCTCCCGACGACTCTACACAAACCGCTAATTTTTTGTTCCTTTCAAGGCATCACAGTCGTTTAACCTCTCCGGACGCACAGTTGCTTCGCTCTTTAAACAATGTCTTTGGAGACACAGAGAAGTTTTGTCCAATAGATGTTGTCCCTGAGATATGAGCAGAACGAGACTTGAACAAGCCCACTGCTGATCTCACTCCCTTCACATTTGATTTCTTTTCCCGCTTAGGATCTGAGAGCAGATTCCAAAACATGACAAATTGCAGAAAGTGTAATAAGATTCACCATGCCTCCTCACAAAGCGGTTTACTCGGAGGTACATGAATACATTCGCAAAGGGAATACTCTATTAAATGTATATGATGTCAGGAAAATGCCCAAAGGCAAACCATTTTCACATTTGCAGGGGGAACACAACATTTCTGAACATGAACAAATTTACTCTGACGAGCATCAGTACATTTGTAATCCTCTCTGTGCCAGCACATTTTGTGTGTGTGTGTTGCTGTTGCTGTGACCGGGCACCTATCTCTTTCTCTCTGACTGATGCTTTTCACCCTTCACCATCCCCTGTGCAGTGGCAGGGGAGGCCAGCAGATAGTGGTGTGTTACCACTTGAACACAAGGGACAAGTCAGTGGTGAGACAGGGGAGCCTTTCTCTTTCCTTCTGTCTTACCCTGCGCTCGCACATTCTCTCTCTCCCCCCTCTCTCTCCCTCCCTCCTTCTCTATGTCCCTTTCTCTCTTTCTTTCTCACCCTCTCCGTTTATCTCCAACCATCTCCCCCATCGCACAGTCTCTCACCATCTCTCGCATTTCTTCCTTCCCCGCCTCTCTCTACATTTCTCTCTTGCTGTCTCTCTCTCTCTCTGGCCCGCCATTCGGAAAGCTCATGTTTCATGTGATTCTGTTTGAACGCCACCTCCCTGCCAGAAAGAGGGTGATAAATCTAAAACGACAAGCAAATTGAGACTATGAACAAAGACAGCGAACATTAGAAGATATGGAGTGTCAGTGAACAGCTTGTTGTTGAGAATGTGATGCTTGAGAGTCCTGTCCACTTCCCTTCCATCACTTCACTGAACATTGGGAGGTAACTGATTGGATGCCAATTAACTCGACTGGGATTTATTCTGCCTTTTGCGCTCAGGACATTGCTGGGCAATTGCCCATATTTCTGGGTAGATGCCAGTGCTGTGAAAGTACTGGCACAGATTGGCTTGGGTCCATGCCAGTTCTGGAACATGACCCTTTAGTGTTATTGCTGAAAGTCTGTCAGCGCCTACAGCTTTTGTAATGTCCAGTTCCTTCAGCCATTTCCTGATATTACATGGAGTGAGTCAAATTAGTTCAAGATTGACATCAGGGACATTGATGTTCTCAGGATGGGCAACAATAAGAAGATACAAAAGGCATACCTGTGTGATATGGCTGTACTGTATGCAAAACAAAACTTCTCACTGCATCTCGGTACATGTGACAGTAATAACTCAAACCAAATCGAATCGATGTGTCATCAACTCGACACTTCTTATTGAAGATGGAAGCAAACAGTTCTGCTGTGTCAGTGGAACGATGTCCTGTGTTCCCTCAGCATTGACTCTGGGAATATTTATGGAGATGCCTCTTTCTGTTATGGGTCGAATTGCCCACCTCCATTCACAGCTCCCCTCGGCAGGTCTGCACAGCTCAGACCTGATCTGCTGTTTGGGTGGTCCCTTAGCTGTGTCAATCACAAGCTGCTTTCGCTGTTTGTCCTTCAGTTACTCCTATGTTTTATATCACCAGATTGACACACTCAGTCTTTGCCCATGGCAATGGCATGTGTACCCACACCTAGATGTTTCCCACAGCAGTGTCCATTGTTCCAAACCTACACAGGGATGACCTTCAGCCCAACCACAACACTGTTCCCCTGAAAAATGCCAGGGATCCTACACCCACTTTGTTCCCCTCCCACTGACCTGCTGAACACCGACTACACTAATCCTTTAACAACAGGCGTGGCCTTCACCCATACGATGGTCCCGAACACCATCCTATTCCCCAATCCACACTGTTCCCCCAGCAATGGGAGGTGAGAGAGGATTAGATGAAGTGAGCCATGGGGGCTGTCAAAAACCAGAGAGAGAGGGAGGCTGGAAAGTAGACAGTGTGAAGGAGAATGTGCGAGAGAGGGTCTGCAAATAAAAGAGGGGAGTAAAAAGAATGAGGAGAGAGAGGGACATGATGAGATTCGGAGGGAGATATGGAGGGAGATGGAACGGAGGGAGAGATGAATTCTGTCGAGGCCAGGTCAGAATGGGTGACCCACCATTGAAAGCAAGGACAGACTGACTTAAACCCATGTCCTGTGCTTGTTCCCAGTCCCCTCCCCTTCCCTGAGGACAGGACCTGGGGCCGAGTCTGTCTCTCCTCAGCTCACCTTCTTCAACACAAAGACATTTTTGCTCTGCAGCCTGGCTCCTTTTTATTTAATTACACAGCGAAGTAATAGTTACAGTTAGTGGAATGGTGCCTTTTCTCTTTGGCCTGTGAGTTGAGAGAAACATTGACATGTTTCCCTGTAACCCACTGTGGGATAAGGTTGGATAAACCCGCACTACCCTCAGTCTGTTACCATAGCGACAGCTGCTTCATTGCTGAAACATCGAACTGAAATGAGAAAATCCTGGATGGATTGAATAATGAGTGAATTTGTTTGATGGATGAATTTGGGTAAAGGGATATTTCAGCACATTCTTCAGCTGCTGCCTGAACTTAGTCTGGGTCACGGCATAAATGGCAGAGTTTGTGCAGCAACTGAGGAGCTGCAGCATGAAGCCCAATTCCTGCACAAAGCCATGTAAATACACAGAGTCATACCACAGAAACCACATCCGGTACCATATAGAAAACACCATTAAGATTGACCATAACAGGATGAAATTGGCCGAGATCACAAACAGTAAAATGATGGATTTTTTTCGATTTTGCATCTCTGTGTCACCCTGACCGTCCCCATTGGTGTGAGCCCGGAGTCTCCTGCGGGCTCTGCTGATCACTAAAATGTGTCTGACGGTGAAAACATTGAGCAGCAGAATCAGGAGAAATGGGAGAGTCGGGGTTAGAATGTGGTGGAGGAACTCGATTGTGACCCAAGAACGAGAGACATAAACACCGTTTGTTACATCACAAAACCAGGGGCCGTTTCCCAGCCAATAGCGAGCTGTGAGCATAAAATACCAGAAAATGTTCTTTACACAGCTCAGCACAGTCACTGTTCCCAGAACCACAGCCGCTGTTTTCTCACTGCAATATTTACTTTTCAGCTTCTGGCAACAAATGGCCACAAATCGATCAAAGGTGAAAGTGACGGTGAACCAGACAGAACAGTCAGTGGCTGCATAAAGCAGGACGGCGTGGATATTACACACGGGGATGGACTTCAGGAAATAAAACTGTTCCGGATAAACAATGGGATGTGTCTCAATATCAGGTCGAGGATAATGACCAGTAGATCCGCCACTGCCGTGGCCCCCAGGTAACGTCTGACACATGGAGACAATCCACAATCTTTATGAAGCAGGACGAAGATCGTGACTATGTTAACTGTGAGGAAGTAAAACAAATAAAATATACATCAGTTGGAGGCAAAGTTACCCGTTTGATTGTGGGCCCAGTGACATTTTCAAATTTATCACTGATTTATTGAAAATAAATGAGGCTGAAGTAAAAAATAGTAATGGATCTTTTTTTGGAAATGTAACAGAAAACACAACAATTTCTCCCTCCCTAAAGATACGAACGCACATCCAGAAGAACAGATGGTTTCTTGAACATTCCTACACACTCGAACACTCGTGAGCAGGCACAGGTCACTTCTTTACAGTTCCTGATACAGAGGATGAAGACGTTGCCGTCCTGAAGGATTCTCTCCCAGATTCTTGAAGACAAACGGAGGTTGTAAATTTCTGTCATTTCGTCTAAATTGCGGTCAATTTTCCATTGAAGAAACATGAACACTGGGAATACGTATTCACCTCTTTAACTGCCTGAGACGATTTTGAAACAGTGTCTCTTTCTGTCTGGAATGGGATCTTTTCCCTCGGGATCTTATCTTTTATTCAATTAACTGACATCCAACCATTCACCAATAATGTCAGTTACAGAATGTTCCGAGGAATGTCAGTTCCAGAATGTTCCGGGGAATGTCGGTTGCAGAATGTGATGGAGTCAACACTAAGGTCCTTCTGTCCATCAGTTTTTGTGAGACCCACTCAGCCTCGTGGTGGAAATCTCTCCCCAAACTCAACACAACTGGCAAACACAAATTAAAGGCATTGCCACATCAGCTGAAGTGGTCAGTTATCTCACATTCTCAATCCACCTCACAGAACCAGCCCAGACACCACAAACCCAGCTGAAATATCTGTTCAGCATGGAGCACTGTGCAGACCGGGCTAGTGTCCTGCTCAATACAACCCAACAATCTGTCAAGAGTGGGACACTGTGCAGGCCTCACCAGCCAAATAGGTATCAGTCCAGCACGGGGAGCTGTGCAGACCACACCAGTTCATTGTTCTATAAACCCGGACCAGGTATCTCTCCAGCACGGGGGGGCTGTGAAGTGAACACCACTGAACTGATCTGTAAACCCGGAGCAGTTACCCTCCCAGCGTGTAGATCTGTACAGACCACCCCAGTGCAGTGCCCAGTAATGCTGTGTTAAATCACTGCCCAGCCTGGGGAAACTTGCAGCCCATGCTGGAAGTGACAGGATGTGGAGTTCCCATCTATTTACAGCTCCATATCTCCAATGTGCCATGACAAGGGGTGCCATGAGTGTGGAAATCACTGCCAGAGGGAGATGGTGGGGCATCCTTTTAAATACAAACAAATGGGATGGTTGGACAAAGAGACAGGGAGGGAGGATTGGAGAGACTGTGTCATGGAAGGATGTGTTCACAAGTTATAGAATGCCGACATGTAGACATTTTGATGGCATCTTGCAACACAGGTCAGTTTTTCAGGAATGATGTGTGAATAGGATATTACTGTGAGTTCAGATGATGGAGAGTTTTGAATGAGCATTTGTTCTGCATTTGTGACTGAGAGTAAGGTGAGCACACTCTTTGGCTCATTGGGCTGAAGTTAACAATAATTTGTCTCAGTGACATTTTAATTGAGTGTGACAGAGGGAGAGTCTGCAGGAGGCCGAGCTAGTTTTCGGATGCTATGTTATCAAACTCCCCTCATTATCTACCTACCTCAGAACATGCCATTCCTCCCATTCAATGCCAGCCCGATTCTCCCACCCATTATGACTGGTAATAGTTCCCATCGCCTGGATGGCCCGGGTATTCCATCATCCCTGGTGCAGATACCATCTTTAAAAGGCCAACGGGCACACATTTGCACTTTCCCAGTTCGGTGCCAGCCTGCACAGTTTACCCCGAGCCTGGCAGATAAGGGGCAATTGCACCAAGGTTTATCGAAACGGACACAGAGTTTCTGGTGTATGGGCTAGTACAAAGGAGGACCATTCTTTTTGCAGAGGAAACCACACCACCAGACCCACCGAGCATGGCCTGAGCTCAGCACCCAGCTCAGTGCAGTGCCTGCAGTCTGAAGAAATATCCAGCAACACAGGACAAGCAACAATAACCTTCCCCGCTGTGTCAGGGTAAGTGTCACCATATTCTCCCTGCTCCATCTCTCTCTCTCTCTCTCTCTCTCTCTCTCTCTCACTCTCTCTCTGTGGACTGATTCAATCCGGATCCCTCACCACTTCCCCCTCACCTACACCATCACTAACACCAGGGCCACGCACATTCACCTTCATTCCATCCGTCCCTTTCCCTTATTCCAGGAGAAACAGCCTGGAATAGGACAGAAAGGGCCAAGCAGGGCGGTGGTGTTCCCCACATCAGTTCCCTCACCCACCTTCCCCCACCGCATGGGGAGGGCCCTGGAATGAGCCGGAGAGAACCAGGACGACCCGTGTGGAGATTCCAAAATATACACGTCCCACCGACCGAGTAAGCAGCAATGTTCAGTGAAGGGTAATTCTCACTTTAACCCCACTGTCAGTTCCATTTCCACCTGGCACAGGTTAGAAACCGTGCCCCTGATGCCATCTCCCTTTCATATCGAGCTGGTACAAATGGAATCCCCACAGTCTCGGTGGGCAGGAGGGTGGGCTTACAACACATCGTCTCCACCAGCTCCCAGGAAGGGAGCACGGAGTCTCCCTCCGACACCTCCTCCTTCAGACAGGTCAGATACTGAAACTAACCTGTAATATTTACTGGTCTCCCAACTTGTCCTTACAGCTTCAATAATCAAGCATTGAAAATCTGAGAGTCACAGTCCCCATGGAACAACTGAAATAATGTCACACTCACTGGAGAGAGCAAATACTGATGTAATCGCATGGAGTGACTCAAATAATGAAATGCTGTCCACGGAATAACAGGAATCCTGCCACGCACCAGATGGAATGAATGAAATATTGACAAACCACAGAGCCAGAGAAATTGTGATAGGCTCCCCTTATTTGTGTAAGTATCGGTGTATTTGTGTGTGTATCTGTGTGTCTCTGTGTGGGGCAGGTCTGACAGTCTCTGTGCTGTTTGGTGTGATGCAATGTCACCCTCTGCTGGTCACCATACGCCACTGCACAGGCAGTCGCAGATGATGGGGACCATCAGGGATTGAAAGAGAGAGGGCCTGGGAGGGCAGAAGCTCACAACACCATCCGAACTGATTTCTTCTTCATGTACTTGCCTAAATGTCTTAAACGTTGTAACTGTCTGCACATTCACCATTTTGTCTGGAAGTATGTTCCATACACGAACAACTCTCTGTAAAATAATTGTTTCTCATGTCTTTTAAGATATTTGTTCCTCAAAAATTTAAACATCCCCATTGTCTTGAAATCCTCCACCCCCAAAAAAAGATTACTGACTTTCAAATTATCTGTGCCCCTCAAGCTTTGTAAACCTTAATCAGGTCACTCCTCAATCTCCGATGCACAACTGAGAAAAGTCCCAGCCTGTCCAGCCTCTCCTTATAACTCAAACTATCAATTCCCAGCGACATCCCGGTAAATCTCTGCTAAACCCTCTCCAGATTAATATTATCCTTCCTATAACAGCGCGACCAGAACTGGACACAGTACTTCAGAACATGCCTCCCTTACATCCTGTACAACATGAAAATGACACCCCAACTCCTAAAGTCAAAGGTCTGAGCAAAGCAGGTCACGAACTAAATACCTTCTTAACCAGCCTGTCTATGTGTGACTCACACTTCAAAGAATTATACCTGATGGCCTCGTCTCTGTTCTGCAACATGACCAAAGGCCCTAATTTAAATTGTGTAAGTCCTGCCCTTGTTTGTTTTACCAAAGGCAATGTCCCATATTTATGCAGATTAAACACAATCTGCCACACCACAGCCCAGGGAGGGATATTCCCACACCACCCCCACCCCCCACACAACCCTGACATGTTTTGAAAGGCCCTCCCATCTCCAGAAGGCCTACAAACTCCGGTCTTTATTTTTACAAAGTCTCTGAGCTTGTGCGGGCAGGAGGAGCCAGATGGGGGATGGACTGCAGACCAAATGAGGACACTCATTTTCTTCGGGAAAGAGGGGTTGCCATGGTTACTCAGATGGGCCCAAGCTATGCCTGCCTCTTCATGGGGTACGTGGAACTTTTTCTAGTCCTATTCTAGCCTCCATCCACTAATCTTTCTCCAATGCGCATCATTGATATCATCGGTACTGCTTCTCTCTCTCATTTGGAATTAGAAAACTTCAAATATTTTGCTTCCAATTTCCACCCTGCCCTCACTTTCATCTGGTCTACCTCTGTCCCTTCCCTTCCCTTCTTAAACATTTCTGTTTCCATTCCTGGGGATAGACTGGCCACTAATGTCCATGACAAACCCACAGCTACCTGGACTATACATCCTCAATCCCACTTCCTCTAAAGACTCCATCCCATTCTCTCAGGGCCCCCGTCTCTGTCGCATATGTTCAGATGAGGCCAACGTCAACAAGGGAGCCTCCGACATGTCCACCTCCTTCCTCAATCATGGATCCCCCAGCTCCGTTGGCGATAGGGCCCTCAACTAGGTCTGACCCATCTCCCACACTTCTGCCCTCACTCCTTCTCTTCCCTCTCACAACAGCGATAGGGTTCCCCTTCTCCTCAACGACCATCCCACCATCATCCACATCCAGTAGATCATCAGAAACCATTTCCGCAACTTTCTGCGAGCTGCCAGCATCAAACTCATATTCCTCTCCCTTTCCTTGTCTGCCTTCTGCAGGGCCGTTCCCTCTGGGACACCCTGGTCCAAACCCCCAACAATTCCCCACAGCCCTACGGCACCTTCCCCTGGAACCAGTGGAGATGCAACTCCTGCCCATTTACTCCCTCCCTCCCCAGTATCCAAGGGCACAAACATTCCTTCCAGGTGAAGCAACACTTCACCTGCACTACCCAAAATCTAGTCTACTGCATTTGCTGCTCACAATGTGGTCTCCTCTACATTGGGGAAACGAAACGTAGACGTGGCGACCGCTTTGTAGAACATCTACATTTTGCTCCCAAGAAAAGACCCTGATCTTCCTGTTGCCTGCCACTTTAATGCACCACCCTGCTCCCTGGCCAACATCTCTGTCTCTGGCTTGCTGCAGTGTTACAGTGAAGCCCAACACAAGCTGGAGGAACAACACCTCATTTTCTGCTTGAGACCCTACAGCCCCCCGGACTCAATATTGAGTTCAATAATTTTAGGGCCTAAACTCTCCCATGTCCCACACCCCACTGCACACACCAGGCCTTGTTACCACATACCCTGCCATTACACACTACCTGTTGTTAATCACTAACAGTCCCTGTTAGCAACTACTCACCCTCCCAGGCTGATTATTAGCAACTCCTTTGTCTGTCCAACTTCTTTCTCGCTCTTTGGGCCCTATCGTATTGTTTACTCCCTACCCCACCCACCTCCCTATTTTCGGCAGACAAACTGACATTTTCCCAGTGACCATAACTTCTGAGGAAGGGTCACTGGACCCCAAACATTAACTCTGTTTTTTTTTCCTTCACAGATACTGCCAGACCTGCTGAGCTTTTCCAGCAACTTTGCTTTTATTCATCGAATATAGTTTGTTGCCTTGTAACATTTAATGGTTTTAGGGGAGGGCAGTCACACATTCGAGGCAGGAAATAGTGATCTGCAATATGATCTTTTGGGGTTGGAAATTATGTTCTTTGGTCATGTCTGGTGTTCAGTAATGTCTAATTGAGATTCTTCATCGTGCAGAATATGTCTGCAGAATTTCTTACGCTAATATTGCAGTTTACAGACACAGTTGGAACTGCCAATGCTGGGGAATCGGAGATAATAAGGTTTAGAGCTGGATGGACACAGCAGGCCAAGCAGCATCAGAGGAGCAAGAAAGCTGACGTTTCAGGTCTGGGCCCTTCTTCAGAAATGGGAGAGGTGAAGGGGATTCTAGAATAAATAGAGAGAGAGGGGAAGTCAGATAGAAGGTAGATAAAGGATCAGATAGGTGGAGAGGAGAAGGACAGTTCAAGGAAACAGGGATGATGCTGGGAGGTATGAGATGGGGGTAGGATTTGAGGTGGGAGGAGTGGATAGGTGGGAGAAAGGGCAGACAGTTTACGGGGGCAGAGACGAGCTGGGCTGGTTTTGGGATGCAGTAGCGTGAGGGGAGATTTTGAAGCTTATAAAGTCCACATTGATACCATTCAGCTGCAGGGTTCCCAAGCGAAATATGAGGTGCTGTTCCTGCAGCCTTCAGGTGGCATCACTGTGGCACTGGAGGAGGCCCAGGATGGACATGTCGTCCAAAGCATGGGAGGGGGAGTTGAAGTGGTTTGCGGCTGGGAGGTGCTATCGTTTGTTGCAGACCGAGCGTAGGTGTTCCACAAAGTGGTCTCCAAGCCTGCGCTTGGTTTCCCAACGTAGAGGAGGCCCCATCAGGAACAGGGGATAGAATATACCACATTAGCAGATGCGCAGGTGAACATCTGCATGATGTGAAAAGTCTTCTTGGGGCCTGGGATGGGTTTGAGGGGGGAGGTGTGGGGGCAGCTGTAGCTCTTCCTGCGGTTGCAGGGAAAAGTGCCGGGGATGGTGGGGCTGGTGGGGAGTGTGGAGCGGACAAGGGAGTCAGGGGGAGAGTGGTCCCTCTGGAAAGCAGATTTGGTAGTGGGGTCCGATTGCAGGTGGCAGAAATGCCGGTGGATGTTGCAATGGGTCCGGATGTTCATGGTGTGGTACGTGAGGTGAAGGGGGATTCTGTTTTTGTTGTTATTGCGGGGAGGGGGTGTGAGGGATGAGTTGTGGGAAACACGGGAGGTCCTGTTGACGAGGTTTTCAACCACTTGGAGGGTAAGTGGCAGCCCTTGAAAAACGAGGACATCTGAGATGTACGGGAGTGGAATGCCTCATCTCGGGAGCAGATGCGGCGGGGGCGGAGGAATTGGGAATAGGGGATGGCATTTTTGCAAGGAAGGTGGGTGGGAGGAGGTGTATTCTAGGTAGCTGTGGGAGTCAGTAGGCTTGAAATGGATATTGGTTTCCAGGTGGTTGCCAGAGATGGAAACAGAGAGGCCCTGGATGGAGAGAGAGGTGTCAGAGATGGTCCAGATAATTTTAAGGTTGGAGTGGAAGGAGTTGGTGAAGTGGATGAACTGTTCGAGTTCCTCGTGGGAGCATGAGGCGGACCGATACAGTCATCAATGTACCGGAGGAAGAGGTGGGGGATAGGGCCCGTGTAGCTTCAGAAGAGGGACTGTTCCACGTACCCTACACAGAGGCAGGCATAGCTGGGGCCCATGCGGCTACCCATGGCCACCCCCATTGTCTGTGGGAAGTGGGAGGAATTGAAAGAGAAGTTGTTAAGCGTGAGGATGAGTTCAGCTCAACAGACAAGGCTGTCAGTGGCGGGGTCTGGTCGGGCCTGCGGGACATGAAGGAGCAGAGGGTCTGCAGGCCGTCTGCATGGGGACTGCAAGTATGTAGGGATTGGGCGTCCATTCTGAAGATGAGGTGTTGGGGACCAGGGAGTCGGAAGTTTTGGAGGCAGTGGAAGGCGTGGGTAGTGTCACAGACATTGGTAGGGAGTTCCCAGACCAAGGGGGAGAAAGTTGAGACTACATGGGTGGAGACAACTTCGGTGGGGCTGGAGCGGGCAGAGACAATTGGTCGATTAGATCAGTCCGGTTTGTGGATTTTGGGAAGGAGATAGAAGCGGATGGTGCGGGGTTGGGGAACCATGAAGTTGGAGGCTGTGGGTGGGAGGCCACCTGAAGCGATGAGGTTGTGGATGGTCTGGGGGATGATGTTTTGGTGGTCGGGGGTGGGGTCATGATCCAGGGGGCGGTAGGAGGAGATTTCAGAGAGCTGGTCCTGGCCTCGGTGATGGAGAGGTCAGTGCGCCATATTACAACTGCACCTCCCTTGTCCGTGGGTTTTATACTGAGGTTAGGATTGGAGCGGAGGGTGCAAAGGGCTGAATGCTCTGTGGGGGAGAGGTTGGAGTGGGTGAGAGGTTGGAGAGGTTGAGGTGTTTGATGTCTCAATGGCAGTTGGAAATGAAGAGTTCAAGGGAGAGTAAGAGGCCTTGGGGTGGTGTCCAGGAGGAGGGAGAGAAGGGGTCAGTGGAGGGAGGGTTTCAGATAATAACCATGAAAGTTGGAAATCATAGCCAAGCAATTCAAGATGTTATTAGTTGATCTCAATGGCACAGAAATGCACTCAACATGCTAATAGTTGAGGCAAGTACCTTGCATTTGGTCAACACTGAAAAATCTTCCCTGCGTACTTAGAAAAGTTAACCAGGATTTGACAAACCAAAACTCAGTTGACAGCTTGCAGGCAAAATGTGACTCAAAATCTGAGCATGACTTAGGCCTTGTGTAATGAGTCGTGCCAATGCCTCTGTGCTACAGCTCTGGATTCGATTTCCGTCCTTGAACCTGTGGCAATGTCACTAGCCCTGGGCCAAAAGTTCTGGATTCAAGTGCTGCCAGTCACAGAGGTGTGTCACAGCCTGTCAGAACAGGCTGATGAGCAAATTTACAGGAGAGTAATGCTGCAGATTCAGGGGCCTTTGCAGTGTGGTGGCAGTGTCTCCACCTTTGGGCCCAAAGGTCTGGGTTCAATTCCCACAGCAGTGTTTCATAAAATGTCTGAACAAATTGGCTCAACCTTTTCCCAGAATTGTGACTTGATTGAGAAGGATCAGTGTTGAATTTCAGAATTCAGGCCCGGGATAACAGAAAGCACAGCCATTCGTGTGGACTGGAGTAAAATGTGCACCTTATATATGTTTATAAAATCATGAAGGGCATGGATAGGTTGAATAGTCAGGGTCTTTTTCCCAGAGTATGGGGAGTCAAACATTAGAAGGCACAGGTTTAAGGTGCGAGGGGAAAGATTTTAAAAACATTTGATTGAACTGCCAGATGACATGCTGGAGGCTTGTGAAAACACCATTTTAAAGGTGTCTGGATGGGTATATGAATTGGAATGGTTCAGAGGAATATAGGCCAAACACTGGTAAATGGGACTAGATTAATTTCAGATACCTGGTCAGCATGGACATGTTGGGCCAAAGGATTTGTTCCCATACTGTACATCTTTATGATTCATTCATTCAATTAATCAAGTTCACTTTGTAATCTTGGAGAGCCTTCCCTGTTGACAGTTGAAATAATCTCAGTGTTATATGTAAACTTGCTACACATGCCTTCTATCATTTTCATCTAAATCATTTATTGAAATGACAACCAAAAATAAATCCAGCACCAATCCCTGTGGATCACAGCGAATCACAGGCTTCCAGTCTGATGGATAATCCCACATGGCCACGATATTTCCTGCCATAAAGCAGAAATACACAGACACACAGACAGACACAGACACACACACACACACACACACACACACACACACACACACACACACACACACACACACACACACACAGAGACACAGACACACTCGCGTCTTTAAGATAAAGATAGATACGTTTTGATCAATGAGCAGATTGAGGGTTATGGTGAGAAGGCAAGAGAATTATTTTGAGAAACTTGGCAAGCAGGATCGAACAGTAGAGCAGACCTGACGGGCCAAATGGCTAATTCTGCTCCAACTTCTTATGCTGTCTTGTCTGAAGGTATCGGGAATGTTTTCCCAAGAGAGCAGTGATGGCTGAGATTGATAAATACTTTACTGAACAGAGCCAATCGGAATATGGAATAGGTTTGAGGGAATGAATGGCCTACATCTGCTCCTATTTGTTGTGCTCTTTAAAGAGGAGGTAACTTGCTGTGAGGGTAACCCACTTTAAGGAGTCGCCCAATTAAGATTGAGATAAGAATTTATCTTTCTCTTTAATATTGTGCTGTCTGTGGTGTTTTCATCCGCAGGGAACAGTGAATACTGGGTTAGTGAAGATATTCAAGGCAGAGATCAACTGAACTTTAATGGACAAGAGAGACCATTATTGGGAATAAACAGGAAACGGGTGTTCAGCCACAAACAGATCAGCCATGAGCTTTCTAAGTTGAGCAGCAGGCTCGAGGGTCTGAATGGCCAACTGCAGTTCCTATCCTGTGTGTTGTTCTCTCACTCCACCCCTCAAAGCTGTTACAGAGGGAAAGGAAATTATAATGAGATAGAGGATCATTCTTCCCCTCTCAGGAGTTGCACAAATGGAGCAGTCAAACATGGATTCAGAGAGACATCGAGATAGACAGCATCCAAACAGACCCTTCGGCCCAACTCGTCCATGCCATACAGATATCCTAAATAAATCTAGGCCCATTTGGCAGCATTTGGTTCATACATCTTTAAACTGTTCCGAAACACATACTCATCCTGATAATTTTAAATGTTGTAATTGTACCAGCCTCCACCACTTCCTCTGGCAGCTCATTCCATAAACACATCACCCTCTGCATGAAAATGTTGCCCCTTAAGTCCCTTTTAAACCTTTCCCCTCTCTCCTTAAAGCTATGCCCTCTCGCTTTGGACTCTCCCACCCCAGGGAAAAGGCCTTGGCTGTTTGCACATCTGTGCCCCTTATGACTTTGCAAACGTCTGTAAGGTCACTCGTCAAAGACTTTGTTCTATTTTATTATGGGAAATTTTCCACACAGCACCTACAGCCAGAAATGAAATTAATTATGAAGATTATCTGTATTTGTGGTGTTTGTAAAGGGGCGAATATTAACCAGACTGATAGGAAATCTTCCCTCTTCCTCAATATGTGTCCGGGGAAAATTGAGCACCTGATTGAGAGGGCAGACTAGATTTATTGCTGCATCTAAAAGACAGCATTTTTGACCGGACAGCATTCTACTCAAATGTCAGTCTATATTCTGTGCTTGATTTTTTAAATGCTCAAGGATCGGAATCATTGACAATACAACCTCTACCTGATGATCTGACAACGAATAGCCCTAATGGTGTGTTGCTGAGCTCAAGTACACCTCGTCTACGAGTTGCACACTGCAGGAGAGGCCCTGCAATCTTTCTTGGCTGCTACACAGCAAGCCCTCGTTCGCTAACAGGAAATGCAGAGTAGAGATAATTATTTATTCTCAGTTTGAAAAGCTGCAGTGACTGGAATTCCTTGGGGATGAGTGCGAGGTCATCAACAGTTCACAATCCAGATTAACGATTTGGACGAAGGTCTGATAAGATTGGAGCTCAATTTGCTAGTACACCAGTACAGTCATTCAATAAGATGTCAAGTAGAGGAAGAACATCTATAACGGGCTGTAGACAGGGGATGATAATGAGCAAACTTTCAGCATTGCAAATAAAACACTACAGTGTGGGTTATGGGAAGTTTGTGTTTTGGGGAAAGGGTAAAACGGCGGTAAATTATTTAACTGGAGGGAGAACACAGAGCTTGCGTGCGAAAGAGGGAGTTGTGGGTCCTGGTACATAAGTCAGATAAAGTTAATCTGAAGATGTCACAAGTGATTTGGAAAGGAAATGGAATGGTGCTGTTTCCTGCAAAGGGTGCTGGGTATGATCTTAGGCATATTTCCCTGCATTTCTACAGGACATTGCTGAGATTCTACCCAATGCACTGTCTGTAGGTATCATGCCCTAAACTAATAAAAAATGATGGCCTTTGAAACTTTTCAAAGATGGGTCTCTGTATAGAACAGAACAGTGCAGCACAGTATAGGGTTTTCGGCCCACGATGTTGTGCCAGACCTTTACCCTAAACCTAAGGTCTATCTAACCTCCACCCCAACCTTATACTATCACATTTTTACATGTCTAATAGCCACTTAAATGCCCCTAATGAGGCTGACTCCACTACCCTCTCTGGCAATGCATTCCAAGCCGCTACCACTCTCTGAGTAAAGAACCTACCTCTGACGTCTCCGCTATATCTACTTCCACTCACATTAAAACTATGTCCCCTCATTAAAGCCACCTCCACCCTAGGAAAAGTCTCCGGCTCTCCACTCTATCTACACCTCCGATCATTTTGTACACTTCTATCAAGTCACCTCTCATCTTTTGTCATTCCAGGGAGGAAAGCCCTAGCTCTCTCAACCGTTCCTCAGAAGACCTTCCCTCCATTCCAGGCGATATCCTGGAAAATCTCCTCTGCACCTTTAACAATGCTTCCAGATCTTCCCTGTAATGAGGTGATCAGAACTGAACACATTACTCCAGATGTGGCAGAACCAAGCTTTTGTACAGCTGGAGCATAAACTTCATGGCTCTTGAACATAATCCCTCTATTAATGAAAGCTAACACACCATGTGCCTTCTTAACAACTCTATCCACCTGGGTGGCATCTTTCAGGGAACTGTGGACATGAAGCCCAAGATCCCCCTACTCCCCCACACTGCCAAGAATCTTTCCGTTAACCCTGTATTCTGCTTTCAAATTTGTCCTTCAGAAATGAATCACGTCACACTTTTCAGGGTTATAATCCATTTGCCACTTCTCAGCCCAGCTCTGCATCCTATCAATGTCGCTTTGTAACCTACAGCAGCCGTCCACAGTTACCCACCTTTATATCATCCACAAACTTACTAATCCATCATTCCACCCCTTCATCCAAATCATTTACAAACGTCACAAACAGAAGAACACCCAGAACGGATCCTTGTAGTACACCACTCGTGACAGAGCACCATGTTGAATATTTCCCGTCCATTACCACCCTTTGTCCTATAAGGGTCAGCCAATCTGCCACATTTCCCCATATCCCATGTCTCCTTACCTTCTGCATGAGCCTACCATGGGGAACCTTATCAAAGGCCTGGGTCAAATCCGCATATACCACATCCACTGCTCCACCTTCATCCACGTGTTTGGTCACCACTTCAAAGAATTCAGTAAGGTTTGTGAGGCATGATCTAACCCTTACAAGTCCATGCTGCATATCACGAATCAAACTGTGCCTGTCCAAGTGATCATAAACTCTATCTCTCAGAGCCCTTTCCAATAACTTGCCCAGCACTGAAGTAAGACTAAGTGTTCTGTAATTTCTGGGGTTATCCCTGTTCCCTTTTATGAACAAGGGAATGATGTTTGCCTCTTTCCAATCTTCCAGCAATATAACCGTGGACAGTGAGGATGAAAAGATCATTGCCACCGGCCCTGTGATCTTGTCCTTCACTTCCCACAGAATCCTTGGATAAATCCCATCAGGGCTGCATGACATATCTACCTTCAACTCCCTCAGAATTCATAGTACATCTTCTTTCCGAACATCCACATCCTCTAGCCTACCTGTTTCACAATGTCCTCCTCTACAACGAGGTCCCTCTCAGTTGTGAATACTGAAGAAAAGTATTCATTAAGGACCCCTCCTATCTCTTTCGGCTCTGTGCACAAATTCCCTTTACAATTCTTGATCGGCCCTACCATTCCTCTGTTCATTCTCTTGTTCTGCACATACGTGTAAAAAGCCTTGGGGTTTTACTTGATGCTATCCACCAAGGGTTTCTCATGCCCCATTATAGCTCTCCTAAGCCTTTCCTTCAGCTCCTTCCTGGCTAAATTGTATATACCGTCCTGTGATGAAGGCATTCAGTTCTTGGAGGAGTAACAGTTTAGGCCTGAGAACGAGAAATGTTCTTGACTATGTAAGAGCTTGAGGTGAGTGTAAATGGTGAAGACCTGACTGATATTTCCTCTTGTATGGGAGAATAAAACTGGGGAAATAATTTTAAAAATAAAACCGTTTCTGAGGAAGGATCACTTAACCTGAAACATTAATTCTCATTTCTCTTCATGGATGCCGCCAGGCTGCTGAGCTTTTCCAGTAATTTTTGTATTTCTTTAGGAATAAGACACATTCTTGTTAACACAGATTATATATGTATTAAACATATATTAAACATGTTATTTTTATATTATGCAGGCACATATAAACATACCTTTATAACGAGTGCGGTCATATGTGGCTCTGTGTATTACAGCAGCAATGATACATCTACATGGAGCAGGGAATGTGATGTACGCATATAATGGAGACAATGTTCAAGGAGACCTCACATGTTCCAGTTTGTGGGTTGGATAGTGTTATTGTGCGATTCAACTCAGAGGGAAAAAAAGTAACCTGCCTCGAAAGCAACAGCCTATTGCTCCGTCTCTATTTCCTTGTTCCTCATCACATCAATGAATGAAAGCTGAAAACGCGCCAATCATCTTTAACACTCATGGAGTATTCATGATGAGGATTCATTGTAATCTCCCACCAGCTGTAGCAAAGGGAATTCAGCCAAATCTAAGGGCTGCAGGAAGTAATCCCATTGCCAACAACTTGTACGAACAGAATAAATTTTGAACCAGAATAACATTTGTGAGAATTGATCACATTTCTTTGTGTGTGTGTGTGTGTGTGTGTGTGTGTGTGTGTGTGTGTGTGTGTGTGTGTGTGTGTGTGTTTGTGAACTGCATGTGTCATTCATCATTCCATCATAGTTTGAGTAAATTTGTTTTGATCATAAACATGTTGTTTTCGCAGATCAAAGAAAACTGCCTGACTTGCTCCTTACACTGACGCTGACACAGTCTGAGCCCTAAATCATCGGCCACATCACCAACCAGGTTGCATTTAAAATTTGCTGTGACCAGTGGAGGAGCGGGACTGGAAAAGGAAACAGTGACCAGCCAAGCCAGGGAACCATAGACCAGTGAGGCTGACATGAGAGCTGGGTAAGTTGTTGGAGGGGGTTCTGAGGGATAGGATTTACATGCAATTGGAAAGGCAAGTATTGATTAGGGATAGTAAACATTGCTTTGTGCAGTGAAAATCGTGTCTCACTAACTTGCTTATTTTGAAGAGGTGATAAAGAAGTTTGATGAAGGCAGTGTGGCAGACATTTTCTATATGGGCTTCAGGAAGGTGTTCGGTAACGTTCCGAATGGTAGACAGATTAGTAATGGGTAATCACATGGGATCCAGGGGGAGCTAGCCAATTGAATTCAAAATTGGCTTGAAGGTAGAGGATTGTTTGACAGACTGGAGACCAGTGACCAGCCGTGTGCTGCAAGTATCAGTGCTGAGTTCCCTGCTGTCCATCATTAATATAAAGGGTTTGGGTGTGAATATCAGAGGCATGGTTAGTAAGTTTACAGATGATATTAAAATGTGATGCAGTGGACATTGGTGAAGATTATCTCAGAGGGCAAATGGACATTGATCAAATGGGCCAATGGGCCAAGGAATGGCTGATGGAGTTTAATTTAGATAAATGAGAGGCTTTGCATTTGGTAAGGTGATGCTGGGCAGGACTTACACAGCCCTGGGGACTGTTGCTGAATAAAGAGACCTTTAATGCACACACATAGTTCCTTGAAGGTGGAGTAGCATGTGAGACAGGGTAGGGAAGGACAGTGATAGTGGGAACTGCAGATGCTGGAGAATCCAAGATAATAAAATGTGAGGCTGGATGAACACAGCAGGCCCAGCAGCATCTCAGGAGCACAAAAGCTGACGTTTCGGGCCTAGACCCTTCATCAGAGAGGGGGATGGGGTGAGGGTTCTGGAATAAATAGGGAGAGGGGGGAGGCGGACCGAAGATGGAGATAAAGAAGATAGGTGGAGAGGAGAGTATAGGTGGGGAGGTAGGGAGGGGATAGGTCAGTCCCGGGAAGATGGACAGGTCAAGGAGGTGGGATGAGGTTAGTAGATAGGAGATGGGGGTGCGGCTTGGGGTGAGAGGAACGGATGGGTGAGAGGAAGAACAGGTTAGGGAGGCAGAGACAGGTTGGACTGGTTTTGGGATGCAGTGGGTGGAGGGGAAGAGCCGGGCTGGTTGTGTGGTGCAGTGTGGGGAGGGGACGAACTGGGCTGGTTTTGGGATGCAGTGGGGGAGGGGAGATTTTGAAGCTGGTGAAGTCCACATTGATACCATTGGGCTGCAGGGTTCCCAAGCGGAATATGAGTTGCTGTTACTGCAATCTTCGGGTGGCATCATTGTGGCACTGCAGGAGGCCCATGATGGACATGTCATCTAAAGAATGGGAGGGGGAGTGGAAATGGTTCGCGAGTGGGAGGTGCAGTTGTTTATTGCGAACCGAGTGGAGGTGTTCTGCAAAGCGGTCCCCAAGCCTGCGCTTGGTTTCCCCAATGTAGAGGAAGCCACACTGGGTACAGTGGATGCAGTATACCACATTGGCACATATGCAGGTGAACCTCTGCTTAGTATAGAAAGTCATCCTGGGGCCTGGGATAGGGTTGAGGGAGGAGGTGTGGGGGCAAGTGTAGCATTTCCTGCTGTTGCAGGGGAAGGTGCTGGGTGTGGTGGGGTTGGAGGGCAGTGTGGATCGAACAATGGAGTCACGGAGAGAGTGGTCTCTCCGGAAAGCAGACAGGGGTGGGGATGGAAAAATGTCTCACATTTGTCATGGTTGCCTAATCAGTCAGAGCATTGGGTATAGGGGTTGGGATGGCATGTTGCTTCTGTACAGGACATTGATGAGGCCACTTTAAGAATACTGCGCACATATCAGTTGGCTCTGCTAAAGGAAAGATGTTGTTAACCTTGAGAGGCGCAGAAAAAACAGATTTACAAGGTTGTTCAAGGACAGGAGGGTCTGAACTGTAGGGAGAGGCTGAACAATTTGAAGTGTTTTCCCCGGAGTGTGGAGGCTGAGGGGTGACATGACAGATGTTTATAAGATCATGAGGGGCATGAATAGCCTGAATAGCCAAGGTCGGTTTCCCAGGAGAGGGGAGGCCAAAAGCAAAGTGCTTGTGTTGAAGGTGAGAGGGGAACGACTTAGAAGGGAACTTCGGGCAACGTTTTCACGCAGAGAGAGGTGTGTGATCAGAAAGTGCTGTCAGAAGTGGTGAAGGTGTGTGCAATTACACAGCTAAAAAAGTAGCTTGGATTGGTACATGAATAGGAAAAGTTGAGGGGGATATGGACCAAATATTGGCAAATGGGAATAGATCAGATTACATATCAAGTCAGTGTGGGAAAGTTGTACTAAATGATCTGTTTCTGGGCTGTGTGACTTTCTGATTCCATCAGGTAGATGAGAAGAAATTTGAAAAGGGCATTTGGAGTGGGAATTCTCTTCCCTAGAGGTCTGTGGTGCCTTTGTGTTGACATTTATTCAGAGATGCATTAATGAAATAGTTGACAGATGTTAAACAAAACATGATTTATTTCAACACTGTGGTCAAAGTAGAACCAAAAAAAAAGGAATTTAGAATAACCTCGCTCTGGTGGATAAACTTATAGTATAATAGCTACAGCAAATATGACTACTTAACAGTTCCAGCATAGTAGCAGCCCATAAACAGACACTTTGGTCAGAAATAAAATTCAATGAAGGTTCTCACATGCGGTTCTCCAATTCAGGAGGAGAAAATAATCATCCAAAGAAAATTCTGCAGTCAGGAGACATTCACTGAAGCTTCCAACTCCATTGAGACACCAATAGCTTCTGATGCAACAGAAAAGCAAAACTCAGAAATTCTGATCTGTGAGAGCTCGTCGCACTCATTCAGGCTGCATTAAAAAAAACCCAAACCCTCTCAAGACTGTTTACTCAATGTTCTTAACTAGACAGATTTGTGCCTCTCGTTCAATCCTTCTCTTAAAAGAAACCAAAATAAAATAATATCTTGCAGTTACAGCAATGTCACATGAACACATCGAACTGTTCCTCAGGAGCCCAGGGTGGATCAATTCAGCATTTGGCCCTTTTCCCCGGAGTGTGGAGGCTGAGGGGTGACATGACAGATGTTTATAAGATCATGAGGGGCATGAATAGCCTGAATAGCCAAGGTCGGTTTCCCAGGAGAGGGGAGGCCAAAAGCAAAGTGCTTGTGTTGAAGGTGAGAGGGGAACGACTTAGAAGGGAACTTCGGGCAACGTTTGGTGCTGGGTGTGGTGGGGTTGGAGGGCAGTGTGGATCGAACAATGGAGTCACGGAGAGAGTGGTCTCTCCGGAAAGCAGACAGGGGTGGGGATGGAAAAATGTCTCACATTTGTCATGGTTGCCTAATCAGTCAGAGCATTGGGTATAGCCCCTTGAGTCCCTACATATGAAAAGGAGAAGGCCATTGAGACCCTACAGTCACTTACATGTAAACAGACTGAGGTAACATGACAAGCAAATGGAGCTAGGCTGTACAGATAGTCTACTTCACGCTATTCAACATGCCTCCGTTGTTCATGGTACACATGCAGTACTTTAATGCAGTTTTACAGTAGTGTGGTGGGAAGACTAATGTTTTGTGCAAAATCACAAGTGGCATCCTCTGAAAAGACATGCTTCCGTTCTCTATGGAGATCAGAATCTGGTTGGTCCGGCTAATGTCACAAAGAGGGTATTTGGGCTGCTGTCAGGATTGTGAACAACATAGGGTTCAGTGTAGGGTCACAGATTAATGTGGGAAGAGTTCATTCACAGCCTGTGCTTCTCTCTGAATCACTGTGGGGCTCTATGTCATTTTACATGTAAAATCCACATGTATTTACATGGGTCACGTATGGGCTTTCTCACCCTATCAATTTCTTTTGTGGATATAAGAGTTCATCACCAACTTTGTAATTTTAATGCAGTAATCTCTGATTCTCTCACAGCACAACATATTAAACACTCACTTTCTTCACTCGCTCCTCATGGTACCATCATCTCAGGGATTAGACTGGTGATGACCATTTGTACCGTGTCTGTGGCAAGGAGTTCTTTCATTACAAAAGGGATCAAGCCTATGCACAGTGCCCATAAATAGTCTTTTATCAAGGCTGTACATGTGCAGACATATGGTTTTATTCATGTACATGAATCATCTTACAATGAAGGACAACATACCATTTACTTCCCACACGACTGATAGCGCTGCATGTACTAATTTTGGTGACCTTTGATCAAGGACATGCAGGCCCTTTCGTGACCACAACACTTCCCAACCTCACATCATTTAATCATTACAAAATGAGATGTATGCTGTTGCTGGCCACATCCAAATTGTTTGTATGCCTTTTAAATTACTGTGGTCCAAACACTGATTCATGTGATACCCCATAACTAGCAGCATTCAGCCTGGAAAAGGGCTCCACTCTCTGTATTGCGTCAACTAAACAATTCTCAATCCATGTAGTATATTCCACCTTACCTCTCAACTCTAATTTTATTCACTCACCTGTGTGCAACCATATCAAAAGTACTCTGTAAATTCAAATACACCGCTCTCACTGGTTCTCATGTGTGGATACTTCAACTATTATATACATATTACTCAGTCGTACATGCACTGGGCAAAGGATCACAACACACAGGAATTGCCAAAACAAGTTGGAAAGTACATCAACTTCAGTCGATAATGCAGTTTTCTCTATTTTCACATCTCATCACCCATATTCTCTCTCTCTCTATCTCATACATACATGACATAAATCAAGTGAATGAATACTCCAATCTTTCTCCATGTTTTATCTCTCAAAGCTCCCTCTTTCAGTTTAAATGTATTGTTTGCATTTGGATGTGACACAATTACAACTGAGTGATGAAACTAAAAAAACATCATGAGGAAGGAACTGGCTAGAGTTAATAGGAATAGAATCTTAGGGAAGATGGTGGAGTAGCAATGGAAGACATTTCTGGGGATAATTTGGACACACATCTGAAATTTTTGGATGTTTCAATTAACATAAACTGCACAGGTTTACCAAAGATAACTTCCCTTTCCTGAATCGAAGTTGACTCTGCCAAGTCATATCATGATTTCCCAAGTGTCTAGTTTTTACAGCCCTCAAAAAAGGTTCCATATTTTTCTCATAACAGATATCAAGTTGTCCAAAATTTATTTTTATTTTGATTTCCCTCTCACTCCAGTTTTTTTTTAATGTGCGTTACAACAGCTACTTCCATTCTGCAGGAACTGGCAATTCCTGAATCTGAAGAATTCTGAATGGTAATCAATAATTCTTTCTCGTAGTTACAAGTTTTAAATGACATTTGGACAAGTTCATGAACAGGAAACAGTTGGAGAGATATGGGCCAAGCCCAGGCAGGTGGGACTGGGATAGTTTGGGATTATGTTTGACATGGACTGGTTGGACTGAAGAGCTGTCTGACCCTGTAACTCTTTCACAAGCACTATTCCCACCTCCATGTAATCTCTGGGACATACCAGAGCAAAGTACCAAACTTCAGTTCAATTAGTTTTGAGCAGTTCCGCTTTATTAATTCTAATCTCCCACAGTTTCTCATTTTCACAGTCACGGTCCTGTAGAATTTCTGGAAGATTTCCTATATCTTATTCTGTGGTGACAGAGTAATGTATCCCACTCAGCAGTGGGTCAGTGGGGGTTGGGGTGAAGAGACACGGCCTCTGTCAACAAGTGAACACATCGGAACGCTGCACTGAGGAGATAATGGACATGGCACCACTGCTACTTGGAAAGTTCTAGAATCTAAACAGTTCAATGAACTGTCATTTGATGGCCATCGACGGGTTACGCTGAAACCACTGACATAAAGCTGTAACCTCCTCATTTTAGAATAAAACTGGCTTCACACTTTGCAACTGGCATAGGTCGAGGTAGAGATAAAAATACGAATACAATCAAAATATTAGTAACTGCAATTGTGGCCAGAAGAGAGCTGCAACTGGAAAGGAGCAGATTATGATTTAATCAGAAACAGCACTGAAGCGGAAGTGAAAACTGAGGATATTATTGGTGATAAAGGGAATATTGTGATATAAATCAGATCAGGACAAAATGGGCCAATGGTGGTTATGAACACTTTTCTTCCTCCTCGGGTATTTGTAAGTGAAGGTGAAAAAAACCCTGGAATAAGAGTTGAGTTTGTAACTGAAAGTGAATACAATAGTTTCCTTCGTTGCCAAATACAGAGCTTAGAAATTGAGTCGCTGGTCACAGAATAAATGAATGGACAGAGATAGAGAGACTTACCAGGAACACCAACAATAGCAAGGATGGGATAGTAACCCGCCTGAATAATCATCAGGACAGCTTCTATCCGCAATGTTAATGGTAACCAATTGATAGAAAGATAGTAAAGGCCAGAGGATAAACTCCTGTCCATTGTTGGAACATTCCAATCTATTCCTCTCAGTTTCTTATACATTGTTGTCACATTCCCGGCTCTGATCCATAATTTGGAACATCCCAATCTGCTGTTCACAGATTCTGATCTCTCCACATCTCTGGAGCTGCTGATCCCAATTGTGTTGAATATGCCACAGCCACAGATACTGTGGGATAACGCATTGGGAGAAACCCCTTATTAATAGAAGAGGAAAACCCTCCAGTGACACAGTTAGTATCCATGGAGACTGACATTAATTCGAGTCACTGAACAAACAGCTCCCGTTAACCCCTTTCACACTGACACTTTTAATGTAACAACAATACCTGGTTTGGGTGACATTGCCTACTGTTGGACTGAATGCCCATCTCCAATTCATCTCACAATGATAGAGACAGAGGAGAAAGTTGATACTTTCTCTGCACAGGCTCGATGATTCTGCTGTGTTATCCACATGTGATGACATATGTAACCATTTTCCTCAGAGCCAAATGAGAGGTTGTTATTTCACCGAAGTCTCCTCCACCACAACAACTGCCAATCCAAACACATCTCTGGCCACAAGTGCCTGGAGAAAGGCAGGAAATGTGGGTTTTGCTGAATTTTCCTCTCACTGCACTAATAAATGAACATTTTATCTTTAACACAATATTTTCAATAATTTGCTTCGAAAGTTGCAAACAAATTTTTTGCAGTTTATACAGCCTTTCCTGACCAATTTTTTAGCCTGAGCCCAAAACTAAACATTACATCTCCAATAGCTTTGCTTATTGGGAGGAAAGGGTCAGAGACAATATCTATGTGAGTGATTAAGAAACAGTAAGGAAGAGGGGACAGTGTCTGTGCAGACTGGACAGGACGAACTTGATATCACCCAGTAGGCAATTTCTTTTTCATAGATGGAATAAAATAAAATGCAGAGAAAGAGACGGAATAAATTTGGCTGAAGGAATGGCGACTGACAAGGTGAACAAAACACGATAGTTTGCAACGGAACGGAGGAGAAATGATTTTATATACACTGTTTAATCAGCGTATGTGTGTAGACATATAAGATTGTTCACATATGCTCAACACATTCAGGGTTATTAATGGAGATATGATGAACTCAATATGGCACAGACGATGTGACCTTGTCTTGTTTGTGTCTTGTTCACATTGCATTCAGTGGAGGGAACCCATCTCCCCCATTCACAACTTTATTTACTCTCATTGTATATCTGCTTCTCTTTCAACACAATTAAAAGCCCATTTGTATTTTGCACCGCACCCCAACACCCTCTGTTTTCTGTTAGCCCTCCTCCACCTCTGGAAAGGTATTAAAAAGGCCATTTTCCGAACCTGTTCATTTCTGAAGAAGGGCCTCACTGGACTTAAAGCCTTAACTCTGTTTCTCTGTCTCCAAAGATGCATCTAGACCTGCTGAGTTTCTCCAGAAATGAATCAGCACTGACTGAATTGTCAGCAAAACAAAGAACCGTGCATGCTGGAAATCTGAAAAATGAAAAATTGCTGGAGAAACTGGGAGCTTTGAAAAGGCATCACTGGATCCAACAGCTTAACTTTGCTTTCACTCTATAGACGCTGCCAGACCTGCTGAGTTTCTTCAGCAAATTGTGTTTTCGAATAAATCCCAAAATCGTGTGTCAAAGTTGCTCAAACACCCTGTCCAACATGGATCCCCAAACACTGAGAAGTGAGTGACAGCGCAAGGTGCACAAATGCATTGGTTCCAAACGACATAACGCTGGCATCACTGACACTGCAGAGCTCTTAATCATGGTCAGGGAGAGAAACATTCACTTTAAAAACCTTCCTACAGAGTGGAAACAAGCCCACCAGCCTAACAAGTCCACACCGACCCTCAGAGCACCCCATCCAGACCCGGCCCCTATTACTCACCTAATCCACACAATGGGCAATTTAGCATGGCCAATTCACCTAGCCTGCACAGCTTAGGTCTGTGGGTGGAAAGTGGACCACCTGGAGGAAACCCACGCAAACACCAGAGAATATGCAAACACCACACAGACAGTCACCTGAGGGTAGAATTGAGCCGACATCACAGGGGCTGTGAGGCAGCAGTGTTAACCACTGAGCCACTGTGCCACCCAAAGATGTCCCTACTGGAAAGGAAAAGGTTCAGATGAATATGTTAAAGGGTTTTGAGCAATGTGACAAGTTGGAGACATGACACCATGGAGAGACTGTCAGAAGAATGTGAATATTAAAATGGAAGTGTTAACACATCAGAAAATAGAGTAGGTCACTGCATACAAGGGCAATGGGGACTCAGTCTGAACTGGGGAACATTACATTGCACTTATTGCAGCTCAAAACTGGGCATCCATGTGGTGAAGTAAAGCACAGCAGCAGCAGCAGAATTGTATTCCACCAGAATCTGTGACTCTTTGTCCCGGATAATCCCTCAGTCTATGATTCCCATGAAGCTGATCAATGGCTCAGTGACGAGTGCGGGCAAACATGCCGGGGTCAGAATCATGTGTACTTGAAACTGATGCCAACCCGTTATAGCTACTGCATTCAACTGCTTGCATTACAGACAGCAGAACTGACACGTTACAGACAGGGTGGAATGATTGCAAGATCAACAGACCAACTATCCTGCTACAGCCAGTCATAAATGGTGATGGGGGCAGCAGGAACTGCTGATGCTGAAGGCTGAGATAACAAGCTGTGGAGTTGGATGAACACAGCAGGCCAGGCAGCACCAAAGGAGCAGGAAAGCTGATGTTTCAGGTCTGGACCCTTCTTCAGAAAAAAAGTAGGGGAACAGAGCTCTGAAATAGAGAGAGGGGGAGGCAGTGATAGAAGGTAGATAGTGGAGCAGATAGGTGGAGAGAGGATGGACAGGTCAAGGAGTTGGGGATGAAGCCAATAAAGGTGAGCTAGGTAGGGAGATTTGACGGGGGTTGGTCAGTGAGGAGGGAGGGGCGGGTAGTGGGATGGAAGACGGACAGGTCGAGGAGGCAGGAATGAGACTAGTAGAGGTGAGGTTAGTGTAGGTGGGAAGCGGGGGTGGGGGTTGGTCAGTGAGGGGGGATTGTAGGTGCTCCACAAAGCAGTCTCCAAGCATCTGAGATAACACGGTGTGAAGCTGGATGAACACAGCAGGCCAAGCAGAATCAGGGGAGCAGGAAATTTTGACGTTTCAGGTCGGGACCCTTATTCAAAAATGGGTGAGAGGAAGGGGATTCTGAAATAAATAGGGAGATAGGGAGGCGGATAGAAGATGGATAAAGGAGAAGATAGGGTGAAAGGAGACAGACAGGTCAAAGTGTTGGGCTTAGAACCAGTGAAGGTGACTGTTGGTGTGGCGTTAAGGGGAGATAGGTCAGTCCAGGGAGGATGGATAGGTCGGGAGGGTGTTGGGTGAGGATAGTGGATCGGGGATGGTGGTGGGGCTTGAGATGGGAGGAATAGTTAGGGAGGCAGGGACTAGCTGGGCTGGTTTTGGCATGTGGTCGAGTGAGGGGAGATTTTGAAGCTTGTGAAATCCACATTGATACCCTTGGGCTGCAGGGTTCCCAAGCGAAATATGAGATGCTGTTCCTGCATCTTTCGGGTGGCATCATTGTGGCAATGCAGGAGGCCCAGGATGGACATGCCATCCGAGGAGTTGGTGGGCGGGGGGCGGGGGGGAGGGTGGAAATTGAAATGGTTCGCGACTGGAAGGTGTAGTTGTTTGTTGCGAACAGAGCATAGGTGTTCCGCAAAGTGGTCCCCAAGCCTCCGTTTGGTTTCCCCGATGTAGAGGAGGCCACAACGGGAACAGCGGATACAGTACATAACATTGACAGATGCACAGTTGAACAACTGTTTGATGTGAAAAGTCTTCCTCGGGCCTGGGATGGGGGTGAAGGGGGAGATATAGGGGCAGGCATGGCACTTGCTTCGGTTGCAGGGAAACATGCCAGGGGTGGTGGGGCTGGAGGGCAGTGTGGAGCGGACAAGGGAGTCACAGAGAGAGTGGTCCTTCCGGAAAGCAGATAAGGGAAGGAACGGAAAAATATCTTTGGTGGTGAGGTCGGATTGCAGATGGCAGAAATGTCAGACGAAGATGCGTTGGATTTGGAGGTTGGTCAGGTGGTATGTGAGGACGATGGGTATTTAATTTTGGTTATTATTGCGAATAGCGGGTGTGAGGGATGAGTTGGGGGAAATGCGGGATACACGGTCGAGGGTATTTTTGATCACTGTGGAGGGGAAGTTGCGGTTTTTGAAAAAAGACGACATCTGGGATGTTTGGGAGTATCATAGACCGAGACATCTTTGTCAAAGATCATCAGTCTCCTTTGCTTTGTGCAGAACATCTTCTGTTTCTCCAACCTGACCTTACAATTAATATCCCTCAGTTCCTGAATCAATCTGATCAATCTCCTTTCAATCACTCCACAGACCCTCACATCCTTTGTGCACACCACCTGTTTGTGCGGACCCGAATGCTCTGTGTTCAAGTGGGTGATGTTATCACACACGGGCAATTGCTCAGTGACATCACCCTGAATCCTGGGCATTTCATGAACTGTGGGTTTCCTCTGACCCCAGTGGTTCTGATATCTTTTGAGCTGCAGACTCCAGCATTTGATTTTAAAGTTGAAGACAATGAAATTATTTCATTATTTTTAACCAGTAATGTACACATTTTGTATCAGAGATAATAGGAACTGCAGATGCTGGAGAATCCGAGATAACAAAGTGTGGAGCTGGATGAACACAGAAGGCGAAGCAACATCTTAGAAGCACAAAATCTGACGTTTCGGGCTTAGACCCTTCATCAGAAAAGCGGAATGGGGAGAGCGTTCTGATATAAATAGGGAGCGAGGGAGAGGCGGATCAAAGATGGATAGAGGAGAAGATAGCTGGAGAGGCAAAGGCGGCAGAAAAAACTGCTCAATGTCCTAACGTGACTGCCATTCGTGGATGTGTGGGTGAATGAGGACAAAGGTGAGCCCCTTACTGAGGACTAACCGTTTGACCTCAGTCAGTGGGAGGTCTGGGGAGATGGTGGAAATTCGGCAGGGCTCAGCGTGGCTGTGTCCTCTGGGGCTGCTGACTGTGGACTGCTTGGCCTGCTGTGTTCATCCAGCTCCACGCTTTGTTATCTCATGTACATATTTTGCTTCACGTGCTGTTCTCAGTTATCTGACTCCGGTATTGGTGTGATGTAAATCACGTCCCACTAACTTGAGTATTTTGCAGAGGTGACAAAGAAGGTTGATGAAGGCAGAGAGGGTAAACATTGTTTGGATGCACTTCGGAAAGGTGTTCGAAAAGGTTCCTCATGGTAGACTGGTTAGATCACATGGAATCCAGTGGAAGCTAGTGGTTTGGATCCAAGTCTGGCTTGAAGGCAGGAGGCACAGAGTGACGGTAGAGTGTTATATTTCGGACTGGAGACCTGTGACCTGTGGTGTGTCACAAGAATCAGTGCTGGGACACTGCTTATCCATAACTTCATATAAATCATTTAGATGGAAGCATAGGAGGGATGGTTAGTAAGTTTGCAGATGGCCCCAAAATTCATGTTGTTGTGGACAGTGAGGAATGTTATCTCAGAGTACAACGGGACCTTGATCAGATGGGCCAATGGGCCAAGGAGTGGCAGAGTTCAGATAAATGTGATGTGATGCGATTTGGTAAGGCAAGCTCGGGCAGGACTTATAAGTTAATGGGAGGGCCTTGGGGAGTGTCACCAAACAGAGACATTGGGGTGCAGATGCATAGTTCCTTGAAAGCGGAGTCACAGTTAGACAGGGTGGCGAAGGCGGCATTTGGCATGCTTGCTTTTATTCATCAATGTATTGTGTATCGGGGTTTGGGTGTTACGATGCAGATGTACAGAACATTGCCACTTTTAGAATACTGCACTCAGTTATAATATCCCTGCTACAGGAAAGTTGTTTAACTGAAAGGTTTCAGAAAAAAAAAGACTTACAAGGATGGTGCTTTGAATGAATGGTTTGAGCTACTGGGAGAGGAGGCTGAATAGGCCGGAACTGATTCCCTGGAACGTTATAGGCTGAGGCGTGACCTTACAGAGGTTTATAAAATCATGAGGGGCTTGGATGGGGTGAATTGTCAATATCTTTTCCTCAAGGAAAGGAATCCAAACCTGAGAGCATGGGTTTAAGTTGATAGGCGAAAGATTTAAAAGGGACCTGAGGGACAGTTTTACATGTAGAGAATGCTGCATGTATTGAGGAGGTGGTACAATCACAGCTCTTAAACAGCATCAGGATTGGGAAATGAATAGGAAGGGGACAGAGGGATACGGGCCAAATGGTGGCAAATGGGACTAAAATAATTTAGGATATCTGGTTCGAATAGACAAGTTGCAGCAATCAGTCTGTTTCCATCCTTTATATCTCTACAGCTCTTGGATCTTAATTTGCAATTCTAAATTACCAGATTGTAATTGGAATGTTTGGAGTCGAAGCCAAACCATTTGTGACTTATTCAATGTACTGAACTTAATATCCAGCATCACGCTGCTCATTTCCATGAAGGGCGGGGAGTGACGTTCAGGATGTTGGAGTGGTTTGGGGACCAGAGTTCATCTATTCCAGGTCAGATGGATTAGTCTAAGAAATTCTGTTTGTAACTGTAACCCAGTACTTCCTGACAGGGATATTACTTGATCAGAATTAGAATTTGTTTCAAGTATTTGATTTGATTTGGGAAGAGGCAGGCATTTATTGCTTTGCAAACAGTTCAGTTTGCTTAGTGCACAGAATAGAACAGCACAAAAATCAGACCCTTTTAGCAACTGCAGGCACATTGACACTGCAGGCAGTTACACATTCCAAAGAAACAGACAGGGTGGGATGGGTTTGGAGGGCAGGGGATGGTGATTCGCCTGTTTTTTGTGACAAAGAGTCACATTTATCAAGGGAGGTACACCCACCATCTTCAGCGGGTGGTTCCTTGCGGCCGTGCACTGCCTGAGAGGGCGCTGGAAGCAGAATCATTCATGGCCCTCAGGAGAGAGTTGAATGATGAGAGATTTACACGGCATCGGGAAGGACGGGTGAAATTACCCGGACAAACAGCTGATGCAGACAGTGACAGGCTGAAGCACCTTCCTCTGTGCTGGGACATTCTCTGAGTGTGCAGTTCTGTCCAGATTGTTGCTGCAATCTCACTGACCCGCTGCTAGTCATGGAGCTGGTTGATGAGGCTTGTTAGTGACGTCAGCTCTGCCCTATCTCATCTGATTGGTACATTTCCGATGATCTACATTCACTACGAAGATTTTTTTATAGAAAAGTGATGCAAAAGCACTGGTGCAAACTGACTTGTTTGCCCTGGTTAAGAGGCCCAGGTAACCATCCCAACACCCACAAACGAAGCTGCATTAGAACATTATTCCAACGAGCCACCACACACTGCAGCACAAAGGAACTATGCAGAGCAGAGGAAAATCACCCACACAGCGTATTCAAAAAGAATGTGTACCCTATGAACACAGTCCGCCGATTTCTCAGCAACAAACCCAAACAAACAGACAAAACGGGCTCAGAAACCAGAACCACTCTCCCCTACATCAAAGACATTTCCGAAATGACTGCCAGACTACTCGGACCCCTTGGCATCAATGTAGCCCACAAACCCACCAACACACTAAAACAGCAGCTAATGAACTTAAAAGACCCTATACAGATAACAAATAAAACGAACGTCATCTACAAAATACCTTGCAAGAACTGTGACAAACACGACATTGGACAAACTGGCAGGAAGCTAGCCACCAGGATACATAAACATCAACTAGCCACAAAACGACATGACCCACTATCACTCGTATCCCTCCACACAGATAAGGAAGGACACCACTTTGACTGGGACAACACATCCATCCTAGGACAAGCCAAACAGAGACATGCACGAGAATTCCTAGAAGCATGGCATTCCAACCGGAACTCCATCAACAAACACATTGATTTGGAGCCAATCTCCCATCCCCTGAGAAAAAGAACAGGAAATGACATCACCAACCCAAGGAAACCTAACCAGATAAATAGAAAGCGGGACATAACACCAGCGCTTCGTCGGAGGCTCACTGATGATGTTACTAGAAAGGTGACGAAACGTCTGAAAACTAACCTTCCAGCTCAGCGAGCAAACTCACATCCAGGAGCTTTCTCCATCCTCTCCATGCATTGTTGTGGTATTGCAGTGTTCCCAGGAATGGTGCAATCTTATTAAACCAATTTTAAAAGCAGACTGATCAAAACTTTAAAAATTCTAGGCGTAAACACCTTGTTATCTCAGATTCTCCAGCATTTGAAGTTCCTACAATCCTTGAAGAACTATATGCTGGGATATGCTCAATGCTCTGGAACCATAATCATGGAATTCCTACAGTGTGGAAACAGGCTCTTCAGCCCAACAAGTCCACACCAAACCTCACAGCATCCCAGCCAGACCTATAACCCTCCTAATGTACCCCTCCCTGAATACAACAGGCAATTTAGCACAGCCAATCCACCTAACCTGCACATCTTTGGACTGTGGGAGGAAACCCACGCAGACACGGTGAGAATGTGCAGACTCCACACAGGCAGTCACCCAAGGCTGAAATTGAACCCGGGTCCGAGAGCTGTGAGGCAGCAGTGCTAAACACTGAGCCACCATGCCACTAAAATGCTTTCTCTCAGTACTTTCACCCAACTTTCTCTAAATATGCTTGTTTCAAGGTAAATGTTAATCTCTCCTTTTATGTATGTTCAGCACTTGCTCTGAATGTTATCACCTCATCCCTGGTACATACTGCACCTTCCCACCAACACCCTCCCTGAATATTCACACAGGGCATCAGAAGTAAAAGAAAATCAGCTGCTAACACTACCTCACTACAAATAGCATTTCAGAAAAAAATGCTATCGAAGTATTCACTAGTTTTGAATTTGATGATGATGACTTGGATGTATTGAATGAGAGATTTTGGGAACACTGTGAGCCAGGAAAGGATATGGTGTATACAATGCACATTTTTCATTTGAGTGCAAGAACAACCAATCAGTCAGGTGTGCATGTGACTGCTTCATTTTTCTCAAGTCGAGGCCTGTGAGTTTAATCAGATTACTGACTCACTGATGTGGGACACAACTGCGAATGACCAAGTCAGGTGGCATATTACGCCAAAAGCCAATTCTCACATTAGCCAGACCAATAGATATTTGCACATCTTGCAGAGTGAAATAAAAATGCTACATCAAGATGCAGAATTGCCTGTCCACAAAGTACATTCTTGCTGTCAGAACACTACATGCTTTTCAGCACCTGAGACATGTTCTGCTCAGGGCCTGGCACAATATCTCTGCCTTACCCTGGCATTTTTGCACTTTGATGTCTCAACTAGAACTTAATGTCTCACAGTGCTCCTGTCTTGCCTGGTTGCTTATCACAGACATAAGCCAGGCAGCTTAGCATTGTTATTACCAGCAGTCAGTCAAGGGCTGGTCAGCAGCTGTGGCAACTAATGCATTTTTTTTAACCAAATGGTCACGTCTCCAAGTCTCAGGGAAACAGTTCTCAGTCAGGGCAAGGGAGACAGGATTCAGTCAGGGGATCCTGACACAGCATGTCCAAGGAATCATTCGATATCAGCCCAGGGACTTTGACACTGTCAGTCAGCCATTTGGGGCAATCAGGATCAGGGAATCTGTATCACTACAGTACAGAGAGGTGGCCACACTCACTACTAATTATTCTCAAAATGCTGCAATAGACTTGTTGAGCCTGAATTATGTTCATCAATCCAAGCTGACCCTCTCCATTCCTGCCATTGGAGGTCAGTTTGATGAAATTCTCAAGGTTTTCGGGAGTTTGGGAGGTTCAAGTCCATAGCTCCCTGAAATAGCAACACAAGTAGATAAGATGGTGAAGAATTTCGCTTTCATGGTACACAGCATCAGGATATGGTCAACTTGGATGTCTGGTTCATAAGTGGCATGTCAGAGCATGCACTGTTTGTACGAGAATAACTATGGTTTCAACCATGAAATGGCCACAACTTGATCAAAAGAGAAAGTGACCATCAAGCAGTTTGAACAGTCAGCTGTCAAATAAATTAAGAGAGAGTTAAACGTATTTGCAGGAGTTTTTGAAATTTTTTTTAAAAAATCATTCATGGGATGATCACATCACTGTATAAGAATGGCAGTTTCCTTCCCTAAAGGCCATCAGTGAACAGATGGGTTTTTCCAAGAAAGACAATGGATTGACAGTCATCATCAAATTCTTATTTCCAGATGGATTCACACCTAGGTCCCCGGACCAGTATCTCAGCCTCTAGGGAAGTGATGGACAGAAGACTAAATAGAAAATATGTACTAGGAACCACACAATGTCTTGGTTTATGTTTTCATAATGAGATCCATCGCTGCTATGGACACCAGGTAAAGAGCTGAGGAGACTGCAATGCTCCCAGGCAGAGTCACAGCGGTCACCAGGTTTCACAGCCGACTGGGAAAATGCAATCATGGATTATAGGACATGACACATCCCAATCCTATGTTTGGATTTAAAACTTTCCTTTGATTTTTATCTACAAAATGAAAGATTACCTTGTTTCCAATAAACAAACGTCTGTGGAGAGCAACAGAATCCGTCACTGTAAAGGTGCGCAGACCTATCTAACAAATAAAGGGCCATCGAGATCATCACAGAATTCCTGCAGTGTGGAAGATGGCCATTCAGTCAATACCAACCCTCCAAAGAGCATCCCAACCAGTCTCACACCCTACCCTATCCCTGCATTTTGCACACAAGATATTGTGGGCAATTTAGCATAGTCAATCTACATAATTTGCACATTTTTGGACTGTGGGAGGAAACCAGAGCATCTGGAGGAAACTCACGCAGACAGTGTCTGGGTAAAACACTCTTCGTCAGGTCAGTGCAGACTTGATGGGCTAAGTGGTCTGCTCCCACAGTGGAGGGATTCTCTGATCTCCAGAAACAAGCCCAAAACACATGGTTTTTGAATCTACTATAACAATGTGTGGAGCTGGGTGAACACAGCAGGCCAAGCAGCATCTCAGGAGCACAAAAGCTGACCTTTCAGGCCTTGTCCCTTCTCTAGGCGCGAAAAGTCAGCTTTTGTGCTCCTGAGATGCTGCTTGGCCTGCTGTGTTCATCCAGCTCCACACTTTTTGTTATCTTGGATTCTCCAGCATCTGCAGTTCCCATTATCACTGATACTATTTTTGATTCTACTGTTAGCTATATTCAAACCAATCAACTTATTCAGAAATTTGCTGGTAGTTAACCAGTCCTGATGAACCGGGAAATCCCTTTTCACATATCGTGCAGGTGGATAGTCTTTAGTCAGTGTGAATGTGTCGATGTGTTGTGACAACGTGACTATTTCCAAGCTCTACCTTACACAACTGTCAGTGTGACATTTTATTCACAATACCAGCACCTTCAATTGAGCAGGGATCAGTAATATCTGTACAAACAGCCCAAAACCATGGTTCATTTGCTAGTGAGAGTGACAGCAAAGTCCTTCAACTGTGGTTGTCTGTGAACTCACTGGTGTGTTAACAGTTTGGATGACAATGAATCCCTTCCCACACTCAGAGCTCATGAAAGGTCTCTCCCCAGAGTGAACTCGTTGGTGCATCAGTGGGGAATTCCAGTCAGCAAAGCCTTTCCCTCACGCAGAACAGGTCAATGGTCTCTCTCCAGTGTGACTCTGGTGGTCAGTTTCTAGCTCGGATCGATGAAGAAATTCCTTCTTGCAATCTGCACATTTCCACACTCTCTCTCAGTGTCACTGCACTGGTGTTCGGACATTTCAGATGAATCTTCACAGACTCTTCAACATACACACCATGTGCTTTTCTCCCCAATATGAGTGCTGCTTTTTCCTTCAATGTTCAAAATCCTGAGAAAATTGGGTTTGTGATAAACAAAGTGACTGTCAGACCTGGATGTGGAACAGTTTGAATTCTCCGACGGCAGACTATACTTTCAAACAGAAAGTAAGTGTAGCGAGTAAGAAACCAGAAGGGGACACACATTGTGAAACTGAGAAATTCTCTGGACATGTGTGGAGCAACACTTGGGGAATATGCTAGATCACCATTAGAACAAATTCATTCACAAATATCCTCCAGGTAAGGGATCCAGTCAGTGTTTGCATCAAACTACCAAAAGAGAGAGGTGGGAGAGCCAGGGAGGAAGGACAGTCATTGTATAGATCTGTAACTCAACCTTTCGATCCCTCTGAAAGACTAAGAATAGTGCAGAAGTAAAATTGTGGAAATCTGAAATGAAAACAAAAAAAAAAATGCTTCGTCAGAGTTGTACAGCACAAAACAATCCCTTTGGTCCCAGTTGTCCACGCTGACCAGATATCCCAAATTAATCTAATCCCATTTGCAAGCATTTGACCTATATTCTGCTACACCTTTCCTATTCACATACCCATCCAGATACCTTTTAAATGTTGTAACTGTACCAGCTTCCACCAGTCCCTCTGGCAGCTCATTCTACACAAGCACCACCCACTTTCCCTTTAAAAAACAACAAATTTGCTGGAAAAGCTTAGCAGGTCTGGTAGCATCTGTGGAGGAGGGAAAAAAAAAGTTAACATTTTGGGACTGGTGACCCTTCCTCAGAACCCGAAACTCTTCTCTCCTCCAGAGATGCTGCCAAACCTGCTGAGCTTTTCCAGCAACTTTGTTTTTTTTTCAGATTTACAACATCTGCAGTTCTTTTGGTTCTCGGCTTTCCCTCTCAGCTTAAGCCAGTGTTATTAGTTCTCGTCTCCCCTAACCTGGGAAAACAATCTTGGCCATTCACCCTCCGCCCACCATAATTTTAACAACGTCTATAAGGTCACCAGTCAGCCTTCAAAACTTCAGGGAAAATAGCCCCAGCATATTCAACCTCTCCCTACAGCTCAAAACTTCCACCTCTTGCAACATTCTTGTAAATCTTTTCTGCACCCTGCTAAGTTTAACAGCATCATTCCTATAGCAGGGAGACCAGAACTGAACACAGTATTCCAAAAGCAGCATCATCAATGCCTTGTTCAGCGTATAACATGACCTCCCAACTCCTACACTCAATGCACTGACCAATAAATGCAGCACAGCAAATATCATCTTCACTACCTTCTGTACCTGCAATTCACCTTCAAGGAACTGTGCACATGCACCCCAAGGAGTTTCTGTTACATAACAATCCCCAGGGCCTCATCATTAACTGTTTAAGTCCTGCGCTGATCGTCATTACCATAATGCAATCGCTCACATTTATCTGAACTAAAAACTTATTTCTATCACTCCTTAGCCCATCAACCCATCTGATTACGTTCCCATTGCACTTGGAGGTAAACTCCTTTGCTGTCTTCTACAACAATTTTAGTGTCATCTGCAAACTTACTAACCATTCCTCCAATATTCATTCCACATGATTTGCATCAATGATAAAAAAAGCAGTGGACCCAGCACCGATCCTTGCAGCACACTGCTGTTCATAGTCCTCTAGAATGAATCTGCTCCCCCCGACCCCACCATGATCCTGTTTCCTACCTTCAAGCCAATTTTGTTTCAAATAGCTAACTCTCCCTGGATCCCATTTGATCTAATCTTGCTAACCAGTCCATCATGTGGAGCTTTGGTGAATGCCTTGCTGAAGTCCATATAGACAGTGTCCACTGCTTTGTCTTCTTCAATCTTCTTTGTCACTTCTTCAAAAAAACTCAATCAATTAAGTGAGACAAGATTTCCTACTCACAAAGCCATGTTGACTATCCCTAATCAGTCTTTTCTTCTCTGAACACATGCAAATCCAGTCCCTCAGAATCCCCTCCAGCAATTTACCCACCACTGACATCAGGCTCAACGGTCGATGGTCCTCTGGCTTTTCCTTAAAGAATGGCACCACATTAGCCACCCGGCCTTCTGGCACTTCACTAGTGTCAGTGATACAAATACCGCAGCAAGGGGCCAGCAATTATTTCCCCAGCTTCTCCCAGAGTTTGTGGGTAACACCTGATCAGGAGCCAGGAACCTAACCACCTTTGTGCATTTTAAGACGTCCAGCACCTAGACCTCTGTAATATGGCCACTTTTCGCAACTCATTATTTATGTTTCCAAGTTCTCTCACTTTCATATCCTTCTCTGCAGTAAATATTAATGCAAAATACTTACTTACTATCTCAGCCTGCAGTTGGACACAGGCAGCCTTGTTGATCTTTAAAGGGGCCATATTTTCTCCCTAGTTGTTTTTTTGTCCCAAATGAAGTTTCAGAATCTCTTGGGATTTCCCTTAACTCAATTTGCCAAAGATAGCTCATGTCTCCTTTTTGCCATCCTGATTTCTCTTGAGTATACTCCTACTGCCCCTATACTTCGAGGGATTGACCCAATTCCTGTTGTCAATACCTGACATGTGCTGCCTTCTTTTTCTTGACCAGAGCCTCAATTTCTCCAGTCATCCAGTATCCCCTACATTTACCAGCCTTGCCCTTCACATGAACAGAAACATATTGTGCCTGGGCTCTCCTTATTTTAGTTTTGAGGGCGTCCCACTTTCCAAGCATTCCTTGACCTGCATATTACCTCTCCCGATCATCTTTTGGAAGTTCCTGCCCAATAATGTCAAAGTTAGCCTTACTTCAATTTAATACATACTTTTAATTTTGAAATGTATAAGTTTTATATTTAAACTGATCACATCTGCCTGCATCTGGCATATACTCCTCTAAACCTCTCCTATCTATGTCTTTATTCAAATGTCTTTTAAACAACGTGACTGTACCTCTATCTACCACCTCCTGAAAGTTCGTTCCACACATGGGCAACTCCATAAGAATAAAAATATCCCTCATGTCTTTTTCAATATGTCTTTCTCCTCTCACCTTACACACATGTCCCCTTGTCTTGAAATCACCCAACCTTGAGAATAAACCCTTGCTATTCGCATAATCTGTGCCCTCATGATTTTATGAACCTCTAAGGTCACTCCTTAACCCGTTATGCTGCAGTGAGAAACGTCCTAGCTTTGGCTGTCTATGTGAGAATCAAGCCCTCCAATCCTGGCAACATCCCAGCAAGTCTATTCTGAACTGTCTCCAGTTTAATAATAACGTCCTTCCTGTAACAGGGCAACCAGAGCTGCACACAATACCTCAAATGAAGCCTAAACAATGTTGTATACAACCTCAACACAACATCCCAACTCTGAGACTCAGAGGTCTGAGCAATGAAGGCAAGTGTGCTAAACAACATATTAACCAGCCTGACTACTTGTCTACATAAACTTCAAAGAATTATGTACCTGAATCTCAGCATTTCTGTTTCACAACTCTACCCTGGGTGCAACCATCAATTGTGCAAGTCCTACCCTGTTCATTTTACCGAAATACAATGTCTCACATTTATTCAAATTGAACTTCATCCTCCACTCAACTCATTGACATAATTCATCAAGATCTCGCTGTCATCTTAGATAACCTTCACTCACCACTAATTCTAGTATCATCTGCAAACTTACTAATCTTGTCCCTTAAATTCTCATCCAAATATTTAATCTAAATGAGAAACAAAAGTGGCCCCTGCACTGATTGCTGTGGAACACACTGGTCACAGAACTCCACTCTGAAAAATCCCACAACACCACATTCTCTCTGACAACTAAGCCAATTCCGCTTCCAATTAGCGAGCTCTTCCTGAATCACGTGTGATCTAACTTTACTCATCAGTCTACCATGTGGAACCCTGTCAAAGGCTTCACTCTCACTCTGGGAGGTGCTGCAAATCTGACCCAATTCCCCCGCCATTTGTCCATCATTCCTTGAAAAGTTAAATCCCAACTTTCTTCTGAGAATAACTGCTAAATCTGCATCCAGCTGCCATTCACACTGTTCCAGATCCTGGGAACTTGCTGAGCCAAACAAACAATCTTCACATTTTCACCCTGCATTATTTGCCAATTAGCTGAATGTTGTATTCTACGGTTACCAAACATTGCTACTACAATGGAAAATTATCTCAGCTTCTGTTAGCTCTCTCCAAACCAGAGACCCACCATAATTTTAATTGACTTATGGGATGTGGTCTATGCTGCACAGACAAATATTGATTGCCCATTTTTATTGGACATGGAGAAAGTGGTACTTTCTCTGACTGCTGCACTCCATGTGCTGTAAGTACACCACTGTGCTGTTTGGATGATAATCCACCCTGGAGCCTCACTACCCTCCCTACTGCAGGAATCATACCTCAGACCTCACTACCCACCAAATCATGCCCTCAGGCCTCACTTACCTGCATTACTGCAGGCATCACCCTCGAGCCTCAACACGCTTCACATCCCTGGAATCCCTCTCCAGCCTCACGACCTGCCTATTGCTAGAATCCCCCAGTAGCCTCATAACTCACACCATCTATTCAGATTCCTCCAGTCTCACAAACCACCTTATCTCTAATCTCCTCCAGCCCACAAACTGATCCCACGATGAAGCATTCCACTCTCGCACATCCCAGATGTCCAAGTTCTTCAAGGGCCGCAACGTTCCCCCGACAGTGGTCGAGAACGCCCTTGACTGCGTCTCCCGCATTTCCCGCAACACATCCCTCACACCCCGCCCCCGCCACAACCGCCCCAAGAGGATCCCCCTCGTTCTCACACACCACCCCACCAACCTCTGGATACAACGCATCATCCTCCGACACTTCCGCTATCTACAATCCGACCCCACCGCCCAAGACATCAGCACCACCCCTGTCTGCTTTCCAGAGAGACCACTCTCTCCGTGACTCCCTTGTTCGCTCCACACTGCCCTCCAAACCCACCACACCCAGCACCTTCCCCTGCAACCACAGGAAATGCTACACTTGCCCCCACACCTCCTCCCTCACCCCTATCCCAGGCCCCAAGATGACTTTCCACATTAAACAGAGGTTCACCTGCACATCTGCCAATGTGGTATACTGCATCCACTGTACCCGGTGTGGCTTCCTCTACATTGGGGAAACCAAGCAGAGGCTTGGGGACCGCTTTACAGAACACCTCCGCTCGTTTCGCAATAAACAACTGCACCTCCCAGTCGCAAACCATTTCCACTCCCCCTCCCATTCTTTAGATGACATGTCCATCATGGGCCTCCTGCAGTGCCACAATGATGCCACCCGAAGGTTGCAGGAACAGCAACTCATATTCCGCTTGGGAACCCTGCAGCCCAATGGTATCAATGTGGACTTCACCAGCTTCAAAATCTCCCCTTCCCCCACCGCATCCCAAAACCAGCCCAGTTCGTCCCCTCCCCCCACTGCGTCACACAACCAGCCCAGCTCTTCCCCTCCACCCACTGCATCCCATAACCAATCCAACCTGTCTCTGCCTCCCTAAACTGTTCTTCCTCTCACCCGTCCCTTCCTCCCCCCCCCAAGCCGCACCTCCATCTCCTACCTCCCAACCTCATCCCACCTCCTTGACCTGTCCGTCTTCCCTGGACTGACCTATCCCCTCCCTAACTCCCCACCTATACTTTCCTCTCCATCTTCGGTCCGCCTCCCCCTCTCTCCCTATTTATTCCAAAACCCTCACCCCATCCCCCTCTCTGAAGAAGGGTCTAGGCCCGAAACGTCAGCTTTTGTGATCCTGAGATGCTGCTGGGCCTGCTGTGTTCATCCAGCCTCACATTTCATTATCTTGGATTCTCCAGCATCTGCAGTTCCCATTATCACAAACTTCTTTAGCTCTATAATTGTCTTCAGCCTCACAAACGTCCCTTTGTCTGAGGTCTCCTCCAGCCTCACAATCTTCCCCATTTCTGTAATCTCTTCCAAGCTCACTTTTCCCTATTTTTGTAGTCTTCTCCAGTCTCAGAACCCTTCCTGCCTCTAATATCGTCCGGCCTCACAAATGGATGATACAAGAACGATATTTCTTTCCTCTAATACAATCCTTATTTTTATACACCCACTTGATGGCGGTGCTTTCACTTTCCTGGGCTTCAGGCCCCAGAATTGAGGTAAACCGCATTACGTCTGTACCTCCCTTTACTCCCGAAAATACTGACCAATCATGAGTCATTTATTCTAATAGCTCATATTCTGAAATGACTTGAAATATTGCTGGGTATCTTCCTATGTGAACTGCCTCGGAGGTCTACAGTACAGAAAAAGGCTTTGTGGCCCATCCAGCCAGTGCCGGTTAAAAACCACCTAACCGTTCTCATCTAATTTTCCAGAACTTGGCCCATAGACTGGCCTGTGTTGGCATCACAAGTGTGCATCTAAATATGCCTTAAACGCTATGAGGATCTCTGTGCCTACCACCCTCACAGACAGTGAGCTTCAGTGCCATTGTCACAGCATGATGACATCACAGACAGGAACAGAGACGAGCTGAGTCTGTGCAAACCAAAGATCCCCCACACACTGAAGGACGGGAGGGTCCCTGATAGGGGGCAGAGGAGATTTAACAGAATGGTTTGTAGGGAGAGGGTTTTTAGTTGCATGGTTAGGGCTGTTATTATAATTTCATGTGACTTAGATATTGCTGGTACATATTGAGAATAACCATCTACAATAGATGGACTCTCCTTCTCAACCTCTCCCCTCGCCTGGGGTGCAGTAATCTTCAGGTTAAACCAGCCCTATAGTCAGGTAGGACAATGGTGACTTTACCTTAGGCATAGTGATGCCACTGTGCCTCGGTGGTGCAGAGGGGAATGTTGCATGTGGTGGATGGGACACCACTCTGACACTGCTTCACCTGGAGGATGTTACCTTTCTTTAATATTGTTGGGGCTGTACTCATGCAGGGAAGTGGAAAATGTGCCAACACAATCCGGATGAGTGCCTTACACACAGGAAACAAACAAACAGTCATTGGGGAATCAGGTGCTTGGAGAAACTAAGATTGATCTCCTTTTAACAAAGGATTTTGAGGGGACCTTAATAGGCGGTGTTTCCAAAAGATAAACATTAGGACGGCAAAACGCACACTCAACTGGCCATAAGAAAGGACTACAGGACATATGTTGAAAGTCGTAGGAAAGATCTATTGAGAGAATGGAGTAATAAGAGAGAAATTTTACACGGCAAATGGGAACGAGCTGGAACACAATACTCACACACAATGCGAATATCCAGGTGCTGATGAATTAAGTAATTCTGTCAGTTTCGTGTTACAATTATTGAGCTTCCCACCTGAAAGTCCACTTGTAATATTCTGTAACACAAATTCATAAAATACATCGCTGACAGTCGGGTTAGAAATTCACAACATCCCCTCCTCCTGGCCAAGGATAACTGTGCATTGTTCCTGCTGCACATTATTCCTTGTGGGGGTCCACAGTTGATTCAGGGGAATAGCACAGTGCTATTCCGACCAGATTATTTGACCTGGGAGTACTCAGCATTGACTCTGACGCCTGGAAGTCTCATGGCTCCTGTTGATTACGATGTACCATCCTCCCTCTGTTGATAAATCGGCAGCAGTATTATCGCTAGATTATTGATCCAGAGACCGAGATAACATTCTGGGGACCTGGGATCGAATCCTGCCATGGCAGATGTTGAAAATTGAATTAAATAATGATCTGAAATTAAGAGTCTACTGATGACCATGAAACTATTGCCAATTATCAGCAAAGACCCATCTGGTTCGCTTTTGTCCTTTCAGGAAATTTGCCATCCTTACCTGGTCTGGATGACATGTGACTCCAAAACATAGCGATGTGGTTGACTCTTTATTGCCTTCCAGGTAATAAATGCTGGTGCAGCCAGCAATTTCCACATCCCAAGAGTGAATTTTAATAAACAAAAAACTCCTCAATGTTGAACAGCTCTTGGAGAAAGCACTGAGAGTGTGAACAGCACTAAATGTACTCAATGTCCACCTTCAGGAGTAATTTGCAGGAGGGTTACCAATCAGGCTAGTCGGGTCCTAAAGGACAAAGCTGCCTGGCTGGGACTGCAGCAGGTGGTGACGCACCAAACGGGGAAAACATAGCTGACCTCATCATCACCAATTTCCCAGCTGCAGAGGCATCTGTCCGTGACAGAACTGATAACAGCGACCACCGCACAGTCCTGTGGAAACAAAGCCTCATCTTAAACTTGATAATACCCCCCCATTGCGTTGGGTGGCACGAACTTTGGCTGAAAGGAACAGACTTGGAACAGACACAGGAACTCCAAACCTGATATCTATGAGGCTTTGAGAGAGACTACAACAGTAGCAGACCTTCTCCAGCTAAATCTGTAACCTCATGGCCCAGCATACCCTACAGTCAGCCATTGCCAATGACCCAGGAGACAAACACTGGTTGAATGGAATAGTATCGGAGTACATGCCAAGAACAGCACAAGGCAGACTTAAAAATAAGGTGCCAACCTGGTAAAACTACCAAACAGGACTACCTGCATGGCAAATACCATAAGCAGCAAGAGTTAGAGCTAAGCCACCCCATAACCAATAGATGAGATGTAAGCTCTGCAGTTCTGTCACACCCAGTCGTGAATGGTGACGAACAATTAAACAACTCACTGGAGGAAGCATGCCAAAAATCCCCATCCTTACTGACAGAGGAGCCCAACCTATCCATGCAAAAGGTAAGAGTGCAGCAATCTTAAGCCAGAAGTGTCAACTGGATGATCCATCTCAGCCTTCTCCAGAGGTCCCCAACATCAGAGATGTGAGTTTTCATCCAATTTGATTCATTTCAATTAATATCAATAAACGGAAGAATTGTGCAAAGGTTATGGGTCCTGACAACACTGGCAATAGTACCGATGACTAGTGCTCTAGAGCTTGCTAGCCACCAAGCCAAACTGTTTCAGTCCTGCTACAGCGCTGGCATCTACTGCCAATTTTGAAAACCGCCCAGGTCTGTTCAGCACAAAAACACAGCAAATCCAACCCGACCAATTTCCCCTCAAGCAGTCTACTCTCTATCGTCAGTAAAGTGATGGAAGGTGTTGTCAACAGCAGTATTCAGCAGCACTTACTCAGAAGTAACCTGCTCAGTGATACCCAGTTTGGGCCACGGCGGGCACACGGTTCCTGATTTTATTACAGACTTGATCCACAAATTCACAAGCAGCTGAATCCCCGACGTGAGGTGAGGGTAAACAGCAGAGCCCTGCACAAAAACCACTTATTTCCACTTCAGTAACAATGACCCAACAACAACACCTCAGTTTCAGCTCATTTGCTGAACCTCTCATCTATTCCTGTGTTACCTCTAGACTGAACTATCCAAACACACTGCCAGTCAGCCTCCCACATTCAACGGCCCGGAAACCTCAAGAATACCTAAAATTCTGCTGCACACAAGTTCATTTGTACCAAGACCTGTTCACCATCACTGCTGTGCTCCCTGACCCACAAAGGCTCCTATTTATAAGCAACAATTTAAAATTCTCATCTTTGATTTAATTCCTGGCTGTGATGAGCCCTATCTCCCTGCACCACACAACGTTCAAGACTTCGACAATTCATTTAGTTTCAGCTCCAACAATGCGCTTTGTCATTGCTTCACGACTGGAGGCTGTTTCCACAGTTGCCAGGCAACGTGGTCTGGAATTCCCATGATAAACCTCTTAAGTTTGCTTTCCTTCTTTAAGGAGTCAGGAAAACCTGCAAATTTGGTAACTTTTTGGTCACCTGATCTAATGTGGCCTTATGTCAAAAGTTTCTGGATAATATTTTTGTGAAATTCTAAAACATGATAAAAATACAAATTGTTTGTTGATTTGGACACACCATCAGCTCTTCAGTATCGCTTGATGACCGATCTGTAACTTCTCAAATGACCGCATTGTGGGAGCACCTTCATCATACGAACTGCAGCAGCACACGAAAGTTAAATATCACCTTCTCCACAGGGAACAGGGCTTTGGCAACGATCGCTGGTATCTGTGGAAGGAGAAACAGTAAATGTTGCAGAAGTGCAAAATGAATGACAGAATAAAAATGCTGTCGAATTTGGTGGTCTGAAATGGAAGAAAAATGCACTCTCTTTCTGGGAAATATTTCCTGGCTGTGAAAGATACCGTTCAAAAATTAATCTGGTAAGAGAGCAGCACATGGTGAGGGGGTGGGGAGCAGTGGAAAATTTATTTACAAAAAAGGTATAAGGAATTAACAATAAAATACTGCAGAGATCAAATATACCCATCATTAGAGACCAACACCGACAAAAGTGATCAGGAAGCACAGAAGCGACTAAGAGCAGTGCGAGCTGCTACTATCCCACACTCTGGGAAAGAAATCCAGAAGAAACAAACACTTGGATAAGAGAAAATGGGAACTGCAGATGCTGGAGAATCTGAGATAACAAAGTGTGGAGCTGGATGAACGCAGCAGGCCAAGCAGCATCTTAGGAGCAGGAAAGCTGACGTTTCGGGCCTGGACCCTTTATCAGAAATGGGGGAGGGGAAAAGGATTCTGAACTAAATAGGGAGAGAGGGGGAGACAGATCGAAGATGGAGAGAGAAGATAGGTGGAGAGGAGACAGACAAGTCAAAGAGGCAGGCCAGGGAGGACTGATAGGTCAAGGCGGTGAGATGAGGTTAGTAGGCAGGAAACAGGGATGCAGCTTGAGGTGGGAGGAGGATATACAAGAGAGGAAGAACAGGTTAGGGAGGTGGGGACAAGCTGGGCTAGTTTTGGGACGCGGTTGGAGGAGCGGAGATTTTGAAGCTTGTGAAATCCACATTGGCACCAATGGGCTGCAGGGTTCCCAGGCAGAATATGAGTTGCCGTTCCTGCAACCTTCGGGTGGCATCGCTGTGGCCCTGCAGGAGGCCCAGGATGGACACGTCGTCTGAGGAATAGGATGGGGTGTTGAAATGGTTCGCGACTGGGAGGTGCAGTTGTTTATTGCGAACCGAGCGGAGGTGTTCTGCAAAGCGGTCCCCAAGCCTCCGCTTGGTTTCCCCGATGTAGAGGAGGCCACAACAGGTACAGCGGATGCAGTATACCACATTAGCAGATGTGTAGTTGAACATCTGCTTGATGTGAAAAGTCTTCTTCGGGCCTGGTTTGGGGGTGAGGGAGGTGGTGTGGGTGCGGGTGCAGCACTTCCTACAGTTGCGGTTGAAAGTGCCAGGTGTGGTGGGGCTGGAGGGGAGTGTGGAGTGGACAAGGGAGTCATGTACAGAGCGGTCCCTCTGGAATGTCGACAAGGGTGGGGAGGGGAAAGTGTCTTTGATGGTGGGGTCGGATTGCTGATGGCGGAAGTGTCAGAGGATGATGCGTTCGATCCGGAGATTGGAGGAGTGATGTGTGAGGATGAGGAGGATTCTTTTTCGGTTGTTATTACAGGGACGGGCTGTGAGGGAGGAGTTGTTGAAAAATGCAGGAGACACAGTGAAGGGTGTTCTCGATTACTGCGGGGGGGGAGAGGGGAAGTGGGGGCTGGGGTTGCGGTCCTTAAAAAACAAGGACATCTGAGATGTACAGGAGTGGAACCCTGGGAGCAGATGCGGAGGTGAAGGAATTGGGAATAGGAGATGTCATTTTTGCAGGACGGTGGGTGGGAGGAGTTGTATACTCGCTAGCTGTGGGAGTCAGTGGGCTTGAAATGGATATCGGCTTCTATATGGTTGCCCAAGATGGAAACAGAGGTCCAGGAATGAGAGAGAGGTGTTAGAGATGGTCCAGGTGAACTTAAGTTTGGGGTGATAGGTACTGGTGAAGTGGACGAACTGCTCGAGCTCCCCATGGGAGCACAAGGCAGCGCCGATACAGTCATCCGTGTACTGGAGGAAGAGGTGGGGCTCAGGGCCAGTGTAGGTACGGAAGAGGAATTGTTCCAACAAAGAAGCAGGCATAGCTTGGGCTCATGCAGGTACCCATGGCCACCCTCTTTGTCTGTAGGGTGTGGGAGGAGTTGATAGAGAAGTTGTTGAGGGTGAAAATGAGTTTGGCAAAGCACCTAAGGTGGGGGAGGTGGGGGTGGTCAGTGGAGGGGTACTGATCAGACCGGCAGGACGGGAAATAGCGTAGGGCTTTTAGGCCATCTGTATGGGGAATGCAGGTGCTCATGTGGTAAGCTACATACGCTCTACCCTTTCTGGCCTCCTCTACATCAGGGAAACCAAGCGGAGGCTTGGGGACCACATTACAGAACTTCTACGCTCAGGTCGCACGAAACAACTGCTCATCCCCACTTCCCTAACCTGTTCTTCCTCTCACCTATCCCCTCCTCTCAACTCAAGCTGCACCCCCATTTCCTACCTGCTAACCTCATCCCAACCACTTGACCTGTTGGTCCTCCCTGGACTGACCGATCCCCTCCACACCTACACTCACTTTTACCTGCTCCATCCCCATCTCTTTAACTTGTCTGTCTCCTCTCCACCTGCCTCCCCCTCTCTCCCTATTTATTTCAGTATCCCCTTCCCCTCCCGCATTTCTGAAGGGTGTAGGCCCGAAAACGCCAGCTTTCCTGCCCCTCTGATGCTGCCTGTCCTGCTGTGGTCCTCCACCCCCACACCTTGTTCTCTCACTTTCAGCCAGATGCGGCTGCGCATGCGCCCAGCTTGAGCTTGGTCCTTCGAAAGTTTCAAAGCTACCGCGCATGCGCCTCGCGGATCATTGCCCCCAATAAAGATGGTGGCGGTCACACAGGCCTATCGCCATCTGAGGCATTGATTTGTTTTCTGCAAACGTGAGTCTGGGAGTTTCAAACGTGTGTGTTTTCCGACGTGCACTAAGTGTTTGTAAAACTTCCAAACCCATACGAATATCACTCCCCTCCCGCTTTCTGCTGTTTTGCTTTCTTTACCGTGTCCTGCTCTTACCTCAATTGCACAAATCTTGGTCTCAGCGAAGGAGCTAGGCCCGAAACGTCAGCTTTCCTGCTCCTCTGATGCTACTTGACCTGCTGTGTTCAAACAGCTGCACACCATGTTATCTCAGAGTCTGTGGTATCTGCAGTTCTGGTTATCTCAGCGACTCTGGACCGCTCTCGTGGATGATCACGTGGTTTTCACCGATCCCGCCCCATCTTCATTCCGATTGGCTAGAAGGGCAGGGACTTTCGCCCGGCCCTGCACTGCATCTCTGTGCTCATATTGGTCGCGCACTGACATCAATCACCCAGACGCCATCGTCAGCTGGAGCATGCGCAGTGCTTTGTGTTGTCATTGTCAGAAGCAAATGATCGTCGTCTCAATGTTGCATTTTGAGACAAATGAGACTGAGAACCGGATGAGAAAGATTGTTACATTAGCGATCCTGGGATTTTAATAAGTCGCTCTGAGGAAGGGGCACTGCACCCGAAACGTTAACTCTGTCTTTTTACCTTCACAGGTGCTGCCAGACCTGGTGAGCTTTTCCAGCAACTTTGTTTTTGTTCCTGATTGACAACATCCCAGTTCTTTTGTTATTTTTTAATAAGTCGCGATTGAAAAGGCTTCCTGCAGCTCAAAGCTAAAGATAGCTCTTGATACCGCTCTGCCAGCGAATAGGGAAATGGCGGTGAAATAAGGGTAATAAATACAGGTATAACAGTCCTCAGGTAAGATGAAAGAGAATAATTATGAATATGAAGAACACCACGTGGTGAAGTGAGGTGAGTGTTGTTCATATGAACTGTGATTGGGCAGAGAGGGATGTTAATCAAAAAAGAACAAGCATAAAAGAGATTCTTAAGAAAGGTCTGTGCAATAGAAAACAAGGAGAATCAGAAGGTAAAAGCCCAAGACGGAGGAAACAGTTTGAAGACCGAGGCTGCAAAAACTTCAATAAGTTGTTTCACTGCTAGTTATTGACACTAGCAGTATACCCCACATTCAACTGGAAATACCTGTCTGAGTTGTCACTATAGTTTACTTCATAACAGATAAACTTCTCCACACTTTGTCTCAATAAGGCTGACAGTTGGTTCATAAATCAGTTCTTCTGCCAAGTCCATTCCTGTTTGAAAAGGGATGTAGATCACATTTAAATCGACAATGCTAAATGTCAGTCCAGGCTGGCAGCCAAACTCCACTCCCTCACCACTGACTCCATCCCTGCCCCTGGTAACTGGCTGGTAACACACTGCTCACAGTCATGGTGCAATATTTCACCCCAAGGTGAGCTTCCAACCACATTACTCACACCCCGCCCATTATCACAAAGACCACGTATAATTTCAACCTCAACAAGATCTCAGTTCATCTGTTGCTGAAACTCTCATGCATTCCTTTGTTACCTCTCGACTTAACTCCCCAAACACACTCCCGGCCGGCTTCTTAATTCTACTGCCCTGAAATCTTGAAATGACCCAAAAATCTACTGCCTGTGTGTTTACTCTCACCAATTTCAACATCTTCGGGTTTTGCCATCCGGTGCTCATTAACATACACATTTTCTGGGTGGCAAAGCACCAAGGTATTGAAATTCATATCCTTATTTTGAAATTTTGTCATCAAACCTCCTTCTTTTGATAGTGCCTCCAGCTGCAAAACCCTCTGAGATATATCTGAAGAAGGGTCACTGGACACAAAACAATAATGCTGTTCTCTCTCCACAAGCACTGCCAGATATGCTGAGTTTTTCATGAATTTCTGTTTGTGTTACTACTTTCAAGCATCTACTGTTCTTTTTATTTTTCCGTCAAGATATTTGTTCTCCCTGACTTCCAACCTCCTGTGGATTTCTGGCTTTAACTTTCCCACCTTTTTCATGGCCTCAGTTTCCAAGGCCATAAACTCTTGAATTTACTCCCTAAACATCCCTGGTTTTCAAAGTCCCTTTGTTTGTTCAGGATATTCCTTGAAACCTACTTCATTGGCCAGTTTTGGGTCACTTGTCCTAATAAGTGCCTGGTATCAAATACTGTTTTGTGACAACCTTGTGTAATATGTCAGATCATTGGATTGAATCAAAAATGTGAAAACATTTAAATTGTTCTTTTGGAAAACATCACTAATCCTTCACGATCATTTGGTAACTCCTTACCTAATATTGTTGCAAGTGCGACTTCATTACATGGACTGCAATCGTCGAGAAAGGTCAAACATCAAATTCTCCAGAGGTAACTGAGGATTGGCAATAGTTACTGATACCTGTGGAGAGTGATCCAAAGTTCATTTATCAGGAAATGTTGAATGAATGACATGGTGCAGAACTTGTTGGTTAATATAAGCTCAGAACAGAAAAGAAAAGGACTGCATTAAGAATAATTCCTGACTACAAAACATACTGTGGGAAGACAAAGCTTCTGAAACCATAGGGTTCAATGAAAGAAATGTGGTGGAAAGCTCATCTGGACGTCATCTGATAGAGTAACAGAAGCATTCAACAGACAGGTACTTCCACATTATTAGAGACAGAGGTAAGGCAGAAGTGAAACAGAGCAATATACTGAAATGGATTCAGATCCATACTAAAGGAGACACACCAGCCCTAAAGCTACAGCACATCTCACAGGTAACAGGCACAGCACTAAAACTCAACATTGTTGACGAATGGTCAAAAATACTCCACCACGTCACTGTTGACAATTTGAGATTCTCCTGTTGCACCTGCAGCTGGAAAGATATCAGAAATACTGGAGTTAGAGAAAATTCTGTCAGTTGAGGAAATCCCTAAGGAACAGGTGGTCTCACTGTGCTACTGTTGCTGCAGTAGGATCTTCAGAGGAGATAGATTCATTCATAAACCAGAAAGTTTCAGGACTGACGGAGTTGTGAAGCGATGGACCACCTGGAGTTGGAGGGAGATTTTATGAATGCATCTATCTCCTCTGATGATCCTCCCCTCCTTCACAATGTATGACAATGTCTGTTCTGAGTATACCTGGTCATCCTCGGCCAGGAGGAGGGACGTCGTGAATTCCTGAAATAAAAGAGAGGTGTTGGAGCACCCCATAAGCCTGGCAACATCTAGGGAGAGAGAAATAGTGCTAATGTTTAGAACCAGTTATTGTACTTTTATCTCTGCACTGATAGTGATTGATTTTTGAAGCTTCTTTCACTGAGGCTCATTTGAGGACCTACATATAAAATATTAAATCAAACAAAAGGAATAATTTGTGTGTCTGATTTCCAACCGAGACTGACAGTGTCCTTACTAAACTTCTTTTACAGAATATATTAAAACAAATCACAGACAGGAAACTTTAAACAAACATCAAATCAAAATTTGGCATGATCAATCGATTAATCAGAAACTGGACATTATTGGCCTTTTGAGTGTAAGTATTCGGGTCCCTGTCATTACCATTCACTGCAGGTAATTTAACCGTTATAACCTTCATGTTGATCTAAATCTGACATTTGTATCCCATGATCCATTTCTTTTCAGTTAATGTGAACCCCTTGTTTTGTCTACGTTGCCTCAACCAACAGTAAACATTATAGTTCCGTCAAATCTCCCTTCAGCTTCAGTTAATCCCTGACATCGTAAGCCTTTCCATTTTTAACCTTCCTGGCAAAGGAACACGTCTGCTCCCTCTCAGCGACCTACGTCCTTCCCAATGTGTGGGTGATCTCTGGTTTGCACAAACCCAGATGCCCTGTGTTCCCATGTGTGATGTCATCATGCAGCAACAGTAGCACAGTGACATCGCCTGTTCCTTAAGTATTCCCTCAATTGAGAGATTTTTCTCTAACTCCAGTATTTCTGATATCTTTCCAGCTGCAGGTGGAACAGGAGAATCTCAAATTGTCAACAGTGACGTGGCGGAGTATTTTTGACCATTCATCAACAAGATCTTGGACAAAATCGATAAGGAAGATCTGACGAAGAAGCTATGTGAAAGGGCTTCTATAGCCTGGCTGCAGTAATTGTTTGTAGATAGTTTGACAGAGTGGTCAAAATCACTACATTTAAGCTCTAGTCTCTATCGAGTCATGGGTATGAATCTTACCGGGAACCAAAATCACGAGTGATCTACCTCAGGCAGTCACATTGAAGGAGCTGGGCAACTTCAAGTTTGCAATGTTTACATTTCTTCTGGGTAACTGTGGCTGCTTGGGCCTCTGATACTGTCGGTGCTGCAAGTGGGAAAATGGGCAACAGACTCCGAAAACAGCAAGAGCTCTGGCTTCACAACGGCCCTTCAGAACTCCGCTAACACCCTGCTTCAGCGGATTTTGCATGGCTTGTTGATGCCAGTTTTTATGGCTCAACCGATCAGCATTAGGTGTAAACTGAAAAGTCGGGTGTTTGAGACCATCCAGGCACACAACTTTAGTTATTTTGGATCAAGCAATTTGAGTGACCACCGACCTGCATTTAACCCATGAAAAAGCTACAACAAGATTGGATTCAAAACACATCCATCAATGATTCTCTCTTCCCCAGCTCCACACAGCGTGAGACTGGGGCAAGCAGAGGATTTGACTTCGCTCTCCAATCTCCATTGCCAGATTTTATGGGCAGAGAGATCAAAAGATCGTACAAATGGTTTGAGTGCAGTCTCCTATAAACAGTCTCTGCAGGTGATCTAAAGTGTTAAACGGTGTGAGTAAAGTGTCAACAGCTGAATAACAGGTGAAGGGATGACCTGTGATCTGATTAAATGAGGCAGAGAGATAATTACAAAAACAAACTAAAAATAAGGTTGTGGTTGGCACAAACCAATTTCTGATGAAGGGTCTAGGCCCAAAACATCAGCTTTCCTTCTCCTAAGATGCTGCTTGGCCTGCTGTGTTCATCCAGCTCCACACCTTGTTATGGCTGGAATTATGTGATAGGTATAAGAATCACTTGCTGATAGTCTAACCAAAGTAATAAATAATCCAAAATTGTACTAACTAATCAAGAGAGAGATGTCATAACAATTTATCAAGGTGATGGTGTTGAAATAGGACAATAAGGAAGATTTTATAGATGCAGAACAGTACAGGGGGATCACATGTAGACATGAACTTAAGATCATGATTGAGGCTGTCTTCATGGGCATGGAATTTGGCTATCAGTTTCTGCTCGGTGATTCTGCTTTGTCGTGTATCTCAAAGGTCACGTTGCATGTTTTCCCGAAGATTGGACCTTAATGGACTTTACTGCTGAAGTGTTCCCCAACTGGGAGGGAACATTCTTGTCTGGCAATTGTTGCACAGAGTCCATTCATCCGTTGTCATAGCGTCTGCATGTTCTCACTAATATACTAAGCCCGGGGCATTCTTACCTGCACTGTGTGAGGTCGATAATGTTGGCCCAGTCACATAAGTATCTCCCTTTATGTGGTGGGTGGTGGCTGCATGTGTGATGCTAGTATCCATGTCAATGATCTGACATCTTTCAGAGGTGCCAGTGGCAGGGTTGTGTGGTGTTGTGGTCGAATTTGTCCTGAAGGTTGAGTAGCTGGCTGCGAACGACAGCCTGATTAAGGTTTGGAGGTTGTTTGAACAGAGAAGTGAAGGTGTATGGATGATCTTGGTGAGATGCTGGTCATCATCATTGACATGTTGAAGGCTGTGGAGAACATGGTGCAATGTCTCCGCTCTGGGGAATTCTTTATGATGAAGGGCGCTCTCTAGGTTGCATCCTGTGTCTGTCTTCTGAGGAGGCCATTGTGGGTTTTTGCTGTGGCACGTCGGAACTGATGAGCCTCTGTCCAAAAATAAGTCTCTGTCAGTGATCAAAAAGTGTTAGATGGTGTGAGTAAAATCTTAACAGCTGAATAGCAAGGGAAGGGTTGACCTATGATCCAAGTAGAGGAGGAAGAGAGATAATTACAAGAAAATTTTAAAAAGACGGTGCTGGAGAGAAACAAAATGACTTTGTTTTTCCTGCAGAACATTAAAACCAATTTTGAGCACTTATTCCAGGATTTTAAATGAATATTTTAAAGCTATTGCCCTCATCTTTGAGCAGCCCACATGACTGCAAATTACACTGTCAGACGCTGGATAAATTTGGGAAATTGCTTCAATAAACCCATTCATTTCTGTTACAGATCGTAAGGAATTCTCATTCGGCTGAAGAGACACGATCAACACTTTGTTTGTTCTGCGTGCAGGGTCTCAGCGAAGATCTGAAGAGACTTTATACAACTGTTTCAGAAACTGTCGCCAATTTTACTTCTTACATCAGCCAGTGCATCGAAGGCCTGCAAAGCTGGCAACTGATCGAATTGGGGGGAGCTGGTTACATTGAAAATACATTTAAACTCTCTCCCAAATGAGAAAGGCCTCAAATATTTATCACAGTTTCAAGCAAACTACAAAACACATATAGAATCGTGAATTAAATTATTGATAATGTATAATCCATGTGTTAGGATTACAGAACGAAAGAACACTGCTGATGGTTCAAATCTGAAAGACTAAAAGTGAATGTAAAGACACCCAGCAGGACAGAATCTAATCTATCAGCAGGGAATCTCTCCGCCCCCAGAGACTGGGGTTAGATTCTTTCGAGCAGCATAGACTGAGGAAGGGTCACCAGACCCAAAAGGTTAACACTTTTTTTCTTCACAGATGCTGCCAGACCTGCTGAGCTTTTCTTGCAACTTCTGTTTTTGTTATACACTGAGAGACGGGGGGCAGGGGAGGGTGGCGAGGACATGAGTGTGATGTGTACATTTATGAGGGAAACAGACAGAGTAAACAAGATGAATCTTTGTGCTTGGCGGTGGAATCAGTATCGGGGAGGGGGGGCCTAGGACAGACACATTAGATGAGATGTAAGGATTTTTTTTCACTCAGATAGTGGGAATCTGAAACTCACAGCCTGGAAATGTGGGAGAGGTGAAAACCATCATCACATTGCACTGGTCTTTAGCTGTAAAAAATAAGCGCTGAAAGAACTGTGGATGTTGTATATCAGAAACAAAGCAGATATTGTTGACAAAGTTCATAATAATAAAGTGTGAAGCTGGATGAACACAGCAGGCCAAGCAGCATCTCAGGAGCACAAAAGCTGACGTTTCAGGCCTAGACCCTTCATCTGAGAGGGGGATGGGGTGAGGGTTTTGGAATAAACAGGGAGAGATGGGGAGGCAGAAAGAAGATGGAGAGAAAAGAAGATAGGTGGAGAGGATGGTATAGCTGGGGAGGTCAGGAGGGGATCGGTCAGTCCAGGGAAGACGGACAGATCAAGGACGTCGGATGAGGTTCGTCGGTCGGAGGTGGAGGTGCGGCTTGGGGTCGGAGGAAGGGATGGGTGAGAGGAAGAACAGGGTAGGGAGGCAGAGACAGGCTGGGCTGGTTTTGGGATGCAGTGCGGGGAGGGGATGAGCTGAGCTGGTTGTGTGATGCAGTGGGGGGAGGGGACGAACTGGGCTGGTTTTGGGATGCGGTGGAGGAAGGGGAGATTTTGAAGCTGGTGAAGTCCACATTGATACCATTGGGCTGCAGGGTTCGCAAGCGGAATGTGAGTTGCTGTTCCTGCAACCTTTGGGTGGCATCATTGTGGCACTGCAGGAGGCCCATGATGGACATGTCATCTAAAGAATGGGAGGGGGAGTGGAAATGGTTCGCGACTGGGAGGTGCAGTTGTTTATTGCGAACTGAGCGGAGGTGTTCTGCAAAGCGGTCCTCAAGCCTCCGCTTGGTTTCCCCAATGTAGAGGAGGCCTCACCGGGTACAATGGATACAGTATATCACATTGGCAGATGTGCAGGTGAACCTCTGCTTAATATGGAAAGTCATCTTGAGGCCTGGGATAGGCGTGAGAAAGGAGGTGTGGGGGCAAGTGTAGCACTTCCTGCGGTTGCAGGGGAAGGTGCCGGGTGTGGTGGGGTTGGAGGGCAGTGTGGAGCGAACAAGGGAGTCACGGAGAGAGTGGTTTCTCCGGAAAGCAGACAAGGGTGGGGATGGAAAAATGCCTTGGGTGTTGGCATCAGATTGTAGATGGTGGAAGTGTCGGAGGATGATGCGTTGTATCCGGAGGATGGTGGGGTGATGTGTGAGAAGGAGGGGGAGCGTCTTTGGGCGGTTTTGGCAGGGGCGGGGTGTGAGGGATGTGTTGCGGGAAACGCGGGAGAAGCGGTCAAGGGCGTTCTTGACCACTTTGGGGTTAAAGTTGCGGTCCTTGAAGAACTTGGACATCTGGGATGTGCGGGAGTGGAATGCCTCATCCTGGGAGCAGATGCAGCGGAGGCGGAGGAATTGGGAATAGGGGATGGAATTTTTGCAGTAAGGTGGGTGGGAGGAGGTGTATTCTAGGTAGCTGTGGGAGTTGGTGGGCTTGAAATGGACATCAGTTACAAGCTGGTTGCCTGAGATGGATGCTGAGAGGTCCAGGAAGGTGAGGGATGTTTTGGAGATGGCCCAGGTGAACAGGAGGTTGGGGCGGAAGGTGATAGTGAAGTGGATGAACTGTTCGAGCATCTCTGGGGAGCAAGAGGTGGCTCTGATACAGTCATCAATGTGACGGAGGAAGAGGTGGGGTTTGGGGCCTGTGTAGGTGCGGAAGAGGGACTGTTCCACGGAACCGACAAAGAGGCAGGCATAGCTGGGGCCCATGCGGGTGCCCATGGCCACCCACGTTGTCTGTAGGAAGTGGGAGGAATCAAAAGAGAAGTTATTGAGGGTGAGGACGAGTTCGGCTAGGCGGACGATGGTGTCGGTGGAGGGGGACTAGTCGGGCCTGCGGGACTGGAAGAAGCGGAGGGCCTTGAGGCCATCTGCATGTGGAATACAGGTGTATAGGGACTGGACGTCCATCGTGAAAATGATGTGTTGGGGGCCAGGGAATTGGAAGTTCTGGAGGAGTTGGAGGGCACGGGTGGTGTCACGGACGTAGGTGGGGAGTTCCTGGACCAAAGGGGAGAAAATGGAGTCCAGATAGGTGGAGATGAGTTCGGTGGGGCAGGAACAGGCTGAGACAATGGGTCGACCAGGGCAGGCAGGTTTGTGGATTTTGGGAAGGGGATAGAAACGGGCCGTCCAAAAATCCACACCCCAACCCCGCACTGGCCCGTTTCTATCTCCTTTTCAAAACCCACAAACCTGCCTGCCCTGGTTGACCCATTGTCTCAGCCTGTTCCTGCCCCACCGAACTCATCTCCACCTATCTGGACTCCATTTTCTCCCCTTTGGTCCAGGAACTCCCCACCTACGTCCGTGACACCACCCGTGCTGTCCAACTCCTCCAGACCTTCCAATTCCCTGGCCCCCAACACCTCATTTTCACAATGGACATCCAGTCCCTATACACGTATATTCCACATGCAGATGGCCTCAAGGCCCTCCGCCTCTTCCTGTCCCGGAGGCCCAACCTGTCCCCCTCCAGCGACACCCTCATCCGCCCAGCCGAACTCGTCCTCACCCTCAACAACTTCTCTTCTGATTCCTCCCACTTCCTACAGACAAAGTGGGTGGCCATGGGCACCCGAATGGGCCCCAGGGATGCCTGGCTCTTTTTAGGTTATGTGGAACAGTCCTTCTTCTGCACCTACACAGGCCCCAAACCCCACCTCTTCCTCCGTTACATTGATGACTGTATTGTTGCCGCCTCTTGCTCCCCAGAGGAGCTCGAACAGTTCATCCACTTCACCAACACCTTCCACACCAACCTCCAGTTCACCTGGGCCATCTCGAACACATCCCTCACCTTCCTGGACCTCTCAGTTTCCATCTCAGGCAACCAGCTTGTAACTGATGTCCATTTCAAGCCCACCGACTCCCACGGCTACCTGGAATACACCTCCTCCCACCCACCTCCCTGCAAAAATTCCATGCCCTATTCCCAATTCCTCCGCTTCCGCTGCGTCTGCTCCCAGAATGAGGCATTCCACTCCCGATCACCCCAGATATCCACGCTCTTCAAGGACCGCAACTTTACCGCACAGTGGTCGAGAACGCCCTTGACCGCTTCTCCCGCATTTCCCGCAACACATCCCTCACACCCCGCACCCGCCACAACCGCCCAAAGACGATCCTCCTCGTTCTCACACACCACCCGACTAATCTCCGGATACAACGCATCATCCTCTGACACTTCCGCCATCTACAATCCGGCCCCACCACTAAAGACATTTTTCCATCCCCACCCATGTCTGCTTTCCGGAGAGACCACTCTCTCCATGACTCCCTTGTTCGCTCCACACTGCCCTCCAACCCCACCATACCCAGCACCTTCCCCTGCAACTGTAGGAAATGCTACAATTTCCCCCACACCTCCTCCCTCACCCCTATCCCTGGCCCCAAGATCACTTTCGATATTCAGCAGAGGTTCACCTGCACATCTACCAATGTGGTATACTGTATCCATTGTACCCGGTGTGGCCTCCTCTACATTGGGCAAACCAAGCGGAGGCTTGAGGACCGCTTTGCAGAACACCTCCTCTCTGTTCGTAATAAGCAACTGCACCTCCCAGTCGCGAACCATTTCTACTGCCCCTCCCATTCTTTAGATGACATCTCCATCATGGGCCTCCTGCAGTGCCACTATGATGCCACCCGAAGGATGCAGGAACAGCAACTCATATTCCGCTTGCGAACCCTGCAGCCCAATGGTATCAATGTGGACTTCACCAGCTTCAAAATCTCCCCTTCCCCCACCGCATCCCAAAACCAGCCCAGTTCGTCCCCTCCCCCCACTGCATCACACAACCAGCTCAGCTCATCCCCTCCCCCCACTGCATCCCAAAACCAGCCCAGCCTGTCTGTGCCTCCCTAACCTGTTCTTCCTCTCACCCATCCCTTCCTCCCACCTCAAGCCGCACCTCCAGTTCCTACCTACTAACCTCACCCCACCTGCTTGTCCTCTCCATCTTCTCTGGACTGACCTCACCCCTCCCTACCTCCCCACCTATACTGTCCTCTCCACCTATCTTCTTTTCTCTCCATCTTCGGTCCGCCTCCCCCTCTCTCCCTGTATATTCCACACCCTCACCCCAACCCCTCTCTGATGAAGGGTCCAGGCTCGAAACGTCAGCTTTTGTGCTCCTAAGAAGCTGCTTGGCCTGCTGTGTTCATCCAGCTTCACACTTTATTATCTTGGATTCTCCAGCATCTGCAGTTCCCATTATCTCTGATACAATTGTTGACAAAGTTCTGCAGGTCTGGCAGTATCTGTGAACAGAAATCAGAGTTAACATTTTGTGTCAAGTTTCCCTTCCTTAGATCTATTCTCTCCGCAGATGGTGCCAGACATACAGAGTTTTTTCAGCAATTTCTGTTGAATTGTGATGACATTTCGGACACATCTCTGGGAAAAGTGCTGGAAATGACACTTGAATAGTTATTTGACCAGCAATAATTCGATGGTCCAAAGGGCCTTTTTCTCTGCTGTGGACTCCGAAACTGGGAGATTGGTTCAGATCAGTGAGCAAGGGCATAGAAAGTGGGCGGGGGGGGGGGTGTGGACGGTGAACAGAGGGAATGAGCGGGTGAAGGCTGGGAGAATTTCGCCGATAAAAGCTGTCAAGTGAAGGGGATTGGTGATGGAGAAGAAGAGACAAAAGAAGTGTCTGATATAACAAGGTGTGGAGCTGGGTGAACACAGCAGGCCGGGCGGCAATGGAGTATCAGGAAACTTGACGTTTCAGGTCTGGGCCCTTCTTCAGAAATGGGGAGGGTGAGGGGTCTCTGAAATAAATGGGTGGACAGTGATAGCAGGTAGATAGTTGAGTGGATAGGGTGGGAAAGAAGATAGACAGGTCAATGAGGCGGGTATGAAGCTTGAAGAGGTGAGTGTAGGAAGGGAGTGGGGATGTGGGTTGTTCAGTGAGGAGGGAGAGGTGAATATGTTCGAGAGAAGATGGGCAAGTCAAGGGGCAGGGATGAGCGGGCACTGATCTTGGGATGAGGTCAGGGTTGGGGAGATTTTGAAGCTTGTGAAGTCCACATTAATACCACAGGACTGCAGGGTTCCCAGGCCGAATATGAGGTCCTGTTCCTCCAACCTTCGGGTGGCATCGTCGTGACACTGGAGGAGGCCCGGGATGGTCATGTCATCAAGGCAGCAGGAGGGGGAGTTGAAGTGGTTTTACGACTGGGAGTTGTTGTTTGTCACAAACTGAGTGTAGGTGCTCTCTGTGATCTCTCAGCCTGCGTTTGGTCTCCCTGATGTAGAGGAAGCCACATTGGGAACAGAGGGTGCAAAAGACCTCATCAGCAGATGTACAGGTGAACATCTGTTTAGTGTGGAAGGTTTTCTTGGCGCCTGGAATGGAAGTGAGGAGGGAGGTGTAGGGGCAGGTGTAGCACTTCCTGCGGTTGCAGGGAAAGGTGCCAGGGCTGGTGGGGCTCGTGGGAAGTGTGGAGTGGAAGAGGGAGCCATGGAGAGCGTGGTCCCTCCAGAAAGCTGATCAGGGTGGGGAGGGAAAAATGTCTTTGGTGGTGGGGTCAGATTGTGGGTGGTGAAAGTGATGGAGAATGATGTGTTAGATCCGGAGATTGATGGGGTGATACGTGAGGACAAGGGGAATTCTCTATTTGTTTTGATTGTGGGGAGGGAGTGTAAGGGCTGAGGTGTGGGAAATGCAAAAGATGGGGTCAAGGGTATTTGCAACCACTGTTGCGGGGGGGGTTGTGTGTGTGTGTGTGTGTGTGTGTGTGTGTTTGTGTGTGTTTGTGTGTGTGTGTGTGTGTGTGTGTGTGTGTGTGTGTGTGTGTGTGTGTGTGTGTGTGCGGCCATTGCCGTCCTTGAAAAACAAAGACACCTCAGATGTCCGGGAGTAGATCACCTCATTTTGGGAGCAGAGAGGTCTACGAAGGACAAACAGGTATCAGAAATGGCCCAGGTGAACGTCAGGTTGGGGTGGAAGGTGTTGGAAAGGTAGATGAAATGTGCAAGCTCCTCGTGCGAGAATGGAGCAGCATTGATACAGTCATCGATGTAACAGAAGAAGAGGTGGGGGGATAGGGCCAGTGTAACTGTGGAAAAGGGACTGTTCCATATTTCCCACAAAGAGGCAGGTACAGTTTGTGCCACTGTGGCCACCCCTTTCATCTGCAGGAAGTGGCTGGAGTTAAAGGAGAAGTTGCTCAGATTAAGGACGAGTTCAGTTTGGTGTCTATCGGTGAAGGGGGACTGGTCTGGCTTGCGGGACAGGAAGAAGCAGAGAGCTTTTTAGGAGAATGCAAGTATACAGGTATTGGACATCCATGATGAAGATGAGGTGTTGACGGCCAAGGATTCGAATGTTTTGGAGGAGGTGGAGGGATTGGGTGGTGTCCTGGATGTAGGTGGGGATCACCTGGACCGGGGGGAGGAAAAAGAGTCGAGATAAGTGGAGATAAGTTCGGTGGGGCAGGAGCAGGGACGCTGGGTCGATCAGGGCAGTCAGGTTTATGGATTTTGGGAAGTGCGTAGAAGCGGGCCGTGAGGGGTTGGCGAACGCTGAGGCATGAGGCTGCTGGTGATGAGGTTATGGGCGGTCTGGGAGATGCTGTTTTGGTGGTTGCGGTGGGGTTATGATCATGGGGACCGTAAGAGGAGGTGTCAAAAGCTGACACTTGGCTTATATATAAGTTATCCGTGTAGGAGAAAATTACATAGAATACTTGCACACACAGCAACAAATGTCCCCGAGAATATCAGAGTCAATGTGTGAGCCTCTTCAAGAAGGGCAAGGTGCCTGACTGTCTTTGTTCAGTTGTACAGGTTCACACTTCATTCTCCCCTCCCTTCTAAAGGTTCATAATGCTCAGCCTGGGTTTTTGTGTTTTTTTTTTCATTCCCAGCAACTGCAGTGATTCGGTCGGTGGGGTTCATAAATTGGCACATACCCATGGGCAGCTTGTGGACTATTTCAGCTTCCCCTCCCCTTTGCTGTTCTCGGTGAGACCTTCAAATGATTTTCGTTGCCTGCAGATCAAGAATTCAAAGCTTATTTCACTTTCAACGCCATGAGAAAATTTAGTTTGGAGTTCCAGCAAATGGCTCACCGCCTCACCATGGATATCCCTGCAAGTTTATATCCGAAAACACGTTAACTTTTATGAAGATAACAAAGTGTGAAGCTGGATGAACACAGCAGGACAAGCAGCATCTCAGGAGCACAAAAGCTGACGTTTTGGATCTAGACCCTTCATCAGAGAGGGGGATGGGGAGTGGGCCCGCCTCCCCTTCTGTCCCTATTTATTCCAGAACCCTTACCCCATCCCCCTCTCTGATGAAGGGTCTCGGCCCAAAACGTCAGCTTTTGTGCTCCTGAGATGCTTTTTGGCCTGCTGTATTCATCCAGCTTCACACCTTGTTATCTTGGATCCTCCAGCATCTGCAGTTCCCATTATCTCTGATCACAACTTTTATAAAGGTTTGGTTTGTTTGAACATGACCGGCAGAGATTTGCCTTTTCATACCATTGGCAATCTCAGTAAAAAGTCTTGCTGGTCCTGCTTTGACTCCTGTCATAAACAGCCTTTGCGTTTCTACTCAGCTTTCAACCGTAGTCAGCAGGATTCAAACCTGCGCAGGAAGAACCCAATGGATTTCAAATCCATTGCCTTAACCACTCGGCCATGACTAATGGGAGAAATGCCCTGCTGTTTGTCTTTTCAGGTCACTTTCCATGACCAGTCACACTGTGGAGGAATTATTGCAGTGTTTGTTTGAATCCAATCACTTTGCAGATTTCGAAAGTGTTTAATGCAATACATGGTGATTCCGGTTGTTTAATTCCAATAGATAAAATAAACGTTCACTTGCAAATGAAAATATGCATTGCAGGAAAAAAAAACTCAGCAGATCTGGTAGCATCTTTGGCCCAGGATTTGAGTGAACATTTCAGAACTTCTTCAAAACTCTGTTTTCTCCTTTCTGTAGGGCAGTTTAGGTTTTTGATTCTGATTCCAAGCATTCCCAGCTCTTTATTGTAGCTATTAAAGCAACATAGAAATAACTTTATGGTCACGCCCCAGACAAGATTTCCGTTTGGTGAACATTTTCCTGACTGCATTAAAACCCGTAACTGTATACTCAAAAGGGAACTGGTGGAGGGAGAACAGCACTTGTTCCTTTCTCAGTGACCTCAAACCACCAACTTCACATTTCACAGTCGAAAGCACCCGCCAATTGAACCACAGAAAATGGCGAGCTCTTGCAGCAGCCCTTAAAGCGGACTTGTAGTGAATTCAAACTTCCAACTGCCTCACTTGGAATGACAATTGTTTTGTATCAGCTGTACTTTTCCAAAATAAAACCTGGGACATTCATTGGGGAGACATGGGATCAGACTGATCTTACCCTCTGCAGACCCATCCACATCACTGGGAACCAGATCTTCTACAACCGGGCCCGTCTCACTTTGACCCTTTCAGTGTCTTGTCTATTTCTCAGTTTTCTCATTGTCCCAGAGCTGAGATGAGATTTGAATTCCTGATGCACAGGAAAAAGAATTCTTCCCATGTCTCAGCTCAGTTCATGTCCCAATAACACCTGTGTCAATGCCCGGCCTTTTAAAGAAATGGCAGGTGTCTGGACTGTTTGTGCTCAATCAGAAAGTTCACTCTTCATTGTCCTGTGATTCCAGTTCCCAGGACATTCTGGCATGTGGTCAGGGGTGGGGAGATTTTGAACCTTGTGAAATCCACGTTGATACCCTTGGGCTGCAGAGTTCCCAAGCGCAATATGAGATCCTGTTCCTGCATCTTTCGGGTGACGTCATTGTCTTAATGCAGGAGGCCCAGGATGGACATGTCACCAAAAACAGCCCAGCTAGTCCCCGCCTCCCTAACCATTCCTCCCATCTCAAGCCCCAACCCCACCCCCTACCCACTAACCTCATCCCGCCCCCTGACCTGTCCATCCTCCCTGGACTGACCTAATCCCCCCTTAACTCCCCACCTACATTCACCTTCACTGGCTCTCACCCTGACTCTTTGACCTGTCTGTCTCCTCTCACCCTATCTTCTCCTTTCTCCATCTTCTATCCGCTTCCGCCGTCTCCCTATTTATTTCAGAATCCCCTTCCCCTCCCCCATTTGTGAAGAAGGGTCCCGACGTGAAACATCAAGCTTTCCTGTTCCTCTGATGCTGCTTAACCCGTTGTGTTCTGACAAGGCGAGGTATGTTCAAGGCTGAGATAGACAGACATTTCGTCATTTTGGGAGTGAAGTCAATTGTTGGGAAAAGCCTACCTGGTTCACTGATATCTTTTCAGGAAGGAAACTGCCATCCTTACCTGGTATGGCCTATATGTGGCTCAAGACCCACAGCAAGGTGGTCAACTCTTTTCTGCCCTCTCTGGAAATTGGAAACGGCTGATAAATGTTGGCCTCTCCAAACATCCCCCTCATCCTGCGTATGAATAAAGGATCTGCAGTTCTTGCTATCACCAGTTAACAGAAGCTTTTCTGCAATACATCTACTGAACAACATCAGATTATTACAGCCCCGTTTTCTCCGCTTTGAAACGCAGGGCAATAATATGAATCATTTCAAAACTTGGAGAAAGACACTTCGCTGGTGAAGGTGCTTCTGGTGTAAGAACAGACTTGGGAGTGTGTGCAAGTCAGGTTGCTTGGATTAGTGTCAAGTAAATTGGTTGGCTTTTAGTGCTTGCATCGCTCAGGCATGGATGCAATTCCCACTTAGGAAATGAAGATTTATATCTCTTCCTGTTAACCTCAGGAATGAAAATGAGTTGCTGGTTATGCACAGAACACACACCCTGGATCTAGCAGAATCAGTCCAATGAGAGCTTGCCTTCACATTGAAGGGTAATGGCAGCAGTTTCATGGGAATTTGACCACAACAAACTCCCCTCCAAGTATCTCACCATTCTGAGTTTGAACTGTGCCACTGTTCCTTCAGCGTCGCTGCTTCTAAATCCAGGAACTCCCTTCCTAATAACATCAAAGCTGTACCCAAGTGCTAAGGAGTTTGAGTGTTCAATAAAGTAACTCATCACCTCCATCTGTGGGTTAATTAGGGAAGGGCAATAAATCCAATCCCATTGAATGAAGTCCTATCCCAGGCATTCGGGTTCAAGTTGTAGTTTCTAACTGAACACCTACAATTGGTCAGGAACACGTTCAGAAGCAAAGTGTGGGAGTGAAGCAATGGGAAAAGCAACAATGGCTGTGAGGGCGGGGGCGGGGGCATGAGGCAGGAAGTGAGTGTGGAACTGTTGGTGCAAGGATCAATGTTGGCTCCAATGGGCCAGGCTTTACATTTGCTCAGTAACCAAAATGAACCTATTCTTCTTGTTAGGTTCCCTCAGTGTGTGTTAACGTTGTTCATGGGCCCCAAGAGGATGGGCCCATGCTCTTTAACTTGTCAGCTGAAACAGGTGAAATTGTCGGTTTTAAACCAAAGGGTCCAGGCCCAAAACGTCAGCTTTTGTGCTCCTGAGATGCTCGCTGGCCTGGTGTCTTCATCTAGCTCCACACGTTATTATCTTGGATTCTCCAGCATCTGCAGTTCCCATTATCTCAGGAGAAAATTGTCTCATTCCATGTATTTTCACAGGAGAATATTGAGCTGTCAACAATCCGTGTTGAAAAGTGGTGGTAGATTGAAATTCACACTGAGTAACACTGATACAGGAAAGTTCCCCAAGTTACTGTGATTGCGTGGTTAAGGAAATGCCCTAATGGATGGGTAAAAAAAATCAGTGTGCAGTAAACAGGCGATCTTGAGTTAAAATCCCAGCGGTGCCTGAGCTTTACATTGAAGATTCCTTGTTTCAACGCTTCTGAAATGCCATATAACAACAAAGTTACTTGCCCCCGCTTTATTCATTCACAGACTGAAGGTGTCACTGGCTCGGCCAACATCTATTGCCCGTTGCTAATTACCCACCATGTTTGCTGTGGGTCTGGAGTCAGACGTAGGCGCGATCAATAAGGATTAAGGATGCCTGAAGGACATTAGGGAACCGCATCGGTTTTGGTCCCCTGATAATGGATGTATGGCCATCATTGCATTCTAAATTACACATATTTATTGAATTGAAATCCCATCATTTTCTGGGGGTGATATTTGAACTTTGGTCTCCAGAACGTTACCTGACTTTCTGAATAAACAGTCCAGCGACAATACCACTCAGCCATTACTTGCCCTGTTGGTGCAGAGAACTGAGCATGGTTCCTATGTTTTAGTGCAGACAGTTATCATTTGATGCTGGCACTCCTGTCGCCTGTTTTCTCCCCATCAGGGAATCGTTTCCTGCTAACAAATAATTCATCCTGAGGTTTGGTCGGGATAACAAGGTGAGGCAGAATAAACTGCAGCCTTCCTGCGGAATATTGTGGTAATGAGACAGGCACCATGAGCTGATCACACTCATTCTCTGCTGTCACCATTCATTCATTTTACACCAACAGTAAAAACATCACAGCAATCATATAATTGTGGCATTTTGTTTCTTTTCTGGTGGATTAGGAATTCTATTTAGAAGTCGAAACACTCATCATGTTTTGAGGGAATAAATGTCTCCTTGGCTCAGTCCTAAGTAACAGAAACACTATTTGGAGAATGTGAGCCCAGTTCCAGGCTTTACAATCGGGGTGGGAAAGTCTCTCAGCAGCTCCAGTCTCAAACACTGTCCAGTCATCAGACTTTTCAAAGAGCAGCAACGGGAAATGAGGGATATAGATAGAGAATCCCTACAATGTGGAAACAGGCCCTTTGGCCCGACAAGTCCACACTGAACCTCAAAGCATCCCACCTCCCTATAACCCACCTAATCTACACATTCCTAAACACGACGTGCAATTTAGCACGGCCAATCCACCCACCCTGCACATCTTTGGACTGTGGAAGGAAACCCATGCAGACACGGGGAGATTACACAAATTCCACACAGACAGTCGCCCAAGGCTGGAATTGAACCCTGGTGGCTGGCACTGTGGGGCAGTAGTACTAACCACTGTGCCACTGTGCTGCCCTCAATATGGATGGACAGAGTTGGAGAATATAAAATTTGGTGAGGTGAATACCCAGAGACAAATAGAGATGCATATTGAGGCAGACACTAAAAGGACCAATTCTCCATTCGACATCGCTGCTAACTAACTGAAAGGAAAAGGCAAATAAACCCTTTTAAGCAGAGCCTTTTACCACCTGAGGGCCACGGAAGCAGCATTACAGGCGATAAAAGTCTGTTAAAGTAGTAAAGTTGACGATGGGAAATTAATGTGATATTTTAATAAATATGCTGATTTGACAGATATAAGTGATCATTTCCCTGGCATTATAATATAAAAAGGCATAACTGACCTGGTTCTGATGAACAGTCAGTGGATCTGAAATGTTAACTGTACCTCTCCACAGATGCTGCCAGGCCTGCTGGGCCTCTCTGTCAGTTCCTGTTTTTGTTTCAGATTCCCAGCATCCACAGTTCTTTGTTTCACGTGAGCTTGAGTATCGTTTGGGACACAGTTAGTTACCTCACAGCCCCTTTCCTTCTCCTCATAGGGAGGCGATGCAATCCATGCAATCGATTGTCGGAAGAACCCTCCGGTTCACTAATGCCCTTTAGGGACAGAAACTGCCCATCCTCACCTGGTCTGGCCTACATGTGACTACAAAGCCCCAGCAATGTGGTTGATTGAATAAATGCTGCCGAGCCAGAGACGCCAGTTAATGAATAAAAGTACAATGAGTCAGCAAAGCTGTCATCGCCAAAAGCGAGGAGGGAAGATCTTCCACTCAGTATTTCAAACCAGGGCCGTGGTTCCAAAAGCGCCAAATCCGAACCACTAGACAACCAAAGAACATGCCGGAGATGCTTGTATCATTTCTCAAAAACGTTGTTTTTGCCTTTCCATTTTCGATCCTTTTGGTGACAGGTCAGTTTCTCCCAGTCTGAGTTATTATCGCGTGGAAAGAGACTATCAGGGCCATTGTGTCTGTGTGTGTCATCAGGCATCTATCCTATTCTAATCTCATTTTCCAGCATTTGGCCCACCGTGTTGTGCATTCTGACACATCAAAGGCAAACGTCATTGAGATTAACCCTGTAATCAAGGTTTTGTGACTGTAAAACAGTGGTACAGCCTACTTATGGAACTCATCCTCATGTTTAGCCACAGAGGGAGATACACAGGCACATTGCTCAGGATGACACTAACTCCAGGCGCTTCACGTTCACTCTCTGTCCCCACACATGTTTTGCCCACAACAGGCAGATTTATATGGAGCACAAGCAAGTTCTCCAAGCAATGAGACCTGTTGTTCTGAGCTCAGAAATGAAGCCAACAGTGAGCTGAAAAGGTCCCCAAAACTGCTCAACTTCCAATTTTGTAGTTTAGCTTCAGGGAATTGGCAACGAAATCACCCACCCTATATTCCAACTTCAGGTGAACATGTCATCTTGCTAGCCTTGAAAATGGGCAGGTTGCACTCAAGCCAGGCAGGACTCGAACCTGCAATCTTCTGATCCGAAGTCAGACGCGTTATCCATTACGCCACTGGCTCGCAATGATGAACTGGCTTCTTGTTGAGTTGAGATGTTTACAGGGTCCAAGGTGGAAATGTGATACATGAGGTGAGCACCAGCAAAGGCAATCTCTGTCACTGCTTCATTTCAATGGGCCTCATTTTGTGAAGCAGAAAATTTCACTTGCAAAACAAAAACAAATTTGTCCTCAGATGACTGCTTCATTGTCATCTGTTTCTCTGCTGAGACTTGGCATCATTTCATTCAGTTATTGTGCAAGTTTACCGACCAATCCAGTGAAACATAATTTCATACGATTACTAACCCTAAACCTTGGTCAGGTAAGTGAATGCATGTGATGTGTTCGCAGCAAACACCCTTTTTGATCATAGGCTGAAATTGATTTCATAAAGAACCACCCCCAAGCTCCCCCAAACATTAAAAAAATACATCAGAGGCAACAACGGCTCATGTAGGATTCAAGCCAGCAACTTGTCACATTTCTAACAGCCACCTGATGTGAGAATCAGACCACAAGGCCAATGACGCAGTCTGAGGACACCCCACTTAACAATAAATGAGGTGCCACTCAGGCAGTGATAGTCTCCCTACCTTGGATGTAGGAGAAAGAGTTCAAGTTTTATCTGCTCCAGAGGTATGTAATAAGATATCTGAACGTGTTGCTTAAAAAAAATCCTACTTCCCAATGCAGCAGTGAATATTTTCTTTTTGTTCTGTCTCTCTACCACGGAGTCAGAGCTCTCTCCATCAACAAATGCATTAAGCCATTTAGCCACGGGCAGGCAGTGCTGGGAGTGGTATACACTTTGTCGCTGTCTGTCAAACACTGGAAGAAGGAAGGAGCAGAAGGCATGGAATCAGACTTGTGTAGCAAATTTTAAAGGCGATTTGGAACTTTCATCAAATGACATTGATCAGAGGCAGACAGAAAGATGGAGAGCTGCTGGGAAAGATAGAAGTCGAAACTAGAGATTAGTCTGTACAGCAACTTAAAATGCAATCTTTCTGTGCAGCCTGTTTGATGTTCAGAATTTGTCTGGACACAGGGCGTCCGGCGTTAAGTGAATCTGAGTGAAACACTCACGCACTGAGAGACACCCCCAACGACCCCGAGTTGCTGGGCTGCAGACAGTACAACGTGGAAGGGAGGGTTAATAATGAGCCATTGTTTCTCCCCCACCCGCTCCCTCACAGAGACAGAGAGAGTGACGTCATAAACCCATGGTGTCATTCACATTCACATTCAGCCCATCGAGTCCACAGCGACTCTCTGCCTCTTGTATTTCTCTGTAGTTATTCACAATTTTTGATATCTGTCCCTAATAATGGTGAACTGTGTATGTGTCATGATGCAGTCTCTGGCATCCTGACCCTTTTGTCATTCATGTCTGAAACAGCATTGGGAATTACTGCCAGGCATGACAAAAGAGACTGCAAGTAATACGTTCAGAGATAATGGGAACTGCAGATGCTGGAGAATCTGAGATTACAAAGTGTGCAGCTGGATGTGCTCGTAAGGTGCTACTTGGCCTGCTGTGTTCATCCAGCTACACACTTTGTTATGCAAGTAATGTGTTTCTACTTAACCGGATTATTCTCATCTCAGAGAGGAAGTTTGACGATTCAGCTCGGAGCAGACCAACTGAGAACAGAAGAAGACCATTCAGACCTTCACAAGTGTATAATCTCACCTGTATGAACTTGGCCACAACAAACTCTAAACATTTTCATGTCGCATCTCTTTCTGCTTCTGTCCCTGCCTCACCTCTAGCTTCCTCTGACCGCCCAGATCTGAGGTCAATGAGCTGCTCGATCCAAATGCAGTCAGATCGTGAAGCCAATCTTTACCTTGGCAGCAGGTCCAGGGAATGTCAGGCACAAGGAACGGATTGAGAAGCGATGGGTTATCACATGGTTGTGCGAAGAGACACCAGGATTCCATCTTCCTGTCTCCCAGATACTGATTCCAGGAACATGCACAGTGCCAGTTATCCCCAATCCCAATGGATGACGTGTCTGATCGCCAGATGAGGGGACAGTCAGACCGACACCTTCCTGGCTCGGGTGCATTTTGAAAACGCTGTCCTGTCACTTCACAAACGAAGCTGACCACAAATGATCATAGAGTGCTCGAGCACAGAAAAAGACCCTTCATCCCATCCGGCCTGACCAGTTGAACTCAAGACTTTGACTGTTCTCGGAACAAAATCAAAATTGCTGGATAAGTTCAGCAGGTCTGGCAGTATTTGTGAAGAAAAATCGGGATTAACACTGTGGGTTGGCTGACCCTCTCTCAGGGCTGACTGTTCTAGTCTTATTTGCCAGCAGATGGCTCACAGCCTCACCACGGCTGGCCCTGCAAGTGGATATCTTCAAACTGGTTGACGTTTATGAAGGTTCGTGCCTGTTCTGCAATGACAGGCAGTGAGTTGCCTTCTCCCCACCACTGATGCCCTGAGTGAAAAGTTTGTTTCCCACTGCTTTGATTTCTGTCACATGCAAAATGGAGGGAACATACAGCCCTCACACTTGTCTCCAGTTTCCCCCCACCCCCGCCACAGTCAACAGGATTTGAACCAGCACAGGGATGCCCCAACAAATTTGGAGCCCTTTACCTGAACCACTTGGCCATGATTACTGCAAGTGGTATGATGCTGTTTATCTTTTCAGGTCGCCTTTGGTGGTCAGGTGAGCTGTGGCAGAATGAATTCTTGCCTGGTTAGTTTGAATCCAATCACTCTGCAGATTTTTAACGTATGAAATTTGGTTCATGGTGATTCTGGTTGATTTATTCCAACAGATAAAATAAACATTCATTTGCAAGCAAAATATAAACTGCAGAAAAATAGCTCAGCAGATCTGGGAGCATCTGTGGGCCAAGATTTTCAATCAAGATTTCAGACCCTCTTCAGAACTCTGTTTTCTCCTTTCTGTAGTGCAGTTTCTGTTCATCGTTCTGACTCGAAGCATCCCCAGCTCTTTATGGAAGTAAGGAAAGCAACATCAAAATACCAGTCTGGTCACTCACCGGACAAGATTTACGTTTGGGAAATATCTTCCTGACTGCATTAAAGCCTGAAACAGTGCAGTCAAAAGGGAACTGGTGGAGTGAGAACAGCTCTTGTTCCTTCCTCAGTGGCTTCAAACCCCCAACATCATATTTCACAGTCAAAAGCGACAGCCATTTGCATCACAGAAAATGGCAAGCAATTGTAGCAGCCCTTAACACGGGCTCGTAGTGAATTCAAACTCCCACCTGCCTCGAATGGAATGATAATAGTCTTGTGTCAGCTGTACTTTTCCGAAATTGGAGATATTTCACGAAAAAAACAGCAGTGTTGCAGAATCAACGCACAGAATACTGCAGAAACTCAACAGGTCCAGTGATATTGGTGGAAAGAAAAACAGAGCTGAGGTTTTGAGTGCAGCTGTATTCTTGTTCACAGCATGTGTGCCCTGAATGTCGATGCACTGCCAGAACTGAGAAAACATGACATTGTTTTGACAGAAATATAGCTGGCAGGATTTGACCCTACATGGGGAAACCCCAAGGTATTTCTAAGCCATTGCCTTAACCACTTGGCTACAACTACAGGCCACTGAGCATCTGTTAATATTTCTCATGAAATGGTTCTAACAGGAAAGGTGAGTGCTCGATTTGTGATGTCTGCACCATGATCCTAATATCTCCTGTCACCCTGTACTTGATCAGAACAGAGTCGGCTGTTGTGGGATTGAACTGAACTAAACACATTGATGAACGATAGAGTGGATGGAAAGGATCCATCTCCATGAGCAGAGAGATTGAATGTCAGGGCAATGGATCGAGAAATAATTATGTACTTTTATTTTAATCACGCCTTTCACCACCACCTAAATCGCAGCCACCGAAGTACGCTTGGAACAGATTCATTTTTGGGAAATCTAACGTGCAAATCAGGGCAGTTGGTTCAATGAGAGGCCTAGAAACAAAATACTTTAAATACTTACAACTGGGGCTGGGGACGCCAGTGAGTTCACACCGAACTTTGGAGGCTTGTTGTGTTCTGATTTATACCCGAGTGAGTTATTTCAGGGAAGCGAGTTGCCCATTTAAATCAACGATAAGGTGGGTGTTCTCACACTCAGGGAGAAGCAAATCTGTGGAAGTCTTGAAAACAGAGGCTGTGCTGGCTTGATATATTCAAGGCTGAGACAGACAGACATTTCGTCATTTCAGGAGTCAAGGGCCACGTGGATAAAGCAGAACAGTGGTGTCGAGGATTACCAGATCAGCCTGGACCTCATTAAAATGTATAGCTGACCTGATTGGCCAAATGGCTTCCATCTGCTCCAATTGCTTATCTGTCATTTGGAAAATGCTAGGGAACAATTTAAAGGAAAAAATAGCAGAACTTTCACCAAAGATGACCGCAGTCAAACTGAGTCAACATCGTTTGATGAAAGGAAATATGCACTTGACACTTTTCCAAGATTTGCTTGCTCATCAGAGAATGATGAAGGGTCTCGGCCTGAAACATCAGCTTTTGTGCTCCTGAGATGCTGCTTGGCCTGCTGTGTTCATCCAGCTTCATATTTCATTATCTTGGATTCTCCAGCATCTGCAGTTCCCATTATCACTGATACAATTTCAAAGGGGCTGGGTTTCCCCTCTGATCAACAGTGGGGTGTGCCTGCACAGCAACGATTGCAGCGGATTGAGATAGCGGCTCATCAGTTCCCTTCTCCAGGACAGAAATGGGTGAACTGAGAGAAATTTAACAAAATTTCACATCGCAATTATCCTCCTTTTCACATCACAGCAAATAACTGCGTTAAGAATTAATGCAGGATTTGATTTCACAGCAGCAGTCGTGCAACGATCTCCATTCGCTTTCAGTGAAAAGAGTGAACAATGCATCTTGTCTGGAACATAAAGCAGCAGAGCAGCCTGCTTGTTCCGGAGATCATGCTGGGGACATTCCATGCTTTAATGGGCCGAATGGTCACTGTGTATGCATTAGGTTTTCTGTGATCTCTGAGTCTGCGTGTTTTTTTTTTCTTATTTAGAATTTTGAAATTGTCTGCACCAAAATGTGCGGCTCATTCACATCTGTTCAGAAGAGAGGCGGCCTCAATAGGACTCCATTTAACAACATTGTGCACTGTTCTCAAATCTGGAAAACAAATCCTCATGGACAATTTTACATCCCGCTGTCATGGAGCTTTTCGTTCTATGACATGACCCACACTACACCAACTATCATCACCGTTTCTATGTTTAAGAATACACAGCTATTTACATACATCTCTCAAAGAAGAGTGAATATCTAAACAGATACAAATTTTCAGCAAGAAACAACGGATTATTGTTGATGGTTGTTTTTGTCACTGATAACCTGTTTCCAGTGTTGTTTCAACAGGCTCTGTGCTAGGTCACGTGATATATGTGGCAGACACAGAAACATTATGGCAGGAAGAGGCCAGTCGGTCCTTCCAGCCTGGTCCACTATTTACTATGGTCAGAGACATCACCCAACTTAGTTCCCTGTTTTACGAGACCTAAGAACCATAACTAACTCCGTCTTTGAAAAATAAACAATCTTTTAGCTTCAACCGCTTGTGATGAGCAGAATGCTTCAGATGTGTTATTTTATGGTGATGACGTTCCCCTCACCTCATTCCTATATGGCTACAGCTTATCCTCAAGCTGTGGTCTCTGGGTTTGGACTCTCCAGTGATCGGGAACATGCATCTTTTGTTTACCTTGCCTCGTCCTGTTGGTGTTTTATAGGTTGTTTGGAAATGTCCCTCATTGGCCTACAGTTACGTTTAATGATTTGTAGATCAATGTCAGAGGCATGGTTAAGACGTTTTCAGGCAACACAAGACTTGGGAACTTCATTGAAAACGAAGAGTGTCGGTGTAGTCTGCAAGAAGATATCGATGGACTGGTCAGGCGTGCAAAAAGGTGACAAATGGAATTAAGCCCAGAAAAAAGTGGAGTTGTATTTGGGGCGATCCAACACAGTAATGGATTGCACAATTTAGAAAACAATACGAAGGGACATTCTGAGGATGGATATATGTGAAAGGCATCAGAAAGATTTATGGGGCGAGGACATGTTTTCAGACAGGGGGTGGTTGGTGTACGGAAAACACTGCCGGAAATATATGAAACAGAAGCACTGAGTGCGTTTGAACCCTCCCTGGGTTTTCCAGTCGTGTTCTATAATTGAAGATCTGCAGCTGCAATTGTGGAAAGTGGGCTGAGGTAAGTGTTCCATTTCTCCTTCAGCACAGAGAAACTGGGCAGAGTGACCTCCTCCTCGTCTGCACATTTCACAATATTTTCAAATAAATTGATGTCACCAAGAAGGGACCTTTACATAATTGAGCACTGGCTGATCTCAGTGAGTTGATGGCTCTCTCTCAACAGCTTTGTCGGTCCTTCATTGTGCATCTCCTCAACAAGTCTTGTTGCTGCTGTGTGGAATGAACATGTGAATATTTGTCTCGTTCAGTGAGCCAACACTAAACAGCAGGCAAGAGCATTCCTTGTGAAGTGGAAGCAAGCTGGACCCGTTAACCAGGGATCAGTGTTTTCAAATGGTCCAATGCTGTTAACATTTTCTCCAGTGATCCACAACATCAGATCCTCTCTATGCTGACCTGCCAGTTTCATTTGTTTCACCGAAAGTGATTTTCCACAAGCTGACAGTAGACCCCTCAATCTAAATGCAATCTCTCAAACTGTTGCTATTGCTGGTTGGACGCTGTAAATTGTTGGATTGTGCAGACAAGGGCAGTTTCCCAATACGCATTCGCTTGTTCAAATGCAAAGCGCTGCGTGCCAGAGGAAGGAAATGGCTGAACACATCTGGCAATGACCTACGCTGGTCCAGGAGAAAGGCCAGAAACAGTAGGCTCCTGGGAGCATAGAGTCAGAATGGGAAGCAGCTGTTATTGAACCAGTTTGCTGCCTTTTCTCCCAAAGCAACAGAGAATTGACTTCGTTTAGAAAGAGGTATACTAAATCTGTTGTTAAAACTGTTGCATTGCCAATGCCTCAAAACCCGGGCAGGTTGCCTTCCATTTTGTCAAATACCCTGAACAGTTTTTCGAACAGAGCTGCACTCGATGATGTCGGACTTCCTGATATCGCAGTTTGAGCCACAGGGTTCATTGAGGCAAATATAGCACAGCAACACACATGGAGAAAGTGAAAACAAATATTTTGGATGTTTGCCCACGCAGTGGGAAAATAACCACCCAGCAGAGAGGCGTGGGTCTGGTGGCATTATCGCCAGGCTATTAATTCGCAGTCACAGGTGTTGTTCTTTGAATTCAATAAAATCCTTCAATTAGGAGTCAAATGTTGGGAAAATCCCAACCCAATAGACTTTCGAGAAGGCATTAAATGCATCCCAAGGCAACGCCAATCCAGTCCAGTGATCTGAGCTAACCAACTTTCCGTAATCTAACATTTAAAACACAACTCCCGAGATGCTGCTTGGCCTGCTGTGTTCATCCAGCTTCACACTTTATTCGCTCAGTTCCTTTACAATTTTCAATGAGTCACATGGAATAATAAGACACACCTTTAAAAACCATGTTTTCTTTATAATAAAAAATGTTAAGTGCTACACCTCCATGCAACTTCATTACAACTAAAGACAAGCAAGTGGAGGCTGCTACCCTCCGAATTCCTTAGTCAACCCAGTCTTGTGAAAGGATGCTGGTCACATCAACCCGTATTCAATGCAGCTATATTTTCTGTGCGGTACAACCTCTTTTGTACTGCAAGAATGGAATTTGTTGTTTCTGCTCTCAGAGCTGAGTTGGTTTCACCAATATCTTGCTCAGCTCCCTGCTTCCAGTGAACACTTTAATCAGGAACAAATCTATCAAATTCTTTACGGCCCAATACAGACTGATCCTGCTAACATGCAGAAGTCACACATTTCCACTTTCACTATCTCAATCATTTGACACAACATTTAAAAAGCTTAATGAGATGAACATATTTTTTTTCCATCATTGGAACGACTTGTACGAATTTGCACGTGGGAAGTTGAGTACTATGAAACAGAGAAACCGTTTTTTTTTCAGATTTTATCACACAACAGTGTCAGCGATACAGCGAAAACATCACCTCCGTTTCTTTCTCCTCAGATGATCCTTCTCCAGTTGAAAATTAATGCTAATCAGTTGACAGTTGAGGTATATCCCCCAGGTATGGATCATTATCCGAACACAGAGAGTGATCTTCTCCAATAAATTCGGTTTTGATTAACTACTTTTTTTCCCCAACAAGCTGATGTCAGCATCTCAAACAGCTGGTCACCGCCTCCTCCCCTCCACCTAATTTGTTGTGTCAGAGCACACAAGGCTATGGGCCAAGTGCTGGGAACTGGGATGCTGAGCCTCTTTCCGTGTTGGAAAAGCACAATGATTCAATCATATTGGAGGACAAAGAATGCCAGAGGAAAATAAAAGCCAGAAGCTGTGTCATTAAGAAACAATGCAGCTCCCCTGTCAAGTGTCCCTGGTGGTCTAATGGTCAGGATTTGGTGCCCTCACCGCTGTGGCCTGGGTTCAATTCCTGGTCAACGAATCAAGATTTATCATTCCTGATAGTGGTAACAGCAAAAGCAGCGCAGCTCTGAGTGGATTTGTTTGAAAGCCTCAGATCAGTTAATGTCCCCAAGAACATCAGAGTCCATGTTTCAGCTTCTTAAAGAGAGGAAAGGTCCCGTAACTGTCCCTGCTCAGTGGGACTATTCATCTTTGTGCTCTGTTTTTAACAGGGACATGAGCAGTAATAGTAACACTCACAAGATGAATAACAAGCAATGAGAATCATCATCACGGCTTCACCTACATAGCCTTCCTTTCCTGTTCTGGTGAGTTTCAATACCAAATAAAACATGTTTGTCGTCAGGAAGCAACGATTCAATGAGATCACCACTGACATGAAAAAAAAATCACCTCTACTTTCCTGCTTTTCCTCCACAACCTCAGTTAAACTTGAGCCTAATCACAACATTGTATATTACTGACAATTTTCAGAAAGTTGGATAACATTAATGACCTGTGCAGGCTGGCAATAAATTGAATAATATGAAATGAGCTAAAAAGGCTTCCCGCAATTCAACCCAGTGCAGGGCTAGCCACATGAGAAAGGTCAAAGCGCGAAAACATTACCTCCATTTCTCCCTGCACATATTTCTCTCCTGACAACTTGAATATTTGCATATTTTTTCTTTATAATTGAGACATTTTCACTGACAGACCTGTGCTGCAGAAAACTACTTTGCTCCAGATTAAAATTGCTGAGTACCCTTTCGCACAGACCAATTCTCAATAAGCCCTGATTCATGTCAATAAAAGCTGCTCTGGGAGAGGTTGGAGCTCACAGCCTCAGCATTGCACGCACCTCGACACCGTCATAGAAGGACGGCGTGCTCACCGATTGTGTTGCTTCTATCTGTAGCACCCTGCTTACTGCTGATACAGCACTGCATTCTCTCATCCTTCTGCACATGATCCCCGCGGCCCTATCTCGGTTTTGTCGCATTGTCTCAGTTATAATGCACAGACTATCCCGTCGCCTATTACCACAGAGGAGCTCCTGCACTGATTGCCATCCCCATTTCCGGTTCTATCTTCATGGCTGGGCAATTGAGTTTCTCTGATTCCAGCCCAGGAGCTGGGATTGTATGGTTGTCAGCAGCAGTGGTTGCTTCCATGTGTGAGGGATCTGGTGAAGTAACCAATGCTAAACTGCATTGCTTGCCTCTTCCCGCAGACATTTCTCCCTACTACTGTCACAAACCCTCTGTTACATCCTTCCTCCCACATTACTGAGGCACTGCACAATCTAACACTCGCTCCACATTGACACATTGACACAGTGCGTGTTTTTACTATCTGCCCTCCCATTCACGGTGGGACATGTCACAGGAAGGACGGTGCTGTCTGAACCAGCGCCGGGCAGATCTGCAGCTCCAGGGGAGACAGACTATCACTGAAATTGCCAACATGCACCTTCTGCAAGGTGCACCTTGTATCTGTTTTGTAATGAAAGCGCTTAGATAGATTACTTCTGGATTGAAGTGTTTACTGGAAGCAGGAATTTGATAAAGATACAGGGCAAACAGATTGAGATTTGACTGAAGAAACAGCAAAAAGCTTCAACATTTTAGTGTAGATTTGTAGTTTGAGTTGTGGATGTTGTTGCTCGTTGTCTCGCTGAGCTGGTTGGTTGGTTGTTCTGCAGACGTTTCATTACCCTATCGGTTAGCAGCATCAGTGCAACGTTTGATGAAGCGCTGTTGTGTTTTCCCGCCTGTTATTTAAACTCTGGTGTCTGTTGAGCTGGAAAACCTCGCTTACGGTTTTCTTCACAATGGAGTGCATTTGGGGTCGAGCTCTATTTGTTTATTGAAGGCTTTCTCAGTGTAGTACCAGGTTTCTTGGAATTTCCGTGCTTCTCTCTGCTTTGCCTGCTCCAAGATCCTGGCATTGTCCCAATCAAAATGGTGGTTCTCCTTATTCATGTGGATGGAGATGAGTGAGTATTAATTGTGTCTTTTTATTGCCAATTTATGTTTGTGTACCCTTGTGATTAATTTCCTTCCTGTTTGTCCAATGTAGTATTTGCTGCAGTCTTTGCAGGGAAGCGTGTATGTGGCATTGGTCTTGTTCATAGTGAGTGGTGGGTCTTTGTTCCAGGTGAGCGGTTGACAGAGGGTTGATGTGGGTTTGTGTGCTGCTCTGATGCCCAGTGGTCGTAGGAGTCTTGCAGTCAATTCAGACCTGTTCCTGGTGTAATGTAACTTGATGAGTGTTTCAGGGCGTATAGTATCTTCCTGGTGTTGTTCGTGTGATAGGTATCTTCTGACCCAGTTTTTCGGATATCCATTGTCTTTGAATACTTGGAAGAGGTACTCTCCTTCTTTCTGGTGTTATGCAACATCTGCAGAACAACGAATCAGCTCGGTGAGCCAACCAAACACAAGAAGATGGTATGTCACTGCCTCGAAGCATTGTGCTGTAGTGAGGCAAATATTTAGCTGTTCATCATAATTACAGACAGGAAATTCATTTTCCCAACATGAAAGGAGTCTTTACGTAGCAGACGTTATGTAAGTAATCCTTTCACCGAAATAATCATACTCTGTCTCGTGTCTCCTCAGCACGTTATCTGTCATTGTATGGGCACTGAAGGTGCTTTCATAGAATCCTGACCATGTCCAAACAGGTCCTTGGCCCAAGAAGTCCACACTGAACCTCAGACAATCCCAACAAGACCCATTCCCCTGTAACCCACCGAATGTACACGTCCCTGAACACTATGGGCAATTTAGCATGGACAATTTACCTAACCTGCATATATTTGGATTGTGGGAGGAAACCAGAGCACTTTGAGGAAGCCCACGTAGAAACAGAGAGAATGTGCAAACTCCACACAGTCGTCCGAGGATGGAATCAAACGCAGGTGAGGCAGTAGTGTTAACCACTGTAGCTACTGTACCGTCCTTTGTTCGTTCTGCGTGTCTAATTGCCTGACTCTTACTTTCAGGGTGATGTGATGCTTTGGGATTGTGAAGCGAGAGTCAGGCTGCAAAAACATGTGCTCATCTTCAAAAGTGAAGGAAAACAGGCAAAGAAAATTGAGCTTTCTGTTTTGAATATTCTGAAATATCTCCTTTAACCACTGCTGTTGCAGCTGTACTGAGCCAACTCTTATCCTAACTTTTCATTTCACATCAGTCCGAATTTCAGTCTGATACTATTGCACTGTTAAGGTTTGATGCACTTATCTTGGATCCAACATTTGCTCTTTTAGACTGAATGGAAAAATCAGATCACTGCTTCTGAGTTGCATTATCACTCTAAGAAAGAACTGCAGTGGGCTCTTACTTGCTCAAACTAGTAACCAGTAGGCTGTGAGGCACAGGTGGGGATTGAACCCACAATTTTTGGTTTACGAGACTAAAGCCTTTCCTCTTGGCCACTGGGCCCTGCTTTCTATATTCATTAAACTGATACACTGTATTGGTTCGTTAACTACAAGTATGATTTTTGTTTTTAAATTGTTGGAAAAGTTACAAAACTGACAAATTACCTGATGTTAAAGTACAAAACAGGATGATCAAGAGACAACAGTAAATGATTGAGTTCAGACAAATTCTGAAGTAAGTAGAAACAGGCAGCATGGTAGCCATGTGTGTAATGCAGTCTAACCACATAACCATCAATGGTTAGTACTGCAGCCTCACAGCACGAGGAACCCAGGTTTGATTCCAGCCTCGGGCAACTGACTGTGTGGAGTTTGCACATTCTCGTCATGTCTGTATGCGTTTCCTTCGGGTGCTCCGGCTTCCTCCCACAGTCCAAAGATGTGCAGGCTAGGTGGATTGACCATGCAAAATTGCCACAGAGTGTTCAGGGAGGTGTAGGTCAGGTGGGTTATAGCAGAATGGGTCTGGGTGGGATGTTCCGAGGTCTGGTAAGGACCTGTTGGGCCGAAGTGCCTGTTTCCACACTGTAGGAATTCTAATTTGGGTCGACCCATACAGGAATCAGATTGCAAAAACTGAATGTGGATTTCTTGCTGCAATTGTCTTGGTTTTAATGAGCACACAACTGCAGATCTTTGCAGTAATGATTTCCTAGCACAGAGAAGGAAATGCCTGCTTGCGAGGTCGCGTCAGGAATGTCCATTGGATTCATCCCAGGGTTGTGAGGATCGACAAGCATACAAATAATATCAGTCAGTGCGCTATAAGTTTAGAATGGTGACAGATGGAGAATATATGTTCGTTCACAAAATAATCATTTGGTAGAATTCAATACAGAGAGGCACAAGTGATGCACAAACAGAACATCTACATGGAGAGATGATACACAATAAATAGGAGATTCCTTTTTTTAAAAGTGTTGATTTCAGTTTCAATCTGACATTTAGTGAAGGATATAGAACTGCCCTTACCCAGTCTGCAATGGAAGTGACTCGAGCCTCACAGAGAGGTAATTGAATAACAGTTACATTTTGAAAAAGCTGAGAGTCAGTTGGGTCACAGGGATTTAGGGATGTTGGCATTACAAGCCTTTCCCACATTCCATGAAAGTACCAAAGAAGTGAGTCAAGAGCTTTTGGTCCCCAGAGAGAAGATGTCCATGATGTGGTTAGACAATAATTTAGGTTAGTTGAGTTTATAAATGGAGAAATTACGATAATTAAATGAAAAGATCATTGTACAACTGCAATGCCTGTAGTTCAGTCTCAGTTCGAGCAACGCGTGTAATCCTTGTCCTTCATCCTCACCAAAACGCCAGAGATTAGACAAGACGCAGACGATTTTATCGGGATGGTGGACAGAATGCTGGATTACATTCACGAGATGTTGGAAAAGTTGTAAAAGCTGCACTTGAGGTTGGGAAAATTGGGAAGTAAACTAACGGAAATTTCCCTGACGATGCGAGTTTCAGTGTGTTTATATTTGCAGAACAGCCCCTCTTTCGGGGCAATCAAGGTCAAGAAGTCAGAGACTCAAAAATAACGGTGAATGACAAAGAAAACATAGGAGTCGAATTTCTCTTAATCATATAGTTATTTTAGTGGGCAACGATTTTTCAGAAATAAAAGTAGATACTGATTCCTGAGTGTTTTAAAAGATACGTGAGCTAACATACAAGGAGTGAATTTAACAAGGGTACAGAGCCAGTGTCCAGGTCTGCGAGGAATGGGTGCCGGATACTGGGTGACAGGGCAGGATGGGGCAGGGAGATGAATTCGAAATTGAATGACTTCAGGTGCAAAGAAATTTCATGAACATATGATTAAGACTGAGTATGAAAACGCGCATGGTTTTGAAAAGTGCGGCATTGCATTCAAAGGGAAGCCCGTTGTAAATTGCGACACGACTGATCATGATTTTCAAAAACAGATAAAGGAACTGCAGATGTAAATACATTGTGTGAAAGCGTGCACCTGAATAGCATTGTCTGTAAAAATATTTCATGGATTTGAAATGTTTGGCATATGGTTCCCCGTGAAGCATTTTCAATGAAATCCAGCTGTTTTATTTTCAATTGGTAAGGAAAGTCATCCCCTAATAATTACTGAGTGAACCAACTCTTGGAGACACAATTCCTGCTTTTATCTACCAGGTTCAAATTCCACCAGACTTGTGTTTTGGTTCTTTTTCCATGTAGATAATATTCTCACGTCAAACAGAGACATGTGAAAAAGCAGTTTGACGAAATTAAATCAGAGAAAATATTCATGCAAATATAATTGATTCCTTCCCGCTAGCAGTTAGGATTCGGCGCTTTCACAACCTTGGACTATCTCAGTTTTTGTCAGGGAATCAGGATTTATTGTTCTTGATAGTGACAACAGCAGAAGCAGAACAACTATGACAAAAATCCTTTCAATGCCTCAGATCAGTTAATGATTACGAGAACATGAATCAATGCCCCAGATTCTTAAAGACGACCATCTCTGCTTAATGAGACAGTTAATATTTAATTCTCCTCTGATTCCACTTCCCAAAGTGTTTCTTTAAAGCTTCACAAAGCTGAGACTGGGTTTTCCATTTTGTTTCCTTGCCATTGCCAGGAACTGCATGATTGGGTTGGTGGGTCTGGGAAAGGTCCCCATGAGCAGCTTGTAGGTCGATTTCAGCTTCAAATCTTTAATGATGTTGGGACATTCACTCTGATGTTCTTGTTAACATTTAATGATTTTCTCCTGTGAAAGGATTCTCGTTCATGTGCAACAGAAATTCAAACCTCATTGCAGCTTCAGGCCAATGAGAAGTGGTAATTTGGGAGTATAAAGTAGTCATGAACTGCACAAGACCAGAGAGAAAACTACAATCTCTGAATCCCTAAACAGATTTCATTACGTCATACATTGTGTTACCCCGGATAGAGCTTAAGAAAGCGAGTCAGGTTTACTTGAAACCAAGTACATTAGGTTTCTAATAATGCAAATGCAGGAGTACAGTCAGTTACTTGTTTTGTCGTTTACCCACAAGAACATTTGTGGAGAATGCCTGAGCATATCTGTATTGGAATCGACCCCCACTCCCATCCCACAACCAAATCATTTACTTCTCATTCCACCTGATGGAGATTGGAGAATATTTCCGGAACCACCCTGTGACACAGAGTCCGGGAGCAATCTCCCCAGTTCAGATCAGAATGTATCAACAAGAAAGTTATATATCAAGAAGAGAGAGGCTGAAAGAATGAAGTTGAGAAGGGCAGGATGAGGGAGAAAAGGACAGACAAACAGGTGGAGAGTGATAAAAGACATTTGGAGACACGTGGAGATAGCCGGGAGAAACGACGGAGAAAGGGTGGGACCTTTAGACCTTTTTTTTCATCATAATTTCTCGTTGGGATATGATCACTTGCCTTAATTCTGCACAGCAGTGCGCCTGTCAGCTGCGAGCTTGTGGTGCAATGGAAGCGTGTGTGACTCCAGGTCAGAAGGTTGTGTGTTCAAGTCATGTCAGGCTTGTGGACTCTTGGCTCAATAAAGTGTTTCTCCTTTATATGCAAGCAGAACGTGTTGTTTCAGAGTGTTGCCTGGTAGTGTTTCTCTTATTCAGTGGCTGTTCAATTACATGTGGCCCTTCTCTGTAAGTTTTATATTGGGAACACTGCTGCAGAGACGTTGTTTGCCCAAACACAAATTTTTCATCGTAGAGTTTAAATGGACACCTGCCTCCATCTGGGCAGCTGCTTCATTCAGTCAGTAACAATGCTGTGCTGCTAACATTGTACAGGTATTTTCTCACTTAATTCGTAAACACACAACTTTATGTTTCAAACTGTCAGGAGATTTCAGCTCCTCCTGTTAAAGCAGATGACGGTGAGTTCAGGAAGAATTTTTCCAATCAAAAACAATTCCCTTTACAGTTGGAATGATCCTTATTGAACAGCAGGAGAGGAAACTGCTGTCCCACAGCCCCTCTTCACATTAACGGTGAAGCTGAACTTTATAGCCTGAATGGGTAAAATCCAATGGTTCAGGTCCAATGCTGTTTGGTGCTGTCCACTTCCTGATTGTTGTGTGAGTGACAGGCAAAATCTCCAGGAAATATATATCATGTGGATGCATTGCCAGGACGACAGAACAACGAATCTAAAGTCAGGAAACTAAAAATCGCCTAATTTTGAAATTCAGGAAATGGGACACATTGAAGATGCATCGGATCTTCCCGCTGTCCCTGAACTCTCTGTGATGAACAGAATCCAAGTGAGAATGAAATTTTTTTGCTAAGATTACAGAAGAAATCTGAGAGAACCCCTCCTGAAGGTTTTGCAAGACACTGAAGATTTCTTCTTCCTGTGTGACATGTTTTATTTTGATCAAATAAATGTTTATTCTCAGATGGGGTTGGGGGTGAAAAGGATTGTGAGTATTCCCAGCATTTTCGAAGTTCATAGGCACAACTCTGGAAAAAGAACAAAGGTGAAAGCCTGTGACAGGCTGAGAGGCACATTTAATTCACTGAAACAAGGAATAAGGAACAAGGCAGAAGAAATGATGATGAAACAACTTTTACTGTTAAGTTGTAGCTTCTTTAATGGTCTCGTTGTTCGGAACAAGCTCCCTCCACTGTAACTGTGATTTAAAATTCAGACAGAGAATGACTCTGTGTGGCTGTTGTGTGAGAAGTCACAGTGGGCAGGGCTTCTTAACAAAGATAAACAAGGCCGTTGAGTGTTTGTAGGGTGGTGCTGGCAGTCAGTCTTACATAGAATGACTTTCAATGCACTTGAAGAATCCAAAATATTATCAGTGGAAAACAAATGCAGAGGAGACAGTGTGAAAGGGCCGCGATTAGCTACAAGGCATGACAGCGTGAAACTAAGACTATAATTTTATCTAAGTCCACCCTGCAATAATGTTGGACGTATCGATTAAATAAGATCATGGGCAAAATGATGGAGGAGAACATAGAACATAGAACAGTACAGCACAGAACAGGCCCTTCAGCCCACAATGTTGTGCCGACCATTGATCCTCATGGATGCACCCTCAAATTTCTGTGACCATATGCATGTCCAGCAGTCTCTTAAATGACCCCAATGACCTTGCTTCCACAACTGCTGCTGGCAACGCATTCCATGCTCTCACAACTCTCTGCGTAAAGAACCTGCCTCTGACATCCCCTCTATACTTTCCACCAACCAGCTTAAAACTATGACCCCTCGTGCTAGCCATTTCTGCCCTGGGAAATAGTCTCTGGCTATCGACTCTATCTATGCCTCTCATTATCTTGTATACCTCAATTAGGTCCCCTCTCCTCCTCCTTTTCTCCAATGAAAAGAGACCGAGCTCAGTCAACCTCTCTTCATAAGATAAGCCCTCCAGTCCAGGCAGCATCCTGGTAAACCTCCTCTGAACCCTCTCCAAAGCATCCACATCTTTCCTATAATAGGGCGCCCAGAACTGGACGCAGTATTCCAAGTGGGGTTCCAAATATGAATAAATTAGGAGCAGAAATATTTGACCCAACGAGTCTGCTGCACCTTTCAATGATAATCTTCAACTCCATCCTGCTGCCTGACCTGGATAGCGCTTGGCCATCTTACTGATTAGACATCTGTCTAGCTCAGTTTGGCAATACCCAACAATCCAGCGTCAACAGCCATCTGTGGGAAAGAATTCCACAAGTTCACTGGCCCCTGAGCAAAGAAACTCCTCCTCATTTCCGAATTAAATGGGCTAAACCTTATCCGGATATGATGTCCGATAGTACTTCTCTCATGCTTTGGGAAACCATTTGCCCATAACCTACACTGTCAAGGTCCCGAAGAAGGTTAAATGTTAATAAATGTTGTTCGATTATTATAAATTCCAGTTAGCCTCCTGTGTTCCAAGGAGAACAGTCCCAGCCCAATCAAACATTCTACAAAGTTGCACCTTATCCAGCCCTGGCAACATTCTCGTAAATCTCCGCTGCAACCTGCAGAGTTCTTGAATATTTGTGAGGCAGACCGAGAGATATTGTGCTCAGCAAATTTTGTCAGGTTTTTCAGGAATTGACTGGAATGGGAATTTAGGATTAGAATCCAACTGAACCTGCGTACATAGAATGTCAGAGCACTGAATTTCCCAAATTCTGGGGCTGGGGAACTGGGATGTTACTACCGTCTGCAGCACTGGTTAATTCCCTGTGTGAAGGAACTACTGAGGCAACCAATGTAAAACTCTATTGCCGTTTGAGAAATACATCCAAGGTCGTAGCGGTGAAAAATAATATTATTTCAACTGGAATATTAATTACATTTGCCAACTGAATATCAGGCAAATTGTTTTCATTTTGAAACATAAAAATATGACACGGCCACTTAGCACATTGAACCTGCTTCGCCGCTTAATGAAATCATGTAAGAACTCCTACTTCACTGACATTTTATTCCTCTTTCCCAGGAGTTCTAAATGTTTTTTAATCTATACAGCACAGTGGAGGCCGGGACGTTAAATGGCTTCAAGGCGGAGATTGATAAATTATTGATCTCACAAGGAAGCAAGGGCTACGGGGAGATTGCAGGGAAGTGGAGTCGAAATGCCCATCACCCATGCCTAAATGACGGAGTGGACTCGATGGGCCCAATAGCCTTACTTCCACTTATCTGTTTTATGGTCTTATGGTCTCATAGAACTATTCATCTCAGTTTTGTACAGTCTGAACATTGACATCCTCCATGGCCCTGAATTCCATAGATTTTCTCCACTCATTTCAGTCAGCTATTTGGCAACAATTTCTGTTGTATTTCTGGTGCTGCTCCTGGCATGCCCTCCAGCATTGTGCTTGTTGTCCATTTCCTACAATTAATTAATACAGAGATAAATACTTGCAGCCCCATGACTGACCATTCTGGAACTCCAGAAATCACATCTTTCCAACTTGAAAAATACACATTAATTCCGATTCTATATTTTCTGTTAATTAAACAACAGGCAGCCTATGCTCATTTAAACCTAACAGCATAAACTCTTACCTTGTCATCGATATTTTATATGGCTTGTTGTTGAGGAGTTGCTAAAAATTCAAATTCACTTCATCTACCACTTGCCTTTATCAACTGTGCTTGTAATGTTCCCAAAGAAGCCTGGCAAAATTCCCATGTCTGCACAACGAACGTCCCAGGCATTCTTTTGGAGACGTAAACCTGATAGCGGATTTTCCATTTGAAGAGAGGCAGTTTGAAGCTTGCATTCACTAACAGCCTACTTTTAGAGATCGTGCAAGCTCCTGCTCGCTGACCTCTGAGGCGCAATCAGTGTGTTCAATTGTTAAACAACAGGGCGATAGTTCAAGGGCACCCAGGCAAGAGTGATTGCTGTTTTCACTTCACCACTTTTGTACGTTACGCAGTTTTGTGTTTTTAATGCGGTTCGGGAAGTGTTTCCCAAATGAAAACCTTATCCAGTGAGTAACCACAAAAATGTTTCCATGTCGCTTTCATAGCTAACGTCAAGAGCTGCAGATTTGGGGAATCTCAAAAAGAAACAAAAACTGCTGGAGAAACTCAACAGGATTGGAAGTACCTGTGAGGTAAAACAGAGTTCTGAAATGTAAACAACTGCACCTCCCAGTCGCTAACCATTTCCACTCCCCCTCCCATTCTCTTGATGACATGTCCATCATGGGCCTCCTGCACTGCCACAATGATGCCACCCGAAGGTTGCAGGAACAGCAACTCATATTCCGCCTGGGAACTCTGCAGCCATATGGTATCAATGTGGACTTCACCAGTTTCAAAATCTCCCCTTCCCCCACTGCATCCCTAAACCAGCCCAGTTCATCCCCTCCCCCCACTGCACCACACAACCAGCCCAGCTCTTCCCCCCCACCCACTGCATCCCAAAACCAGTCCAACCTGTCTCTGCCTCCCTTACCGGTTCTTCCTCTCACCCATCCCTTCCTCCCACCCCAAGCCGCACCCCCAGCCACCTGCTAACCTCATCCCACCTCCTTGACCTGTCCGTCTTCCCTGGACTGACCTATCCCCTCCCTACCTCCCCACCTACACCCTCTCCACCTATCTTCTTTACTCTCCATCTTCGGTCCGCCTCCCCCTCTCTCCCTATTTATTCCAGTTCCCTCCCCCCATCTCCCTCTCTGATGAAGGGTCTAGGCCCGAAACGTCAGCTTTTGTGCTCCTGAGATGCTGCTTGGCCTGCTGTGTTCATCCAGCCTCACATTTTATTATTCTGAAATGTTAATTCTGATTCTCTGCCAGATCTGCTGAGATTTCCCTGAAATTTATGTTATTGTTTTTCAATGAATGTTTCTCCCATCTATTGGGATGAAACAAACAGACCCGCCTGGTACTGAATTTAACTCGTTAGAAATCTGAGAAGTGGTTGGAGTCAAACAAACCTTGGAATGATTCACGCTCCCTCAGCTCCATAGGGAGAAAGGCGAGTAGCTGCTGTACTTCTGAAACTCTAGGCGAGTGGTAAAGGTGATGAGCTTGAAATGCATTGTGGTATCTCTGCACAGCTTTGATTCTTGCCGACAATGAATGAGAGTCGAAAGCAAATAAGAAGGGATTTTATTCTCTGTCTTCTTGTTTTGGAGAGTAATCGCAGAAGGTGGGAATAAGCATTTCACCCAAACCGCAAATGGTGGGAAGACGCAACTCCTTGCCTGTCAGAGTGAAACAAGCAGAAACTTTCAACCGTGTGAAGATACATTTCGATGTACACTTGCATTGCTAAACTTGGTGAGGCCATAAGCCAAGTGCTGGACGAGGGACAGCCAGAAGCGTGAGTTTAACTGGTGCAGACCTGATGGGTTGACTGGTCTTTTTCTGTGCTGGAGACCTGGTGTCAAGGACCTAGTAGTATCATCTACGGTACTGAAAGAAACAGCAATAATTAAAAATAAAAGCACAGAGGAAAATATTATCACCGGGGCAGAGAGGGAATAGCTGTACACATAGCACATCAAAAGCAATGTTAGAACAATAAGATATACTTTTAGCAGCTACAAGACAGCATGAAGCCAGAGATAATGAATGGAAAATTTTAAATTTACAAGCAATGGCCAGTTCAGAAGAAAAAGGTGGAATGAATAAAAGACAGGGCGACATTAGGAGCAGGCACTATTTGGAGAAAAGGAGGCAAAGTGGTAGCGCCCACATTCTGCCAGCAGACATTGTGCAATGTTCACCTGGATTAGCACACATAGGTAGAAATAAAATGATAGAGGTGATATCTACTTGCTGCTGGTGGAAAGGAATGGGAAGAGACAAAGCCAAGTTTTGTGAAAGATGTACTTTATGAGCACAGACAGAACCAGGACAGGGAATTAAAAATAAAATGAGCAATCAACCCGATCCACAGAGGCCGTGGTAACACATTCAAATGGATTTCATAGGGCCACATACACAAAGTCAGAATTTAAAAAAAAAAATGTTTTCTGGCTATTTTGACCAGTTTACCAGATGGGTAGAAGATTTCCCCATAAAAGACTACTGCAACCTCAGTAGCAAAAATACTGACAGTAGAAATAATACCTTGGTGGCCGGTTCCCCTACAAATAGATTCAATCCAATCGGCCCATTTCACTGGCAAGACCCTGAAGGAAGTGCGTAAAGTACTGGGAATAACTCAAAGGTATCATATCCCCTACCACCCACAGAACTCGGGGATGGTAGAGAAGATGAATAGAAGACTGTAAAATGTTCTCACCAAGGCAATAATTGAAGAAGGGTTTAAATGGACCGTTTCCCTACCAGCCAGTCTAATGTCTTCTCAAGGAACAACTCGCAGACTAAAAGGACTGACTCCTTTCCCATTCATTACTGGTCGCACCATGGGCCTCCTGCAAGGTGGGGGGACCAGAAATGGTCAACTCAAAAGGACAGATTTAGGAAGGTACGTGCCAACTTTTCATGCATCTCCAACAGCTGAAATACCCGATCAATCAGGTACAGTAGGTTCATGGCTGGGAACAAGAGGGAATGTGCATGCCCAATGATAAGGGCTGGGGAAGGAGTCTTCATTCATGTACTGCATCCAAAAGGGCAGCGCAGTTCTAAATAGGGTGGCCACTATGAGGTGATTGTCAACAGTGATTGTGGACTTTTGGTCATCAAAATTGGGATCGGCGAATGGAGACACCCGTCACAACTGAAAATATTTAACAATTAACAGAATTGACAAGGCCTCGGGCATGTGTGTTTGCCTTGTGTTTCCACAAGACCCTGTCCCTTATCGTCACAATGACCGTCCAAGGAATATACATTCGAGGAATCGACACTGAGGCACGCAGTGCTCCAAAACCATTGACGTAATGTTGATGACTCAAGGACTATGGATATATACAAAGGATTAGTAAACTTTGATTTGGAAATAAGGGCGTGAGTTGTGCTGCCAGGAACTGATATGTAGCTGATAGAAATCCTCTTAAAGTATCCCGTGGAGATGGTTATCCACTGTTAACATGTAGTCAGGCTGAAAGCCATATGTGGTGTCCCTCTCCTTTGAAAATAGGCAACTGCAGCCGTCCTTGATCTTAACTGCAATACCATGTTCATCTTCAGTGTACAAAGGTAACAACACTTATGCAAATCCTATTAAAATCTTGTATGTGAGCAAAACACATGCCAGTTTCATCTTGCCGGAGTCAGATCTACATGGATCTGGTGGAGCATCGACTCCCTCCAGCTTTTTAGCCATACTATTGAATGCCAGAGATGTGCTCACTTTACTAACGGCATACCAACTGCCAGACGAACTGTCTCAGGGAACAATTGTCCCTGCCATATTGTGACGCAATGGGTCCCCTCCTCAACTGCTCTGAAGTCCATATTATCCTTGTTGGGGCGAATGCTATGATCCTCATGGATGCAAATGAATATGTTATCCTCAACGCTTCAGTGACTACAACCTATTTACTAATTAAATTTAATCTAGAACTTCCACACAATTGTACTGATGCATCAGGTCAACTTTATTTCTGGAAATGATTAAGTCTGCCCTTGGAGGCATGCCCCTTATACAAATGGTGAGAAAGCAGGGATCACCCAGGCAGAGGTGAGGGTTCTGGCAGGATTCAGGACGGGGTCCTCTGCTGGTAATGCCATAGATAATTCGCTATTACAAGAAACCTCAGAGTGTTGAAAGAGAAGTTGAAGGTATTGTTGGAAAATAACGTAGATTTCCAAGAAATAGCTACTAGGTTAGAAGAAGAAGGATTGAAATTCAGACTAAAACTCTCACTTTTAACAATTTGAATAAAACTGCTCTGAATAGCGAGTTTTGAAAAGATTTGTAGCTCAGGTTGAGGTTCTGGATGTGAGTTTGCTCGCTGAGCTGGAAGGTGAGTTTTCAGACGTTTCATCACCATTCTAGGTAACATCATCAGTGAGCCTCCGACGAAGCACTGGCATTCCAACCGGAACTCCATCAACAAACACATTGATTTGGAGCCAATGTACCATCCCCTGGAAAAAGAACAGGAAATGATATCACCAATGCAGGAAATGACATCACCAACCCAAGGAAACCTAACCAGATAAATAGAAAGCGGGATATAACACCAGCACTTCGTCGGAGGCTCACTGATGATGTTACCTAGAATGGTGACGAAACATCTGAAAACTGACCTTCCAGCTCAGCGAGCAAACTCACATCCACTGCTCTGAATGTTCTAATTGATTTTGTTAATAATGGGACAATGGCAAGGCGGGAATCCTTTGTTTGTTCCTGGGATCCGCTTTATATAGTGATCTGTGGGTGCAACTGTTTGCCGAAGCGAATGGGTTTGACCCTTCTTGAGTCACTGTTGAACTGTTATCCATATGGATCAACATCCCATCAATTAAGAATATTCCCTGAATCTACAACATTTGTCGTACGCTACTTGGCATGACGACCACTTGTTCAGGAGCAAATGACTATCACCAATCCTCCTCCGAGTATCACACAACCCCAGCATACCTATCTCTGCTAAGGCTGTATAACATGAGCAGAGGAAACAGTTCTCTCCAGGCCACCTCGAAGCATGCCCTTCAATGCACAGTCCATTGGAAGGACATTAGTGCAGTGGGGCTCGACATTACCAAATGCCCTCATGCCCATCAGTGGGTGTGCTTATGTGAGGGGAATTCAGTCCTGTAGCCTGTGTGTAGGCTACACAATTACTCTGATTGCAATATCCAGTGGGCATATGGACATGGTACTGATTTTGTTTCCAGTTGTGGGTTAACTCACATTTCCATGTCAATCTGATTCTACACCAAAAATTGCAAAAGGTGTCCTTTACCCAGCGACGACTTCCAGGACCATTCTTTAACTGATGCAGCTACAATCAAGTTTGCAACAACTACAGAAGCTCTGACGGCCCAGGACATGACTATCAACACTTCTATTAAAACATCTCCGGCAGCTATTTGGAACTGGGCTCAGTTGTAGCAAGCCCTACAAGCAACGCCCGCCCCGACTGAGACATGTTCAAATACCATGGCAAGACCTCGCGAGGATATGCATCAGATTGATGCATAAGTAGCCTAAGCTGATGGTGATCATTTCAAAGGAGAAAGAGGACGTAACTTAAATATTGAATGTTCAGCCATAGTGGATAAGACTGTGGAAGGGGTTTAAATGTGAAGGTCCATCCTTGGATCTGCATTGTCTCATTATTACTTAGCTACTTATCTTGCTTAGAATAAAGAGCAAAGTACAATGAAAAAACAACATTACAGCACAGAAACAGGCCCTTTGCACTCTAAATCTATCACCCCTGGTAACTGACACTTCCACCCTAAGAAAAAGAAAGCTTGACTCTGGTGGCTTATACTAGGCATGTGTCCTTGCCTGCTTAAGAAGCTGCTTACGAAAACTGCCAGTAGAGACGAGCTGAAACATACTGCAGGATTGGCAACCAGTTTAGAGATAGGAGCTTGCAACAATCTCATCACAGGGACATGTGTGCAGCTATGCACCTATTGTAATACTGTTATTCCCATGGGCCAGAAGCATGAAGGGATGCTGAAGGAAAAAGAGTGTAGATTTCTTATAGAACTGTAGATTTTTTCCACAGGTCTGTAGTAAGGGACAATATATAGATTAGGTTAAAAGTCAGGATTGAAAGGGCACTTTCTTCATGCTGAAGAGGCAGGCAGCTCTTTGGAAGATTGTTCCCCGAGACATGGCCAACAAATGGAGGAAACGCTGCAGAGAAGGGAGTCTCTATAAAATGGAACGAGGAGTCACAATCAGATCAGCCATGGCCTTATTGAATAGTGGACCTGGATTCAATGGTTGACTCCTGCAACGTATTGATATATTTCTGTTTATAACAAGCCAAGCCTCCTTCTCTCCTATTGCATCATTCTGGTAGGGAGTGAGTTGACTCCTCCTTTTCCTGGGAAACAGAATGCTGGGGGCTCTCTGGCCTCTGACATTTCCTCTGTACTGGCCTCAAGCAGTTGATTGACTGCCTCCTATTCCCATGCACAAAGTTTGTGAAAATAGATGCCCTCCTCCTAATCTGAGTAACAGTCTCCTATACTGTGGTCTTCTGCTGCTCTTGTTGTTTGGAATTGAGGGACCAAATGGCCTATTCACGTTACTTGCAGCTTCTATCTCCGAAATCCTTTCTCCTGTTTCTGTAAAACATTTTCAAAATATGAATGACGTTTTTTTCTTCTCTCTGTAGTTGAGCAAGTAAGCTGACTGATTTGACAGATTTGAGAAGCTGAATGGCCTCTTCTTCTTCCTTTGCAGTAGATTTGAGCAGCTGAATGGCTTTCTCCTGTTCCTGTGTAACATACTTGAAGAATGAATAGCTGGGTTATTAACAGCCATGAAACTGGATCTGATGGTGGTTCCTCCTGCCTGAGTTACAGAAAAACAAACAACACAATGTACTCCAGGTATCCTCTCAGTAAGATCTCATAAAACTGCAGTAACCCTTCCCTATGTTTTGAATGATACCCGCTGCAAGATGTATCAACATTGCAGCTTTATACTTCTTCAAGTGGTAATTGGCGAGTGTGGACTGAATGATCTCTTCCTATCCCTCTGTAAAAGGCACATGGGGCGGAATTGCTTCCCACTGTTCCTGAGCAGCAGGCTTAATAGACTTTCTTAAGGCCATGAACGGATTTGATAACAGTGTGTTCACCAATAGGAGAAACATCATGCAAAGTCAATAAGCAATAACTATTATTATCCTGCTTTATGACTTCTAGAAATGTCCCCAATAGTCATTTTATGCATTGTCTGTTATTTTATCCCTATCTCCATTTATAAACAGAGTGGGGCATGCAGTGCAGTGTACTACTATCATATGCAAGCAAGAAAGTTTAAAAAGATGGGAAGATTTATGGTCCATTCCTCAGCAATTTCATTCCTATCATCCAGACTGCATAAATATTCCCTTTTATTGTGATATGAAAAACCATGTAAAGAGGGTGTTAACTGAATCTGTTTGTTCGGTGACTGTGATTAATTTCAGTCTCCATGGATTCTAATTATCCAAATGGATGGTTCTATCTTTTAATAATAAATGGACTCCTTTCGATGTGTTATCCCATAGTATGAGCGGGAACGTAACCTACAACACTAACAGGAATCAGCAGCTCCAGAGAGAAGGGGAGCAGAGGTCAGAGTCTGAGAAAATTAGACTCAAATACTCCAGCAATGGATCAGAATCTGAGAACAATAGACTGGAATGCTGCAACAATGGACAGGAGTTTATCTTCGTATGTTTGGCTTCTTTCTACATATTATGATTGGATGTCATTACCAGGGCGGATACAATGCACACTTTACATTATTCAAAGCTTTTATTATCCTATCCTTGCTGTCATTGGTGTTCCTGGTAAGACTCACTGTTCAATTTTTATTTCTATATGCCGTGTTCAACTGTATTGCCGTTCTTTTCATTTACTCTACACTCTTAGCTGTCATTCCTGCTCATCCTCTGAGTCCAGATATTCCGTTTCAAAACAGTATTAACTGCATCAGTGAACTTGTTCATGAATTCTCTCACTTTTGCTACTGGCAGTGTTCTCGTGGGTCTCTATACTGAGCCATACCATTTCTGCTGTGATTTGTTGCATTCCTATAATGGTTATTTTAATATTGGGAGTATGGAGGTTACTGTCTTCTGTTCTGGTTACAAATTCCACTGACTCCATCCCATCGTGATCAATATCTCAGGTTGAAACAGTTGAATTACAATGGCAGTGATTATTTTGGCTACGAGCTGGTCCCTAATCATTCCTAATTTTAACTACTGGCAGTCTCAAAATTTACTTTACTGACTTGTCAGACCTGCTGTTTGAACCTTGAGCTATGAAATACAGTATTTATGGTGCCAATAATTTTGGAGACCTGCTGCACATATGGGTACAGCCCAGCGCGAGATTTACACCATCTCTCCCAGATTTTCAAAAGCCGGCGAGAGCTCACCAGATGCCATCGGAAACACAACGATTTCCAAGGCATGGACCCCTCTTTCAGGGCCATCCCAGTCCAGGGTCCCCTGCCCTTTACAAAGAAAAGAGAACTATCCCTAGGGGTCCTGCCAGTTTCTTCCGGATTGTTGCAGTATCGCACTGGACATGCTGAGGTGCCTGTCTCCACATCTCCGGATTCAGAGATCTGAACCAGAATCCCTTTTAATCGGTGTTATGACATGCCAGAGACTGTTCATGATACGATGGCTCAGTGATTAGCTGTACTACCTCATAGCACCCGGGACCTGGGTTCAATTCCACCTGTGTGGAGTTTGCACATTCTCCTTGTGCCTGCATGAGTTTCTTCTGGGTGCTCCAGTTTCATCCCACAGTCCAAAGGTGTGCAGGTAGGTGGATTGGCCATGCTTTGTTGCCAGATATGTTCGGGGATGTTTCAGATGGGTGGGTTAGAAATGGGGAAATGCAGGATGAAGGGAATGTGTCAGGGTGGGATCCTCTTTGGAGAGGTGGTGTGGACTTTTTGATCTAGATACCCAGTTTCCACACTGTAGGGAATTCTATGATATGATGAGAATAATCTGCTGCCGACACTCCCAGGTAGAAACCTGCCTAAGTAGGCCTTGGTCAATCCTGAACAGCTTGTATCTGAACTCACAAAAATCCCAAATTTGTAATTCCTGTGCGCACTGAACAATATTAATCTCGGATTTGGCAGTGATTTTATTTTAATATTCTCAAGTACAAAATCACATCTATCCATAAAATGTCTCTCAGTCTGTCCAAATTGATTCCCAAAACACTGTCAGATTTTCGTGCATGAACTGATTTCTTCCATGCGTGTTCTCGCTCAAATTTGTACATGTAGAACCGCGCTATTCCCCCTACACACACACACACACACACACACACACACACACACACACATACACAAAAACACACACACACACACACACACACACACACACACGCACACACACACACACACACACACACACACACACACACAGACACAAACAACCTCTTGTTTTGCCATTGTGCAATGGAGCTATAGACACAGATATAAATATATACATTTACATAAGTACACATATAAATTTGTGGGGTGCCCATTTACTGTCACTTACAGCATGAGCTACAATGATCCCTCAACTCGTTAGTTGTCTAGTGCTAGTATAGTAGCAACATACTGGCAAAGGTTTGCAATGCTGTCTATGCTGGGCAGATAGCCCAGTTTACTGAACAATACACTAACATATGCTCCATGCTCAGCTCACATCTTGTCCCATTTATGGAATCTGGGCCGGTTCTGTGAGGCAGAGTCAGAATGTGATGTAACGTGTCATTTTAGTTGATTTGGCATTGCTTTTATTTAATGCTGTCATTATTATGATTGGGACCCTCTAAGGTCTCACCCATTCGGATGGTCCCACTCACATCCCTTTTTTCCCCATATTTCCACAACATGTTCTCATTTAATTAACTGTCTGTTTCTTTCTTGAATTGGAATCTTTCTGTTCCTCTGTACTCTCCCTTGGCTTTGATTCTTGGCTGCCTAGTGTATAGAATGCTGGCAGGGCTAAGCCGAGAAACATTAAACTGCTGTGTGTCAGTATTGTCCTGCTGGAAGTGGTGGAAGTGACGGAAGATGATTATTTGAATGTGGATTCTAGTGCAGTGGAAGGTGAGGACAAGGGTATCATTCTGCTGAAGTGAAGAGGAGGGGGTGAGAACAGAAACACAGGAGATGGGTCAGCCCCAGCTGAAGGCTCTGTGCACTAGAAATGGGGGAAATTTCTCTTGGAGGGAAAAGGAGGACATGCCCAAGGCTTCCCGCTGGAATATGGCATCATTGAACAGAAATGACAGAAACGGAGAAACTGGGAAAATGGAGTCACTCTCAGCTGATCATGCGCTCAGCCACATGTGGAAGTTTCCCCTGAATGATTCAAACGAACCAGACATTTAAATTGCAGGTTTTTGTCTTATAACTGCTCTAAAGCAGGATGTGAAAATCGAACCACAGAAAAGTCAGAGGATGTACAGCGACAGAAGTTTAAGTAGACAATCCACGATGCTCAGCATTGATTGTTTCTTTTCAAAAGGATGGACTCGATAAGAAGAATATCTGCCCATAGTTCACATAGGCTGCCAAGGATACCATTCATCACAAACTAAAGTATTCAAATTGTTGAGAGCTAGTGTAGGCCAGAAATGAGATGCTTATTCTCGGAGCCAGAAGCAAATGATGTGAAGCAAAAAGAAGAAAACGTGTTATGAAAGTACATTGGAAAGAAAGATTAAAACATAACAAGTAGCAAGAGATTTTCAATGCATACATAAGAAACAGTTCAAGGTGAGTATGTCACCCTTTGAAGAAAGAAGGTCACGAAAGTACATGTGGTACATCTGCAGGGTATGACTGGGGATTACAGGGGACAAGCAAATAATTTACACCAGTGTTTTACATCGTTCCTCACAAGTAAAGACATCGTAAGTGTTTCATTGATAAATGGAAGATGTTACTAGGAGAAAACCTAAATAGTCTCAAACCAAAAGAATACTTTTTTGGTAAAAATACAGGCATTAAGGTAGACAAGTCAACAATAACTGTTACACAGTTCTAAAAGAAGTGGCAGCAGAGTGGCTGGCAGCAGAGTTTGAAATATTCCATAACTCTCTGGATTGTAGGAATGTTTCAGCAAAATTGGAGAACTTCTATTGTCGCAACTGTCTTCAAGAAGGGACCGGGACAGAAAATAGGAACCTATTGGCCATTCAGTCCCTTATTCAAGAAGGAATTGCAGGACATTTAGAAAAGCTTAATGCAATTAGATTCAACATTGATTTGTGAAAAGAAAATTATGTTTTGCCTTGTAAAATCATGTAAATTTTTCCTGGAGTTCCTTGAGAACATAACAAGCAGATTGATGCACTTGGTTTTCTGTATGGTTCTTAATAAAACAAAATAAAGATTCTTGTACAAGACAGGAGCTCACAGTGTGATGGTTAATAGATATGTGTGGAATGAGGATTGTTAAACACATAGTAGACTGAGAGTGGGGATTAATAGGTCTTTGTCTGTTTAAAAGATATACTTGCCAGAGTACCACAAAATCAGTCCTATGACATCAGTTATTTACAGTTTATACTGATGGCTTGAAGGCGAGGCTTGAGTGCATTATATATCCAAAATTGCAGATGATGCAAACATACATAGGAGGGAAAATCGCAGTGAGGATGTAAGGAATATGAAAGGAGATATAGATTAGGGCAGTGACTTGACAAATATTTGACATGTCGAGATTATTTTAACAATGACGTCCTGCACTTTGGCACTGAGAGGCAAAAGCCACGCTGTTATTTAATGGGGAGTACGCCAAAAAAACTTGTATAAAAACAGAAAGTTAGCATGTCAGTGCAGCTCGTAACTAGGTTGATTCTTGGTTTTAAACTTTTGACGAATCAAGAAGGTCTAAAATGGTTAGGTGATTATTCATTATCGTTGAAATGAATGAGGAGTGATATTATTTGAAAAAAATGCAGAGGGGCTTGACAATGTAGGTATTGAGAAGTCATTTTCATTCGAGGACATAGATACAGAACAAAGAAGATGTAAAGGAGATAATGGGAACTGCAGATGCTGGAGAATTCCAAGATAATAAAATGTGAGGCTGGATGAACAGAACAGGCCAAGCAGCATCTCAGGAGCACAAAAGCTGACGTTTCGGGCCTAGACCCTTCATCAGAGAGGGGGATGGGGAGAGGGAACTGGAATAAATAGGGAGAGAGGGGGAGGAAGACCGAAGTTGGAGAGTAAAGAAGATAGGTGGAGAGAGTATAGGTGGGGAGGTAACGAGGGGATAGGGTCAGTCCAGGGAAGACGGACAGGTCAAGGAGGTGGGATGAGGTTAGTGGGTAGATGGGGGTGCGGCTTGGGGTGGGAGGAAGGGATTGCTGAGAGGAAGAACCGGTTAGGGAGGCAGAGACAGGTTGGACTGGATTTGGGATGCAGTGGGTGGGGGCGAAGAGCTGGGCTGGTTGTGTGGTGCAGTAGGGGGAGGGGACAAACTGGGCTGGTTTAGGGATGCAGTTGGGGAAGGGGAGATTTTGAAACTGGTGAAGTCCACATTGATACCATTAGGCTGCAGGGTTCCCAGGCGGAATATGAGTTGCTGTTCCTGCAACCTTCGGGTGGTATCATTGTGGCAGTGCAGGATGCCCATGATGGACATGTCATCTAGAGAATGGGAGGGGGAGTGGAAATGGTTTGCGACTGGGAGGTGCAGTTGTTTGTTGCGAACTGAGCAGAGGAGTTCTGCAAAGCGGTCTCCAAGCCTCCGCTTGGTTTCCCCAATGTAGAGGAAGCCGCACCGAGCACAATGGATGCAGTATACCACATTGGCAGATGTGGATGCGAACCTCTGCTTAATGTGGAATGTCATCTTGGGGCCTGGGATAGGGGTGAGGGAGGAGGTGTGGGTGCAAGTGTAGCATTTCCTGCGGTTGCAGGGGAAGGTGCCGGGTGTGGTGGGGATGGAGGGCAGTGTGGAGCGAACAAGGGAGTCAGGAAGAGAGTGGTCTCTCCGGAAAACACACAGGGGTGGGGATTGAAAAATGTCTTGGGTGGTGGGGTCGGATTGTAAATGGCGAAAGTGTCGGAGGATGATGCGTTGTATCCGGAGGTTGGTAGGTTGGTGTGTGAGAACGAGGGGGATCCTCTTCGGGCGGTTGTGGCGGGGGCGGGTTGTGAGGGATGTGTTGCGGGAAATACGGGAGACGCGGTCAAGGGCGTTCTCGATCACTGTGGGGGGAAAGTTGCGGTCCTTCAAGAACTTGGACATCTGGGATGTGCGGGAGTGGAATGTCTTATCGTGGGAGCAGATGCGGCGGAGGCGGAGGAATTGGGAATAGGGGATGGAATTTTTGCAGGAGGGTGGGTGGGAGGAGGTGTATTCTAGGTAGCTGTGGGAGTCGGTGGGCTTGAAATGGACATCAGTTACAAGCTGATTGCCTGAGATGAAGACTGAGAGGTCCAGGAAGGTGACGGATGTGCTGGACATGGCCCAGGTGAACCGAAGGTTGGGGTGGAAGGTGTTGGTGAAGTGGATGAACTGTTCGAGATGTTAAGGATTTTTGTTTCCTCTCAGAAGGTAGTGAATATTTGGAATTTGCTAACCCAGACAGTTTTGAATGCTAGTTAACTGAATGTATTTACAGATGAGGTGGTTCAATTTTGATATATCAGCAAGTTGAGGAATACAAGCAGTTGACATTAAAGTGGAGGTGAACACTGGATCAGAACAACCATATCCTTCATGATTTACGGGTCACGCTGAAGGGGCCGAGTAGACCACTCCTGTTCCTATTTCTGATGATCTGTTATTAGAAAGTAGCTGTTTTTTTTAGAAGTCATGTCGTGCAATTTTGCAATCACAGAGACCAGAGCCAATCCTGGGTCAGTGAACCCTGGGTGAGGTATGGGGATTGTGTTTACAGTGAATCTGGCTTTGCAGCATGATCCAAATCCGAAGCAGACATTGCAGGGAGGGAATGCCTGTAAAGAGGGATTGGGGTGGGTGTGGTTGTGTTCTTCCTGACCTAGGTTGGATTTTCGAGGAATATTTTCCAACCTATTCCTCAATGATCCGAGGGGGTGAATCGATCATCAGAACATAAGATGGAGGAGCATGCGTGATCCAGTCAACTCTTTTGCATTCCTGCACCAGTAAATAAGATCGTAGCTCATCCCATTGTGGTCTCAGCTGCGCTTTTCTGTCAATACTATATTTTCCATAATTCACCTGTCCATCAAAAATCAAACGAAGTCAGCAACGAAATAATGTTTAGATCCAACCACCACAAACTACTGGGAAAGAGATTTCCCTCTTCAACAGATTCCCACTTTGTATATTTCTCCCCAGTCCCTGTTCTGACTGAGGTTTGAGGTGTCATTGTTTCCTTTTCCAATCCCACTCCTTTATTGGCCACAACAAATTTTAAGTGCAACCAGGCTGGTGATATGGCCAATGACATAGGCCTCAGACTGGGCCAGGTTCAGTGATAGGAACAAGTCAGACAGATTTCTTTTGTCAGCCACAAATAACCGGTTTATAACCGAATCAAGCGTCCTCAGCAAACGCACAAAGCCTAGTGACAATACATTTGGACTATGCAGACAGCAAACGGCGATCCACTCTCCTCAATAAGATCAACCTTCATTGAGTGGGTAACATATTAAACCTTCATAATGTGAGAACTTCAATCAAGGAATAATGAAGTGAAACTTCTCTGAACTGCTTCGAATGTCACTTTATCCTTTCTCAGGTAAGGAGATAAAACAAAACCATCACAAGCTCTGACTGTGTCACGTCCTTCTTCCAAAGTTGATTGAAAATGCAGCGAGACGGTACATTTTGTGTCTTTTTTTAAAAAAAAAATCATCTTCAATTTATTACCAGGATGAGATTTATTTTTCTTTTCTCAGAGTGTTGAGAGTCTTTCAAACTCTCTTCCCCAGAGAGCATTGGAAGCAGAGACAATGAATACTTTCAGGCACAGACAGACAGACACATGAATAACAAAGGAGCCAAGGATTATCTGGAAGTGGAAAGGAATGTGTACTTTGGGATAGAAATGCTGACAGTGATACAAAATGGCCAGCCTCCCAAGGAATACAATGGAAAATGAAGTGATAATATGGAGAAAATTTTTAAATGAAAGCAGTGATAGAATAAAATTGCGATAGTCCCAGAGGACCATGGGAGTATTCTCTCATGAGAGAGAGAGACGACTCTTGGTGTTTTGACTTGAGGATCATCACATCTCAGGCAAGGTTCATGGTTGAGAAAGTGGGCTGTTCATTTTTGTTCCTATTCATTGTAACCTGTGTCAGTGTGGAATTTGAACTTGCGCTGTTGGCCTCCCTCTGCATCACAAACTAGCTGCCAGCCAATTGAGTGGGAAGCCAAGAAGCTGATGCAGAAATAAATAGACAAAAACAAAGGATTTTAGAAACTTTGATAACAATGAAGAAACTATCAGTTAGATAATGTTCAAGACGACAGCTGAAGACAAAATAAAATAGGTCCTCTGCTAGCAGTCAATGTTAAAGTGAGAGAAGTGTTTAAATGCTGTCATTGGCTGAACAATAAGGTGAGGCAAACAAGATAATCACAATTACTAACTGTGAATGGATATTTCTGACCATAAAATACGTGTATATTTTGATTGGTTTGTGTGAAATGAGCTTACAAATGCATAAAAGTATAAAGCTAATGTTATATATGATTTGGAGAGTCTGTCCTCATGAGAGCTGCCGACTGATCACATATTTAAAGAAAACTGATGCACGTTAAATCCAAGTGTCATTTGGTCAGTGACAGGAGCTGAAAGGACTGAATGACTGAAGGTTTCTACAACATAGAGATCAGGACACAATTAGATAGACGCCAATATTATTGAAAGATGGAGAAGATTTGAAGGACTAAATGGCCAGATAATAGACGTTAATTATAAGTCATTTGGAAAAATTACAGCTTTGCTCCTTCCCTTGTATGTTACATATTTGGGACTGGCATTTTTCTGATCTTGGGATTGTTTGAACATTATCTGGAACATTCTACAAACAACATAATTCAGAAAATTCTAGAGGCGGCATTCTCCAGAGCATTATATCACCATGTCGGGTATTGCGTATGTGAGAGGGGAGATGCTGTATACAGGAGTATGAGTGGTGCAGAATGAGCCTTGTTCAGTAATAGGTGCTATAACACATACACAGTGAATGCGAGTAAGGAGAAAGAATATGGTGGCACTTATCGTAGCACAGTGGGGAAGATTATCAAAGCTTGCACTGTATTTCTGGACATTTCTCAGACTACAGATACTGCATTGAGCTGGATGGTGAGCTCAGAGCATGCTCAATGTATCTGGTGAAGTGCCCTCCTTTCAGAAAAAAAGGTCCTCCTCCTTACAAGCCTATCCACTCGGACCGCCAGGCTCCTGTCAATACATTGTGCTGTCATTGCCCCTTATCTACCTTGCTTGGGAATAAACCATCTCGGGCAAGTCCAAACTGAGAAAGCTCAAACGTGCTTTATAAAGATAGCATCAGCACAAAGGATCATGGAATTTTCCAGGCCATTCAGTAACTGGCGGGTACATCCAGCTGTGAGGAATGGGAGAATCAGACTGCCACTGAATGACAGGGGCACCATGGGGTGAGATAGTTAGTTAATAAGGTGAGTTTGACACTATAGCACCAGAAAACAAGCTCAAACTCATGCAGACAATCCCTCTGTCAAACTCAATGAAAATGACACTTCGACAAATTATTGTTACTTCAGCCCAATGATTCGAAGAATCTGCTGACCCCAATCTCAGTTAAAAGGCGACAGAAAGAATGTTCATCCAAAGCTCTCCAACATTCGAACTCCTACCATCAACCCATTATCTACCATTCCTGAAAACTGTGGGCTTTTTTGCAGGATGCTATCAAACGGTTTTAATTATATCATTGTTAAACTTGGAAACACATTTTTCCATGTCACACTCTCTCAATCTCACCCCCCTCTCTGTTTCCCAACCTTCTGTCATTTGTTAGTATTTAAACTGATTCATAGAAACATTGAAGACAGAAGCAGGAGGAGGGCCTTCAGTCCTGAGAGCATGCTCCACCATTCTTCACAATCATGATCGTTCAAAATCATTATCCTAATTCTGTTTTCTCCCCATAGCCTTTGATCCCATTAACTACATGTGTTATATCTAGCCACCTCTTGAGTGTAATCAATGTTTCGACATCAATTACTTCCTGTGGTAATGAATTCCACAAGCTCACCACTCTTTGGTGAAATGTCTCCTCATTTCTGTCCGAAATAACCTACCAAAATCCGCAGACTGTGACCCTTGGTTCTGGACACATCTATCATCGGAAACATCTTCCCTGCGTCTACCCTGTCTATCCTGTTAGAATTTTAATAAAAACTCGAAGAACCCACTGCTTATTCATCTGAAGTCAAGCAAAAACTATCTAACCTTCGTCAATCTCTCCTCATGCATCAGTCCTACCATCCGTGGAGACAGCCTGGTAAACTGCACTCCCTCAAAGCCAGAGTATCCTTCCTCAGAAAAGGAGACAAAAACTGCACACAGCATTTGAGGTGTAGCCTCACGAAGATCTTTTTAACTGCAATAACACATTCCTGATCCTTTAGTTGAAAACTCTCGCAAAGAAGACCAACATACCATTTGCTTTCTTTACCACCTGCTGCACCTACATGTTTACCTTCAGCGATTGATGGACAGGAATGCCTGCAAACTACTTTCTCCCTTGATCCGCACATCCCTGTGACTTCTCTCTCTGGAAATGATTTTCACATCCACAGCACCCCTTGCCATGGCACAATGGAGACATGGAGCTGTAAAGGGAAGGGAGATGCACATCCTGTCACTTTCATGATGAGCTGCAAGTTTCCACATGCTGGGCAGTGATCTGTTACAGACCAATGCACTGGTTTGATCTGCACTGCTCTGCGCACTAGCAGGTTAACGCTCCAGGTATACAGATCAATTCACTGCTGTTTATGACACAACTTCCCATGCTGGACAGATATCTTGTTCAGATTTATAGATCAATGCACTGAACTGGTCTGCACAGCGCTCCATCCTGGACATATATCTCATCTGGATTTACCGATCAATGTGCCTGAGTAGTCTGCTCAATGTTGCACTCTGGACAGATTGCCTGGTTGTGTTGAGCAATACACAAGCCTGATCTGCAAAGTAACCCATGGCGAACAGATATGTCATCTGGGTCAATGTGTCTGGCTGGCTCCGTGAGGTAGATTGAGAACGTGATATAACTGACCACCTGTAAAGAACTGTGAAGAAATGACCTGTATCTGCTTTTGAATGATTGAGTGTGTGGAAACGTTCTAGAAACCATCTCTTCTCGTCTATGTGTGCCCGAGTGTGTGGAGAGTGAATGATTGTTGTTGTTTGACAGCACATTTTATATGTAATTCATCTCTAATTCCATGAATAAATTTCTAAACACAGTGACTCATTTGAACATCTCATTAGGTTCTCAAACAAACAGGCAACGTGGCCTCCAGGCTGATGTATAATTTACTTATTTTCCTTCCTCACAGTTAACGTAGTGACGATCTTCGTCCTGCTTCATAAAGATTGTGGATTGTCTCCATGTGTCAGATGTTACCTGGGGGCCATGGCAGTGGCGGATCTACTGGTCATTATCCTCGACCTGATATTGAGACACATTCCCATTGTTTATCGGGAACAGTTTAATTTCCTGCGGTACATCCCCGTGTGTAATATCCACGCCATCCTGCTTTATGCAGCCACTGACTGTTCTGTCTGGTTGACCGTCACTTTCACCTTTGATCGATTTGTGGCCATTTGTTGCCAGAAGCTGAAAAGTAAATATTGCAGTGAGAAAACGGCGGCTGTGGCTCTGTGAACAGTGACTGTGCTGAGCTGTTGAAAGAACATTTTCTGGTATTTTATGCTCACAGCTCACTATTGGCTGTGGAACACCCCCTGGTTTTGTGATGTAACAGACAATGTTCAAATGTCTGGTGTCTGGGTCACAACTGAGTTCCTCCACCACATTCTAACCCTGACTCTCCCATTTCTCCTGATTCTGCTGCTCAATGTTTTCACCGTCAGACACATTTTAGTGACCAGCAGAGCCCGCAGGACACTCCGGACTCACACCAATGGGGATAGTCAGTGTGACACAGAAATGAGAAATCGGAAAAAAAATCAATCATTTTACTGTTTGTGATCTCGTCCAATTTCATCCTGTTATGGTCAATGTTAATGCTGGTTTCTATATCTCACCGGATGAATAATATTGGGTATATTTCTGTGTACCTGGATTACTCTGTGCAGGAATTGGGCTTCATGCTGCAGGTCCTCAGTTGCTGCACAAAAGCCGGGATTTATGCCGTGACCCAGACGAAGTTCAGGCAGCAGCTGAAGAATGTGCTGAAATATCCCTGTATCCAAATTCATCAACCAATCAAATTCACTCATTAATCAATCCATTCAGGATTTTCTCATTTCAGTTCAATGTTTCAGCAATGAAGAAGCCTGTCGCTATTGTAACAGACTGAGGGTCATCCTGGTTTGTCCAACCTTATCCCACAGAGAGTTACGGGGACACATTTCAAAGTTTTTCCCAACTCAGGGGAATTTGAAAAAAAAGGCACCATCCACTCGCTGGACCTTAAACCTAAAATTAATAAAGAATAAAATGATCAATTGAAAAAAAAGTCAAGTCGGTGAGCTAATGGTATTTTGTTTGTTAATTTGTTGAAAAAGCTAATCTGGAGAGAGATAGTCTCTGCCCTAAGTCTGGTTCATCAGGGAAGTGAAGGAGACCGGCACTGAGCTCAAGTGTTGAATTTTAGTCACTCTATCCTTGTTTTCACTTCTGATGAATCTCTCGCTTCATATCTACCTCCCACCCGTACTACCCACACACTCAAACTTACCTCGTTCCCTCTCTCTCCTCCAGAAATCTCCCTCTGATTTTCTCACTCTCTTTCAGTGAGCTTTTCATTCTCATTCTCATTCAGACTGCCTCCATCCCGCGATCTCTCTTTACCTCGCAGCCTCCCTTTCTTACAAATTCCTCACTCTCTCTAAACCTCTCTTCCACTGAAATTCCTCACTATCCTTCCTCTCCATTACTTTTCTATCATTCTCCCTGCCTCAATCTCTCTCCATCCCTTTTCCTCCTTCCCTCTTTTTGGCTTTTTGCATCTCTCATTCCTCCTACTTCACTTGATCTATTCTCACTTCCTCTCGATTCATTTTCCTCTCCCTCCCTCCCCCTCTCTACTCTTCAGTCACACTGACGCACTCTTCAAAGTCCTGTGGTGGGATTTCATCAGGGGAGCAGGTTTCTTTGTGGAAAGGACAGAGCTTTGCATCCCACAAGACTCACTCACTGGCTCTGAGCCTTGTACTCCACACTGTCTGATAAATCAGAGCCTGTTTAGACATCATGGACAATGGGGTGTCCCATTTCCCAGCCCAGCCAGAATGGTGTTGCACTTAGGCAGACATGAGAGGAACCTTTGTCTGTGCAGATAGGAGACACTGACCAGCTGCATCTGGTGACATGGAGAGGGCCATTTAGTGACAGAGAAGTTAAACTTTGTGGGCTAAATAGGATGCTTTGATGGATCAGGTTGTGGCCTCAGACAGCTGAAAAGAGGTCGATAGAGATGCAATGTGAGCCAGTTTCATTGCCCATCTTGAGGATCTTTTGAGAAGGAGGTGTTGAGAGGTTTACTTGAACCACTGAAGACAATGCAGACGCTAATTAGCCATTGCTCAAGGAATACACTGCCATTAGGTCCACAGTCTGTTCCTTGGAGAAAGGTGTAGATGGTAAGCCACTGGGCATTGCTAAAGAAAGAGATTTGGGATTGGGCAGCAGGCCATTGGCTCAGAAACAGAGTGGTGCTGTGGCAGCAGGCCGTTGATCGGGAACAGTGTGGAAGATGTCTACAGGCTGTTTCTGGGGAAAAGTGTGTATTTCAGGCACTGGCTATTGCTGGAGGGAAGTGTGGGAGTGGGACCACTGACTGGTGCTTGAGGTACCAAGTGGTGTTGGGAGCACAGTGCATCGCTACGGAACAGAGTGGGTATGTGATCACAGGCCATCACGAGGGGCACAGTGCAAGAGTAAGACAACAGGGCATTGCTCGGTGACCAATGTGGTTGTGGGGACCACCGGCCCTTGCTAGTTGTACAGAGTGGTGGTGTGTCCATGGGACGTTGCCAGGGAACAAAATGGGGGATGATAACTGTAGGACAGAGTGGTGGTGGGACCACCTCCCAGAATGAGGGGAAGAGAGAGGGAGTCACAGCAGTGTGCTCTGAGGAAACAGAAGGGTGTGTTTTTGTAGGTTGTTGCCACGGTATCATTGCTGGGGGGCCCAGAGCGTGTTGCTTGGGGAAAAGAGTGAGTGTGTGTCCATGGGATTTTGCCATGAAACAGATTGAATGTACAACCACTGGCCATTGCTAGGAGAGCTGTGTCGGAGTAGGATCATAAGCTGTTGCCAAGGGATCAGAGGAGTTTTAAACAGACCACTTCTAGGGACACTGAGTGGGGTTGCGCCCATGGCCGTTGCTATGGAAAGAGAGTAGCCCTGGAGCGGCAAGCTGTTGTTGGGTGAAAAGAGTGTGAATCAGGCTGCAGGGCATAGCTGGGGAAAAGATTGGATGTGGGTCAACAGTCCTTTTCCTGGGAAACATTGTGAATGTGGGGCCACTGGCAATTGCTTGGACTGGGGGCCAGGATGCTCATTGATAGCAAATTGAGTGGGGTACAATCTCTGGCCATTGCTCGGCGAACAGTGGAGGGAGTGATAAATGACCATTACTGAGGTTACAGAATGGGGATGGGCCACAGACCATTGCCGTGGAAACAATGTTGGAGTCTTTGCTCGGGAGCAGAGTGGGTCTATGTATATAGGCCGATCCTAGGGGAACAGCGTGGTTATAGAATACAAGGCCTTTGCGAGTGGAACAGACGTGGGGAAAGTCCGTAGGCCATTGCTCGGGGATCAATGTGAGAGTGGGATCACAGGCTGTTGCTGGGGAACAAGTGTGGAAGTTGGGCCAGATATCCCTATTAGGGGAACACAGTTGCCAAGGCTCCATAGGGTATTGCCATGGAACAGTGCGGAGGTCGTACAACTGGCCATTGCTAGGGGAACATACTGAGGCGTGATGCTGCAGACCATTGCCAGGGGAAAAGCGTGGGGTTGAGGCCACATACGTTTGCTAGGGTAACAGAGTCAGAGTTGGACCACAGGACGTTTCCAGGGGAAAAGTGGGGAGTGCGACAGCATGCTGGTTTGCTCAGGGAACAGATTTTGGAGTGGTGCTGCAGGCTGTTGCTGGGGAGCAGACTGGGTATGGGACCACTGCCCACTACTAAGGGAACAAAGTGTGGGTGGAACAACAGGACATTGTTCTGGGAACAGAGTGAAGGTGCGACCACAGGCACTCATTAAGGGAAAAGTGTGGGATTGAGGGCTTGAGAAAGATATTGAGCTGGGTTGGGAAGGCAGGGTGGGGTTGAGGATGCAGTAATTGCTAGGGAGCGAGGTGGCGACTGGGACACAGCCTGTTGTTGAGTAAGTAGGCTGGAGGTATAACAGTTAATCATTACTGGAGGATCAGAGTGTGGGTTGGGTCTCGTGCCCATTGTTAAGTGTGGTTGAATGTCAGTATTATGGAAACAGTCAGAGTGCGATTACAGGTTATTGCGAGGGTGACAGTGTGGGGTGAGGCCTGAGACCATTGATAAAGGACAAGTATAGTAGTAGGGCTGCAAACCCCATTCCTATCAAATGGAGTGGGGTAAGTTCATTGGCCATTACGCCTGGAAGAGCATGTGTTAGTCCATTGGCCATTATTTGCACAACAGTGATGGATAACAAGAGGACGTTGCCAGAAGCGTAGAGCGTGAGCAGAACAATGGACCGTTGCAAGGGTAATGGGGTATGATGGTAAAGTGGCCAGAGGTAGTTTCTCCAAGATCAGAGTGGGTATGGAAAGTGAGACGTTTGTTTGCATACAGCATGTGTGTGAAACAGGAGATTGTTTCTTGAGGAATAGAGGAAGTAGAGAGCAAAAGTCAGTTTTCAGATAAATCCAATGTGAGCAGTCTTGGAAACTGTTGCCAGGGGAACAGTAAGAGAAATGGACAGGGCACTGTTGTAATGAGAACACAATGGGAATGGGGTAATAAGGAGTTGTTGGTGAAGAGATTGGGAACAGCTTCCAGACCCAAACCAGAATATGTTGGAACATAGAACCTGGAACAGTACAGCACAGTACAGGCCATTCCCCCCGATGTTGTGTTGAACTTTTACCCTAAACTTAAAGTCTATCTAACCTCCACCCCTACCTTATACCATCATTCTTATGCCTATCTAATAGCCGCTTAAATGCCTCGAATGATGCCGACTCCACAACCCTTTCCGGCAATGCCTTCCACATCATGAACACTCCCCGGGTAAAGAAACTATCTCTGACATCTCCCCGATATCTATCTCAACTTACTTTAAAACTATGCCCCCTCATAATAGCTACCTCCACGCAAGGAAAAAGTCCCTGGATGTCCTCTCTATCTGTAACTGTGATAATTTTGCACACCTCTATCAAGTCACCTCTCATCCTTCGTCGTTCTAAAGAGAAAAGCTCTAGTTTGCTCGACATTTCCTCAGAAGACCTTCCCTCTATTCCAGGCAACATCCTGGTAAATCTCCTCTGCACCTTTTCCAATGCTTCCAAATCTTTCCTGCAATGAGGCACCCAGAACCGGACATAATATTCCAGGTGAGGTCGAACCAGGATTTTGCACAGCTGGAGCATAACTTCATGACTCTCGAACTCAATTTCTCTGTAAATGAAAGGTAACACACCATCCGCCTTCTTAACAACTCTATCCACATTGGGGGCAGCTTTCAGGGAACTGTGGACATGAACCCCAAGATCCTTCTACTTGTCCACACTGCCAAGAATCTTTCCATTAACCCGAATTCTGCTTTTAACTTTGTCCTTCCAAAATGATTCACCTCACACTTTTCAGTGTTAAACTGCATCTGCCACATCTCAGCCCAGCTCTGCATCATATCAATGTCCCTTTTTAACCTCGAACAGCCCTCCGCACTGGCCACAACTCAACCTATCTTCACATTGTCTGCGAACTTACGAACCCACCTTTCTACTCCTACATCCAAATCATTTACAACAATCACGAATAGAAGTGGACCCAGGCCAGAACCTTGTGGTACACCACACATAACTGAGCACCATGTTGAATATTTTCCATCCATTACTACACTTTGTCTGCTAATGGTCAGCCAATTCTGAATCCAATCTGCCACATTTTCCCCTATCCCATGCCTCCTAACTTTCTGCATAAGCCTATCATTGGAATCGTAGCAAACGCCTTAGTTAAATCCACATATTCCACATCCACTGCTCTACATTCATCCATGCGTTCTGTCACCTCTTCAAAGAATGCAACAAGGTTTTTGAGGCATGATCTCACCTCACAAATTCATGCTATGTTGTGACTATTTATCGCATAATTTCCAGATTCCTCTGTCCACTTCGCAATGTGTTTTGTAACAAGTCTTTACCAGTGATTTTTTTTTTATCACAGACTGACTGGATTAGATGCCAAATAACCTTCTGTGGCTCCCTGTCCCTTAGTTAGCGTATACGTGTGTGCCTACCTTCTGCTCTCTGTCTGTCTCTCCTGGAATATCTATAAATTGTGACATACATCTGCTACTTTTTTTGAGTTGATTCATGGTGTCCATTTTCGACCCTAAATCCATGTACGATCACAGCAAGACATCCTCACATTCTTAGTGCCATCAGCTGGCAATAACTGGCAAACTATCAGATATCCTTCCAAATTTGGTGGCACCACATTTGCGTTCTGTGATTTATGTACAAAGACGCAGACAGAATTGAACGTCTGCCCCCCATTGTTATAGGGCATGCACACACGTACGCACACACACTGAATGACAAACAAATATTGGGTTTTCCGAACATTAAAGCTCAATTACGCATAAATATAATTAATCTAAGACATTCACACAACTGGTTTATGCTCAAGACAGACATGCCCCCAACGCTGAAAATTTCATGTCCCTCAGTAGCAGGATTGTGTACTATCTACAAGATTCACTGCAGAAAATCATGGAAGATCCTCAGACAGCATCTCCCAAACCCATGACCACTTCCAGCGAGAACGATAAGGGCAGTAGATATATGGGTACACTACCATTTCCAAGTTCCCTCCCAAGTCAGTCACCAACCCGACTTGGAAATATATCGCTCTTCCTTCACTGTCGCTGGGTCAAAATCCTGGAATTCCCTCCCTATTGGCATCGTTGGTCAACTCGCAGCAGGAGGGCTGCGGCAGTTCAAGAAGGCAGCTCACCACTATCTTCTCAAGGGCAACTAGGGATGGGCAAGAAATGCTGGCCCAGCCAGTGGTGCCCACAAAGGTGAATAGAAATAAAAACACTCCACAGTCCAATCAGACATAGCAGTGTGAAGCTGTAGAAACACAGCAGGATAGGCAGAGGAACAGGAAACCTGACGTTACGGGCTGGGCACCTACTTCAGAAATGGGGGAGGGGAAAGGGAGCTGAAATAAATAAAGAAGGGACTGGAGAAGGTAGATGGGATGGTGATTGGTGAGTGCAGGTAGGAAGTGATGGGGATTGGTCATTGAGGTGTGAGGAGTAGATAGGTGGGAGAGAAGATAGACAAGCTGTGTCAGGGCAAGGAGTTGGGGGTGAGAGGGAGTGTTGGTCATGGGATGAGGCTGGGGTTGGGGAGATTTTGAAATTCGTAAAATCCACGTTTATGATATCAGACTATAGACTCCCAAGGAGGAACACGAGGTGCTGCTTCTCTAGTTTGATGGTGGCGTCATTGTGACACTGGAGGAGGCCTGGGACGGACATGTCACCTCGAGCGTGAGAGGGTAAGTTAAAATGTTTCGCGACTGGAAGGTGTTGTTTGTCGTGTACAGGGTGCAGATGCTGTCCAAAATGTATCCGAGTCTCCTTTTAGTCTCACCGATGTGGAGGAGGCTAAATTGGGAACAGCAGATACTGCAGATAGATGAGAAGGTGAACCCGTGTCTGATGTCGAAGGTTTGATTTTTGCCTTGAATGGAGGTGAGGAGGAAGGTGTAGGGGCACATGTAGCACCCCCTGCAGTTGCCGGCAAAGGTGCCGAGGATGGTGGGGTTAGTGGGGAGTGGGGAATGTGAAGCTGATGAGGCAGCTGCAGACAGAGTGAGCCTTCAAAAGGTAGATAAGGTTGTGGCAGGAAATATATCTTTGGTTGAGGGCTCAGACAGTAGGTGGCAGATGTGATGGAGAATGATACTTTGGATGTGAAGGTTGGTGGGGTGATATGTGAGGAAAAGGGGAGTTCTGCCTTTTTTTGTTTTTGTTGGGTGGAGACGTTGTGAGGGCAAAGGTAATGAAAATGCAAAAGGTTTGTTTGAGGGCATTTTCAATTGCTGGAGGGGGGATATTATGATCCTTTTAATATGTGGATATCTGGGATGTGCAGGAGTGGAACGCCCTATCTTGCGAGCGGATGTCGTGGCGGCAGACGCATTGGGAGTAGATGGTTACATTCTTGCAGGAAGGTGAGTGAGAGGAGGTATAGTCTAGGTAGCTGTGGGAGTTAGTGTGCATGAAATATGTGTCAGTTAAGAGGAGGTCATCAGAGATGGAAATAGAGGAGTTGAGGGAGGAAAGAGAGGTATCTGAGATGGTCCAGGTGAATTTAAAGTTGGGGTGAAAGGCAACTCCTCATGGGAGCACGAGGGAGCACCAATACAGTCATCAATGTCATGGAAGAAGAGGTGGGGCGTAATGCCAGTGGTATATTTCCCTCCCCACAAATATCAGCCTCATCGCAAGAGCAACCCTCACTCTCATCCGTGCTTTCTTGATGCACAAATCTGCCCATCTTCTCCACCAACTATCCACTTCTCCCACCTCACTGACCAAACCCTACCATTGCCTACCTGCACTCACCTATCACAATCCCATCTGCCTTCCCCAGCCCCAACCCTACTATCTCGATTTATTTCTGAGCTCCCATCCTTCTTCTCATTTCTGAAGAAGGGCCCCGACCCAAAACATCAGCTTTTCTGTTCCTCTAACGCTGCCTGACCTGCTGAGTTCCTCCAGATCCACACTTTATTATCTCTGATTCCAGCATCTGAAGTTCTTGCTATCTCATATTCCAATCGGGTGTTGTGTTTGGGAGCAGGGCATGGCATGTGGGATTCAGGGGACTGTTCCTGTGAATGTTAAGAACAGGAGTCTGATTGTGAATCAGAGCAGAACAGAGACTCTCAAAAAAAGGAAATGTGTGGTGAAATTTACTGAAAAGCTTAGCACCCGTTCATAATGTACAGCCAGTGATATTTTGATTCGGTGGCATCAAACCCTCTCCTCTACCTGTCCTGCAAGCCTGTGTTTGGTGTGGATTATTTTGAGGGACTCTAACTCTGTATCTGTTAGCTTTCACGTGTTTGTTTATTTCTCCAGACTGCCGGTATACACCCGCACCTGCTCACATCCTCAAAAAATTCAAACCATTAATCCAGATTGAGCTAAAATATATGGTTATGTTGGAAAGAAACTGAGAGGATACAAACAGGTTGCAAACAGATATGGGCAGGTTAACTGAGTAGGCAAGGAGTGATGATGGAATATAATGTAGTGAAGAGGGAATCACTTCGCTTGTATGAAGAAAAACAGAATCTTCCAACTGTTGGTGCGCAGACAGATTTTTTCACTGTGTGTTGACAGTCATTGGAATAACTATTATGACTTTTTGTTAGTGAATTATATATATATATAAATGGAGACAGTGAAGGACAGATAGAGTCAGTTCTTGAGTTTTACAACACTGAGAGAGGCCCTTCAGCCCATCACGTCTGTACTTGTCATCAATTTGATTCTGAGGTATCGAACACTGAGTTGTACCTTTCGCAGGAGTCAGGGCGGGAGAGATTAATCAGTAAACCTATAAATCTAGTGCCACGCAGGTTCAAGCCTCGTGTTTACAAGGCATTTCATTGACATAGTAGCAGCAGCCAGGAGGCAGGGCAGGACCAGTAATCTGTAAGCTGATGAATCCAGCTCCGTGCAGATTCAGGCCTGAACTTTGCATGGCATTTTCCCATAGTAGCAGCTGCGAGGCACAGATGGACACAGTAATCAGTGAGACTATTAATCTGGTGCTGTGTGGAACTGGGCGTACTCTTTACAATGCACTCAGCTTGGCTCAGCAGCAAGTAAGCAGGGACAGTTACCAATGAGCCTCTGAATGCAATACCATGTGTATTCAGGCCTAGTCTTTACAGGGCACTTAGCCTGCAGCAGCAGCTTAGAGGCAGGGAGGAACATTGTAGCCGAGGCGCCTATAAATCTAGCTCCATGCAAGTTCAGGCCCATTCTTTTCAAGGCAAATTCTTGGAAAATCGGCTGTGAGGCAGGGATGGACATAGTAACGAGTAAGCTTGTAAATCTAGCTCTGTGCAGATTGGACCCAGCCTTTACCAGGCATTTGTTTGAAGTAGCTGCAGCAGCTGGAAGGCGGTAGAGACACGATAATCCAGTCAGCCTCTGAATCCAGCGTCGTGCAAATTGGGCCTAGCCTGTACAGGATGCTTTCTTAAAGAGAGGGCTGGGAGACAGAGTGGGACATGGCAACCTGTAAGGCTTTCATCTACCACTTGTGGATTCAGGCCTAATTTTTACCAAACACCTTCTTGGAGCAGTGGCTGGTAAGCAGAATGGAGACTGTAATCGAGAAGCCTCGCTGGTAAATAGAGCACCCTGCAATTTCAGGCCTAGCCTTTACCAGGCACTTCCTTGATGCAGCAGCAGCCTCCGGGAGGCAGGGTGGGACACAGTAATTAGCAAAGCTGTAAATCTAACTACATGCAGATTTGGCCTGGATTTAGTTTGGAGCAGCAGCCAGGAAGCGGGGCTCAGTTACCATTGAGCCGATGAATGTGATGTCATGCAGATTCAGGCCAAGTCTTGACAGAACACACTCTTGCAGCAGTGGTCGGTGAGCAGGAGGGACACAGTAACCAGTAAGCCAATAACCCTGGCGTCATGCAGATTTGGGCCTCATCTTTACTGGGCATTTCCATGAAGCAGCAGCAGCAGCTGCCGCAAGGTGGGCAGCGACACAGTAACCCAGTCACCATGTAAATCTCGCACCTAGTCTCTCCCGGGCATTTGCTCTCCCGACAGGCCGAGTCTTTACAGGGCACTGTCTTGGAGCAGAGGCGGGTAAGTGGGAAATACACTGTAACCGGTAAACCTGTAAATCTAGTGCCATGGAGATTCAGGCCTAGTCTTTACTGGGCACTTTCCTGAAACACAGCAGCAGCGGGGAGGTGGGGTGGGACACAGTAATTGGTAAGCCTGTAAATCTGGCTTCATGCCCAGTCAGGCCTATACTATACAGGGTATATTCTTGGAGCAGTGGCTTGGAGGCAGGGAGAGACACAGTAACCAGTAGCCAGTAAAACTAACACTGTGCAGATTTGGGCTTAGTCTTTACCAGGAATTTCCTTGAAGCAGCTCCAGCAACCAGGAGGCGTAGAGGAACACCATCACCCAGTCAGCCTATAAATCTAGTGTTGTGCAGATTTGGGCCTAGTCCTACAGGCTACGTTATTGGAGAGGTGGCCAGCAAGTGAGGTGGGCCACAGTATCCAGAGGCTGGTAAATCTACTGCATGCAGATTCAGGCCTAGCCTTTACAGGGCATTTAGCTTGGAGCAGTGGCTGGATGGCGGGGAGGGACACAAAAAAATGGTAAGCCTGTAAATCAAGCATCTTGGAGCACTTAGCCTGGAGCAGTGGCCCGGGAGGGACACAGCAGCTGGTGATCCAGTCAACATTGTGCTGTGCGGAATCAGGCCAAGTGTTTACAAGCCACTTTCTTGGAGCAGCGGCTGAGGAGTGGGGTGGGACACAGGATTCAGTAAGTCTATAAAGGTAGCTGCATGCAGATTCGGGCCTGTACTTTACAACGTATTTCCTGGGACCAGAAGGAGCAGCCAGGAGGAGGGGAGAGACCAGTAACTGATAAGCCAATGTGCAGTGTGGATTCGGGCCTCGTCTTTAATGGAAATCTCTCCACTTAGTGAAATGGATCCCTCCCATCCACTCTATTTTTCATCAATGTATGTAGTTTAATTCAATCTCCCAACAACTTCCTCCTTTCTGATCAATTATCAGGTAAAAAGAAACATCAGGTTGTGGGGCAGACAGTACAGCTGAATATTCACCTTTCCTGTTGAAACCTTTTCATGAAAAATATTAAACACCTGGTCAGCACCTATTGATGTGGTCGAGTGGTTAAGGCAATGAATTAAAAATCCATTGGGGTTTCCCTCCACAGGTTTGAGTCCTGCCAGCTATGTTGCCTCAACTTGCTTATTTTAAAGAAATTCATGCTCAATGAGTTCTCGCTCAAATGCCACTACCTCAAAATCACATTTTCTCAGGTCTGCTCATTGGTTGACATTCAGGAAACAGGAGATTTGAACGAGAATTTTACCATGCTCTAACTCGTAGCTCGGTTTCTCTTTCCATAGATACTGCTGGACTTGTTGAATTTCTGCAGCATTCTCTATATTTAATCTAAACAAATTCTGTTTTTCAATAAATATCGTCGAACCTAACACTTTGGTAACTGACACCAGGCAATGGCAACAATTTCTCCAACTCCCCACCCATCCATCCCTCCACTCCCTCCCCTGTCATTAAACACAGCCCCAGGAAATCCTTGGTTAACCATCTTTGCTCCAAAGAGAACATTCCTGGCCGCGGGATTCAGTCCACTAAACAGGATTTCGCATCCATGGATGTGGTGCAAGGTGGAGGATTGTGAAGAAATTTTGGGAAAATATTGTCAGTTGGCATTTGGGAAAATGTAAAGCAAGCAAAATGGAAAAGCTTGCCCCCAACTTTGTGAATCTTTTGAAACTCTCTGGGCAGTGGAATCACAGGAGAATAAATTTAGATTTAGATATAGATTTTCTTGTTACATGGACTAAGTATTGGAATAGTTGGGCACAGTGAAATGTGCATGCAGTCGCCATTCTCTGGCATCATTTTGATTTTTGATGCATGAACTTTCCAAGTGACATCAAGCAGTCATGGCACCCGACCCTTCTTTAAGAGGCCGATGTATTGACTCTGATGTTGTCCGGACATGATCTGATCTGAAACATTGAAAGGATTTTCGTTCCTGCACATCAGGAATATAAACCTCATCTTGGCTCCGGGGCAATGAGAAAACTCTGGAACAGGCAAGACACTGAAAGTCTTGAAGGCAGACAGCCCCATTAGTAGGAGAGAGGTTCACGGTGACATAAAGGTGTCTGCAGAGGGTGGGATCAGACTGTTGCCTTGTCTCCACAATGAATGCCACAGGGTTTATTTTGGTAAAATAAAACTGATTGAGGAAAATTGTCATTCTGAGAAAAGCGGTCTAAAGGTTGAATTGACTGAGAGTCTGTTTTAAGGCTTTGTGCAGGAAATGGCTCCCCAGTCTCTGTGGCGCAACTGGTCAGAGCTTTTGGCCTTTAAGCTGGAGTTTGGTGTTTTGCGTCCACCCAGGAAGGAGTGATTTTTTTTTTGCGCTCTACCAGTTCTCTTTGCTCCACAGTTCCAGTTTTAAATGCAGTCAGGAAAATGTTCCCCAAATGGAAATCTCATCCAGTGAGTAACCACAAAGGCGGTTTGATTTTTTTTTTTAAATGTCCAATGTAAAGAGGAATCGATATTGGGAATCTGAAACAAAAACAGAAACTGCTGGAGAAAATCATCAGGCTCGGCAGTACCTGTGAGATAAAACAAGGTTTGAAAATGTCAACACAGTGTGCAGCTGGATGAACACAGCAGGCCAAACAGCATCTCAGGAGCACCAAAGCTGACGTCTCGGGCCTAGACCCTTCATCATTCCTCTCTGATGAAGGCTTTAGGCCCGAAACGTCAGCTTTTATGCTCCTGAGATGCTGCTTGGCCTGCTGTTTTCATCCAGCTGCACACTTTGTTATCTTGGATTCTCCACAATCTGATGTTCTCATTATCTTTGAAAATGTTAACCCTGATTTTCTGTCCACAGGTGCTTCCAGATCTGCTGAGCTTTCTCTAGCAATTTATGTCTTTATTTTTGAATGAATGTATATTCCATCATTAGGATGAAACCACAAGACCCACCATGCACTTAATATAACTCTTTCGAAATCTGTGATGTGATTGGATTAAAAAAAGCAGTAATGAATCACACTTCCTCAGCCCCACAGGGAGAGACCTGGAAAGGTTAGTGAGTAGTGTGTTGCTGCACTCATCATCGAGTAGCTAAGGAGATGGAGTTTGAAGCCCATTGGGGTGTCCCTGGGCAGTTTCAAATCCTGTCAACTGTGGTTGAGTGCTGAGCGAAATTGGAAAGGAGTTTTCTTCCTGCCTCCTTGTTTGCAACAGGAATCATAGGAAGGGTGGAGGAGAAGCATTTCACCAACAATGAAAATATGCAACTCACTGCCTGTCGGAGCAGAACAACATTGGAGTTCAGACATGTTCGGATGTGCACTCGTCGTAGTGAGTGAAGTGCTAGAAATCAGACTAAGATACACAGTGTCTTGAGTTAAGTTGCTGCAGACCTGAAGGGGTTTTCTTCAGTGCTGGAGATCTCAGTTTGTGAAGTGACAGGACAGAGTTTGCAAAATACAGTCCTGTCTGTCAGGCAAATTATCCATTACGCACTGTGCATATTCCTGGAATCTGTATCCGGGAGAACCAGGAAAATAACACACTGGTGCTTCTTTACCCAGCCATGAACAAACTCTTGCTTCTCATTGCCTCATCTTACAATCCCTGGCCTTACTTTCCAGATAAAGATTGACTTCATAATGTGCCTCCGCTCATACCAAGCAGCTCATGACATGGGAGCCGGAGGTGAGACGGGGACAGAAGCACAAAGAGATGCAACATGTAAGTGTTTAGAGTTTTCCCTATGTTAGAAATTTTGGCAGAGAAATTGTGGTGGAAAGCAGGAAGCCCCCAGGTCCAGATGGGGTCTATCCCAGCTTACTGAGGGGAGCGAGAGAGGAAACAGCCGGGGCCTTAACAGATATCTTTGCAGCGTCCTCAGACACGGGTGAGGTCCCAGAGGACTGGAGACTTGCTAATGTTGTCCCCTTGTTTAAAAAGGGCAGCAAGGATAATCCAGGTAATTATCGACCGGTGAGCCTGACATCAGTGGTAGGGAAGCTGCTGGAGAAGTTACTGAGGGATAGGATCTATTCCCATTTGGAAGAAAATGGGCTGATCAGTGACAGGCAACATGGTTTTGTGCAGGGAAGGTCATGTCTTACCAACTTAATAGAATTCATTGAGGACGTGACAAAGTTGATTGATGAGGGAAAGGCTATAGATGACATACACATGGACTTCTTTAAGGTGTTTGATAAGGTTCCTCATGGCAGGCTGATGGAGAACGTGAAGTCACATGGGGTCCAGAGTGTGCTAGCTGGATGGATTAAAAACTGGCGAGGCAACAGGAGACAGAGGGTAGTAGCAGAAGGGAGTTTCTCAAATTGGAGACCTGTGGCCAGTGGTGTTCCACAGGGATCTGTGCTGGGACCACTGTTGTTTGTGATATACGTAAATGATCTGGAAGAAGGTGAAGGTGGTCTGATCAGCATGTTTGCTGATGACACTATGATTGGTTGAGGAACCGAGAGTGAAGGGGACTGTCAGAGATTACAGCAGAATATAGATAGACTGGAGAGTTGGGCAGATAAATGGCAGATGGATTTCAATCCGGCCAAATGCGAGGTGATGCATTTTGGAAGATCAAATTCAAGGAAGAACTATAGAGTAAATGGAAAAGTCCGAGGGAAAATTGACGAAGAGAGATCTGGGTGCTTTGGTCCATTGTTCCCTGAAGGTGATAACACAGGTCAATAGGGTGGTCAAGAAGGCATATGACATGCTTTCCCTCATTGGGCTGGGTATTGAGTACAAGAGTTGGCGGGTCATGTTGCAGTTGTATCCGACTTTGGTTCAGCCACATTTGGAGTACTGTGTGCAGTTCTGGTTGCCACATTTCCAAAAGGATGTGGATGCTTTGGAGAGGGTGCAGAGGCGGTTCACCAGGATGTTGCCTGGTATGGAGGGTGATAGCTATGAAGATAGTTTGAGTAGATTAGGTTTATTTTCATTAGAAAGACGGAAATTGAGGGGGGACCTGATTGGGGTGTACAAAATCATGAGGGGTATAGACAGGATAGCAAAAAGCTTTTTTCCCAGAGTGGGGGACTCAATTACTAGGGGTCATGAGTTCAAAGTGTGAGAAACAGTTTCTGTTCACAAATTCAGCCTGAGACAAAGCCTTGGAAACAAGTCAATTTTATTCTGTAAGATCTTGCAAGAAAGGGTGTCTGCTAGACAGGCACACACACACAAAGAATGTTGAACATTCTTATACAATTTACGAGTTGCAGAATCACGCCTCCCTGAACCCATTGGTCTTATCCTATCATTCCCCGTCCTTTCGGACAGCCCTTGTTAATTGTTCCCTTTACTGCCGGCTGAAGGCCCCATTCCCTTTTTTATTTCAATCCTTATTTGGCTATCTTAAAGAGCACAAGACATGCTGTACGTGTGAATCTTCAGGTTTGCAGGAATAAGCCTCTCCTCCAACACTCTTATCTCTACCATGTCCTTGTCTGCAGAAAGAATGTTTCTGGTCGTGCTAACTGCCATCTTTGCAGAACCTAATCTGTGGTTAATGATAGACTTCTGCTATAAAATCTTGTGAATTTCTGCTTTTGCAAGATCCCACTATTCATCCTTACCTGCAGAAACATGTTTCATTTCTCACAATTCCCACTTTTTTCTTTTTCTCAAACTGTTGTTTCTGCACTAATTAAGCCCCCTTTTTAAAATTCATTTTCCCATTCTCTGCCCTCTTCCGCTTGCTGGCGTTGAGGTTCACAATCTTGTACTCGGTTAACCCTTAAACCACTCTTTGTGATGTTTGTTTTTCGAACTCTAGAAACGTTATTTGACTTTCTCTTTGTTGCATACCATCTGCTGATTGTAAAAGCATCTGGTGATGTACTAGGGTTCGTTCTCCTAGAGACGTCATTAATTGGTTCAGTATCCATTTAAGGATATTAAACCCCACCACCAGACCAACTAATATCAATAATCCATAATTGGCCAAATTAACCAACCACTCTCCCCAACCAGGTAATCCCCAATTCCCCCATTCCCAGCCTTTTTCATTCGGGATCGGTTACCGGCCTCTATTATCTTGGCGATTTTGTCTCGTACGTGTTGGGAGATATCAGTAATATTATGGGAAACGGCAGGTATGTATGTATAACATTCTTCCCCAATTAGGACACAGGTACCACCTTTCTCTGCCAAAATGTAATTTGGAGCCATCCTATTCTGGAGAATCGTTAGTCTGGCGGCAATCATTTCAGTCGTTATGGCCACCACTTGGGATTGAGTCTCGGCCAATGCATCGGCAGTATTGTTGGCCAACTCCTCCAGGGATGGCGCCAACTTTTGCATTTCTCTTCCTGCTCGGGCAGTCCCATACATAGGTATTAAAGTCCAGAGAAAGCGACCCCCTTCACTTACTTTTTGGGGTGTCCGCTTCTTCCCCTGCTCATTCTGAGTTATTTCTGGGGTTTTATCTAACAGCCTCAGATGGGGAATTACATAGGCGAGGTAGCAACAGCCACTTCAGCCATTCTGACTTTGAGGCAGTGTTAGATCAAGATCATAACATTCCTGCATTTCTACGCTTCCTATGCATTCGGTCACCCGAATGTACCTTTCCCCGGGGATAAAGGGATAGGCCTCTAGACCACATATCCAATGTGTCCCGTTCAATATGTGGGGTACATTTGTGCCAGTAGCTTAGCTGGTGGCGACACAAGTTGAGTTTCCTAACTGGAAGGGTGCGCTGTCATTCTGATTGCAGAAACAAGTGGTATTGACTACTCCTTTCGGTGGGGAATCCCTAAGGCCGTCGATAGCACCCGGGGTTTTCGGAGCTGGTCGTGGGAACCATCCCGCCAATTTATAATCACCCCTTTCAGATCTCCATTTTGTATCATTTGAGCCCAAGTCAAATTGTTGTGCCTCGTACACCTCTCTATTGGTAAATGGTACTACCGTGAGAGGGATTCCAGATTCTCCATGGTGTGGGATCACAGCGCATACCCAACAGTCGGTACGCCCCGTTACTCTAGCATAATTCCGACATAAAACAGTAAAATGATACCTCCCAACCCCCTGGGCAACTAGCGCCAATATTATCGTAACAACATAAAGCTGCCTGCTCATTTCAGCTTCCCAACCCCTATCTGTCTGTTCTCTAACCCTTTAAATACCCGGGAGGGTGAGTTCGCGCAACGCTTACAATACGAAATTTCTAACCAATACTTGATAGTCTTTCATATCAGTTCAGTTCATTCTTTTTGCTCAGCTTGACTTTCAAAGGGTTGTCTGTAGGATGAACTTGCCACTCTGCCAGAGGGGAAGGAGCGTCCACCGGACCCTTAACACGAGTGTAATGACTCCACCCTTTTTCAGCAGTACGGATGGCTGTTTCAGTAGTCAGGAGGGTCAGGAACGGTCCCTCCCAGCTTGGGTGCAGTTTGGTATCTTTCCAGGTTTTGATCAAGACCCAATCACCCGGTCGTGTCTGATGTACTGCGAACTCTCGTGGAGGTGTCTGGGTCAACAGACCCTTTTTCCTAAGGACAGACAAAGAAGAACCGAGCGACACAATATAGTTCTTTTAAAAACTTATCATTGAACTCTACAGTTGGTAATTCCCATTTTCCACCCAAGGAAGGCAATCCAAACATCATTTCATAAGGAGAGAGGCCAATATCACATCTGTGCGCAGTCCTAATGCGTAACAAAGCGATAGGTAAACATTTTGTACATGGTAATCGAGTCTCTAGGACTAGCTTAGACAGTTGCTTCTTTAAGGTTTGATTCATTCGCTCTACCCGTCCAGAAGAAGGCGGGTGCCAAGGAGTGTGGAATTTCCAAGCAATCTCTAACCCCGCCATCACCTCCTGTAGGATCTTTGAGGTAAAATGGCTACCTTGGTCCGAATCTATACTTTCCACCACTCCATATCGAGGAATTACATGCTCTAAAAGAGCTTTTGCTTCTCCCTTCGAGGTGGCCGAGGACATTGGAAATGCCTCCACCCACCCAGTTAGATGATCCATTAGGACCAATAAGTACTTTTGCTTCCCTACTGGGGGTAATTCCGTGTAGTCTACCTGTATCCTCTGAAAAGGTCTAACCCCAGGGTTTTCTCCAGCTTTTGGCCCCTCTCTCATTACTTTCTTATTAATCCTTTGGCAAGTCGGGCAGCCTGCACATACCGGCTTAGCTAACGTGTATATCCCTTTGCATCCGTACTTTCTTAACACTATGTCACACATAGCTTGGGAGCCCCAATGACTGCCTTGGTGCAATGTGGCTTGGATGTTTCTCATGACTGGTTTGCTCAACAACTCCCTCCCATCCGGGAGGATCCACCTTCCTTCAGTTGTCTTCGTGGCCCCCATCTCCTGGAACTCCTTTTCTTCTTCTTCCGTGTACATGGGGCTCACAGAAGGGGACTCCACTAGGGGTGTGAGAACCCGTATTTTTGTTACTGTAAGGTTCATAGCAGCCTCTTTGACTGCCTCGTCTGCTAACCTATTCCCTCTTGCTTCTAGGGTACTTCCCCTCTGATGTCCGGGTACATGGACTATAGTTATTTCCCGGGGTAATTCCAAACTTTTCAACACTTGTCCTATCAACTCTTCGTGTATTAACTCCTTTCCCTGACTATTGATTAGTCCACATTCTTGCCATATCTTTCCGAAAGTATGTACCACCCCACAGGCATACTTAAAGTCGGTATAAATTGTCCCATCCCGGTTCTCTAATTATTTTAAAGCTTGGTTTAATGCATACAACTCACAAGTCTGGGCTGACTCAACAAAGTATAGGGGTTGGGTACTACCGGGTGTCGCGTTTGAACCAATTGGTTCAACGCTCGGAGGTCCTGCACCATTCGACAGGTTCCGTCTGGTTTGCGGACGGGCAGTATTGAAGTATTAAAGGGTGACATACATGTTTCTAGCAGTCCAGTTTTTACCAGGGAATCTATAACGGGTTGTAGACCTTTATGGCCTTCTAATGATATAGGGTACTGTCTAACCCGAACCGTCTCATCTTTTCGAGTCAGTGTGGTTACCAACGGGGTACTAGTTAGGTGCCCTGCGTTATCAGCTCTCGCCCACACATCGGGACTAATTTGTTGTTCTTCCCTAGGCGTTAACATAGCCATTGTTACAGCTATCGCACTATTCTCTACGCCAATTTTTAAGCCCAGCAATATAATCAAATCCCTACCCAGTAAATTACTCCCAACGTCGGGAATGTATAGTAATTGTCCTGTCACTTCCTTATCATCGTTTCTAATTAGGGTTGGCTCAAAAATACTGGGAATCCTTTGCCTTTTACTCCGGAAACGCTGAGATACTCGTTACTCAATTTAACACGAGTAGGTATAAAACTTAGGGATGACCGTGCCGCACCGGTGTCCACCAAGAATACTGCCTCCTCCCCTTCAGGTCCCACCTTTAAGTTTATCAAGGGTTCCCAGTGGGCCTTAGGAGGAAGGAACCCCTGACTCCCCTAATCCTCATTGAGGGCCATTAGGGAGACCGTTTCCCTTTCCCGTGTTAACTCTGGGCATTCCCGCTTAAAATGCCCCACTCGTCCACAACGGTAACATCCTGCCTGTCATCTCCCTCGTCTAGTATCTGCCTCTTCTTTTTGTGTCTCTCTCCACCTTCATATTCCCTGTTCAGCTTTTTCTTTCTTTGTCACTTCTTTAATGGCGGCGACCATCATTTTTGCTCTTAGTTTCTGTTCCTCGCCCTCCCTTTTTACATATACCTTCTGTGCCTCGCGTAGTAATTCCTCCATCTGTCTCTCACTCCATCCATCTATTTTCTGTAATTTCTTTTGTATGTCTGGCCACGGTTTAGTTACAAACTGGACGTTTAAGAGTCCCTGAGCTACCGCATCACCGGGATGCATCCCCGAATACTTCCTCGTGGCCTCCTTGCGCCTTTGAAGAAATGTCGAAGGAGTTTCATCTTTGTCTTGTCGTACATCGAAGGCTTTAGCAAAATTCTGCGATCTGGGTGCTGCCTCATTAATTCCCAATATTACCATTTCCCTCAAATCCCGCCTTGATGCTCTATCGTGTCTATCATCATTGTATCAATGATGATCGACATTCGGGAATTTCTGATCTGCCGGGACTACGTTTAGTCCCGCTGGGTGCATTTTTTTCCCATTCCTATAAGGCCGCCCTCATAATCATACCTCGTTCTACCGCCGAAAATAGAGTTCCTAGAATTACAGAGAGAAAAGAAGATAGCTGGAGAGAGTATAGGTGGGGAGGTAGGGAGGGGATAGGTCAGTCCAGGGAAGACGGACAGGTCAAGGAGGTGGGATGAGGTTAGTAGGTAGATGGGGGTGTGGCTTGGGGTGGGAGTAAGGGATGGGTGAGAGGAAGAATAGGTTAGGGAGGCAGAGACAGGTTGGGCTGGTTTTGGGATGCAGTGGGTGGAGGGGAAGAGCTTGGCTGGTTGTGTGGTGCAGTCGGGGGAGGGGACGAACTGGGCTGGTTTAGGGATGCCGTTGGGGAAGGAGAGATTTTGAAACTGGTGAAGTTCACATTGATACCATTAGGCTGCAGGGTTCCCAGGAGGAATATGAGTTGCTGTTCCTGCAACCTTCGGGTGGCATCATTGTGGCAGTGCAGGAGGCCCATGATGGACATGTCATCTAAAGAATGGGAGGGGGAGTGGAAATGGTTTTCGACTGGGAGGTGCAGTTGTTTGTTGCGAACTGAGCAGAGGTGTTCTACAAAGCGGTCTCCAAGCCTGCGCTTGGTTTCCCCAATGTAGAGGATGCCACACCGGGTACAGTGGATGCAGTATACCACATTGGCAGATGTGCAGGTGAACCTCTGCTTAATGTGGAATGTCATCTTGGGGCCTGGAATAGGGGTGATGGAGGAGGTGTGGGGGCAAGTGTAGCATTTCCTGCGGTTGCAGGGGAAGGTGCTGGGTGTGGTGGGGTTGGAGGGCAGTGTGGAGCGAACAAGGGAGTCACGGAGAGAGTGGGGACTTCACCAGTTTCAAAATCTGCCCTTCCCCAACTGCATCCCTAAGCCAGCCCAGTTCGTCTCCTCCCCCCACTGCACCACACAACCAGCCCAGCTCTTCCCCTCCACCCACTGCATCCCAAAACCAGTCCAACCTGTCTCTGCCTCCCTAACCTGTTCTTCCTCTCACCCATCCCTTCCTCCCACCCCAAGCTGCACCCCCATCTGCCTACTAACCTCATCCCATCTCCTTGACCTGTCCGTCTTCCCTGGACTGACCTATCACCTCCCTACCTCCCCACCTATACTCTCTTCACCTATCTTCTTTTCTCTCCATCTTCGGTCCGCCTCCCCCTCTCTCCCTATTTATTCCAGAACCCTCTCCCCATCCCCCTCTCTGATGAATGGTCTAGGCCCGAAACGTCAGCTTTTGTGCTCCTGAGATTCTGCTTGGCCTGCTGTGTTCATCCAGCCTCACATTTTATTATCTTGTATTCTCCAGCATCTGCAGTTACTATTATCTCTTCCTAGAATTGCCATCCGTTCTCCCCAGGTATATAAATTGGGTCCTAGGAATTGATCTAACTGTTTGGCCAGTCCGACCGGATCCTCTATTAAACTTTTCATTTCTTTCTTAAAGGTCCTAACTTCACTATTGGTTAAGGGAGCGTTCACATACCCAATGTCACCCTCCCCAGTCGGGACCTCCCTTAAAGGGTATAATTTTTCCTCTTCCTTTGTTTCTGCCCCTCCTTTACGTGTGGTAGATCATGTAATTCTGGGCCCTCTAGGTTCTGCGTCTTTTACCTCTGAGTTCATCTCTTTTTCAGGTGGTTGGGGTTAGTTCTGAGGCCATGGGCTGGTTGTGGAGGCTACTCACGGCCGTCAGTGGGGAGGAGGGGGATAGGGAGGCGGCAAACATGTCAGGGGATCCCATTGTGGTTTTTCTTAATCGTCCTTTCCCTGTCCTCCCCCTGATCCTTCTGCACTCATAGGATATAGTCCTACCTTCGCACTGCCTATCCAACAAGCCGCATATTCTGACTCTTTCTGACTGAATGGTTCTATAAGGTATTGGCACAGCCAATCTTTGTCGGATCCATATTTGGGCCAAAAACAATCAGGTAACTTAATGCTTTCTCTAGACCAAACAAAACAACAATAATTTATCATTGTAGTCTTGTCTTTCTCCCGTGTCCGGAGGTGTATTCTCAACTGCCCAACATTCTCGCCAAAGGGCTGTCGGGCGGAATATATTCCACTTTGGGGTTATTTGCAGATTGATCGCTGCTCAGGCAACTCCCCTTGCCTCCCATTGTTGCTAATTTAATTCATCTTGTCGAGATTCAGTGGCGCCTTCTTCCACACCCGCTTCAGGGTCCTGACCTTCGCGTGGGCGATTTCCCCTCTTAACAACTGGTCTAAGGCTGGGTGCTTAATTCAGGCAGACACCTTACTCGTCCGATTAATCAGGCCAATTATATGCTTTTTATATTTCGCCAATTCCCCGTACTGTCTGTACGTCCCGACCACCCAGGCAATACTTAAAGGTCAGTTTTCTTACCTTGGTCCATGCACGGAGTTACCTGATCTTTACGACTCTTCCCCGTACTTCCCGTACGTCCCCACGGCAATACCTGCAGCAAATACCGCTGCTCCCCCGGTCGCCCGTACAAATCTTTAAGACCTTTCCTGACCCGGATCTTGTGCACAAGAGTTACCCGACCGGACCCGCCGCATCTACCCGTCTTGTTTCCAGGGTCTCCCAGTCCGGATCGCACTCGCCCAAACCACAAACGACAAACAAGGGAGTTGGAGATCGCCGAAATTGGAGAGGCGCGCCTTCCCTGTCGTCCCACGAGTGTCGAACGGTCGGAGTGTCGGATCCCGGACGAGCCCCCAATTGTGAGAAACAGTCCCTGCTCACAAATTCAGCCTGAGACAAAGCCTTGGAAACAAAACAATTTTATTCTGTACGATCTTGCAAGAAAGGGTGTCTGCTAGACAGGGACACACTACAAAGCATGTTAACCATTCTTACACAGTTTCCAAGTTGCAGAATCACGCCTCCCTGCTCCCATTGGTCTTATACTATCATTCCCCGTCCTGTCGGACAGCCCTTGTTTATTGTTCCCTTTTCTGCCGGCCGAAGGCCCCATTCCCGTATTTTAACTGCAATCCTTAGCTGACTATCCGAAAGAGCACTAGACATGCTGTATGTGCGAATCGTCAGGTTTGCACAAATAAGCATCTGCTACAACACCCTTATCTCTACCATGTCCTTGTCTGCAGAAAGAATGTTTCTGGTCGTGCTAACTGCCATCTTTGCAGAACCTAATCTCTGGTTAATGATAAACTTCTGCTACAAAATCTTGTGACTATAATGTTCTTCTTTTGAAAGACCCCACCATTCATCCTTATCTGCAGAAACAACATTTCTAATCTCTCACACCTTGAAGTTACTCACCTCCCTGACTTGGAAATATATCACCGTTCCTTCACTGTCGCTGGGTCAAAATCCTGGAATTCCCTCCCTAATAGCATTGCGGGTCACCACTCAGCAGGAGGACTGCAGCAGCTCAGGAAGGCAGCTCACCACCACCTTCCCAAGAGCAACTACTGATGGGCAAGAAATGCTGGCTCAGCCAGGGACACCCACACCCGAAACATTAATTAAAAAAATACTGTGTGAACAGTCACAACAGGAGGATCCTGGCGCCTCATTCCCCTGGAACAAAAATAAAGTTGCTGGAATAGCTCAGCAGGTCTGGAAGCATCTGTGATCCTTCTCATTCCCCTGGGATTTACCAAACCTGTTTATTATTTCCACTTCCTCTTTCATTCTGACTCTTTAATTTCTCAATTTCAGTCCACGTGCCTTTTGAGCTCTTCAACAACCCCATTTGGGAAAATGAGAGAAAGCTGGAATTAACGCAGGGAACTGGGAAGTGGGCAGAAGTATGAGGAGAGGCCACATCAAAGAAAGCTCCCATTCCAACAACAGAGCTTCTCAAAACACAAAGGCAGCATGAAAACTTGAGCTGAATGAACATGGTGATGTGTGGGCTGTCATGAGGAAAATGTGACCATGATCACAAATGGTTAAGATCACTGGATCCCGACAGTGCAGAAAGAGGTCATCCAGTCTGCACAAGCTCCCTATACCACCCTACTCCAATAAACTCCACATTTATCGCAGCTAACCCAACCACGTAAGCTGCACACTCGGGGACAATTTAGTGTGGCCAATCCACCTAACTTACATTTTTGGACTGTGGGATGATCACAGTTTAGCTCTAAAGAGGCGAGATTGTGGATTAAAGCTCAAAAAACCTCAGCTCTGAAACAATTTCATGGTTTTTGTTTCCAAAATTAAAATCTGGGGAAAGCTGCAGCCACAAAGATTTCAGATTCTCTCTGGATGAAGCAAATTTAAAACTCTGACCCGGGGACACAGTGAGCTGACAGAGGCCTGGGACCAGAAGTGTAACAGATTCTGAGCAACGTGGGGGTGAGACAAGGGCAAAAGGCAGATGTCACGGGGGGGAAGGCAGGAGAGATGAAATTGCAGAAATGTTAATGATCCCTCAAGGCTGCAGGGAGTGGAGTTCGGGCTGGAAAAGAAACAAATAAACAAAAGATGTGCCTGGAGCCAGGTGTGCAGTGGACCCAGACACAAATTGAAACAAGAAATGTAAACAAATTGGGGCAGAGATCACAGTCTGAAATTGTTGATCTCAATGATGAGGCCAGAAAGCTGTAAAGCCTAGCTCGTTCTATTCCAGCCAACACACACATGATGTGCCAAGGGTGAATGCTGCTGGCCAGCCTACAATATGCACATCACACAAATGTATAAAAAAGGCCTTGCTCTGCTCTGTAATTTTCTGTTACTTTAGTTCTGACATTTGCAGTTTGTTTCCGATGACGGCTGTAACCCTAAAATTAAACTAGAGTTTAGTGTCCGAGAGAAATGCAAAATAAGTCAGCTTTGCTTCAAACACATCACTGTAGATTGTTGTATTTGTCCTGAGGGTGGAACAGCACCTGGAGCTCAGAAAGGACAATCTCAGGGTGGGGGGTAGGGGGAATCGTGCACAGCAACAGAGCTTCAGTCGGGGCAAATCCTTCAGGGTCACACTGAGGGGGTCAGGTGGCACTTTACTCTTTCACGTCTCTCTTCATTGACAGTCAAGCCACAGTGTGGGTTAATCCTGCTGTGTGTAAGAAATGTGTCCCAGCTACCGTCTTCCATGGCTCACAGCTCCTTGACACGGAACAGAATCTCGTTTCCAACTAGGTTTACAGTCAGAGGAAGTACAACGGTGAATGTTGGAAATGTGCTTCAAATCAGAGATTAGTGTAAATCAATGATCTGTTCCTGACTGGAAGTGAACCCTCAGGCTCAGGTTTAGGTTTCTTCTACATTGGTAAATATAAAACAGTATTTTGTAGCCGTACAACACTGATGCCCAGAGCAGTGGGAGCAGGGGTATGAACATCCTGTCCCTGCCTGTGCTGTAACCACACAGAATGCACCAGGGTGACGTGAGAGAAGGGCCTGTGTTAGAAATTATTTTTCACCAACAATGATGACATGGGGAGGGTTGATAAAATGTTAATTTTCATTTTCAATTACTACACATAACATGCATATATTGGTCAGGAAAGGATGAAAAGGGATTCGTGCTGGCAGTGGGAAGAAGTTTTTCTGAAGGAGTATTGTGTGAGACTTTATCACTTTCTTACTGTGAGAGATGAAACATGTTGTTTCTGCAGGTAAGGATGAATGGAGGGATCTTACAAAAGCAGAAATTTACAAGATTTTGTAGCAGAAGTTTATATTTAACCAGAGATTAGGTTCTGCAAAGATGGCAGTTAGCACGACCAGAAACATTCTTTCTGCAGACAAAGACGTGGTAGATATAAGGGTGTTGTAGCAGAGGCTTATTTCTGCAAACCTGACGATTTGCACGCACAGCATGTCTAGCGCTCTTTAGGATAGCAAGTAAGGATTGCAGAAAACAAGGGAATGGGGCCTTCGGCCGGCAGAAAAGGGAACAATAAACAAGGGCTGTCTGACAGGATGGGGAATGATAGGATTAGACCAATGGGAGCAGGGAGGCGTGATTCCGCAACTTGTAAACTGTATAAGTATGTTTAACATGCTTTGTAGTGTGTGCCTGTCCAGCAGACACCCTTTCTTGCAAGATCGTACAGAATAAAATTGTCTTGTTTCCAAGGCTTTGTCTCAGGCTGAATTTGTGAGCAGGGACTGTTTCTCACATTATGATGTCTCCAGGACATGCCTTTTGTTCCCACTTTGATATCGTTTCCCAACCTGACTACCTTCCTTCCACTTGTTTGATCCAGAAATAACTGTCAAAAACCAATATTTCACTTTGTGGATATTTTCCTGTGACAATTTTTTTTTTATTTCAAAAGCCTTACATCAGGTTTAATCCAATCAAACACAAAACAGCCCTCTTGCTTTCCACCCAAACGACATCCCTGTGCTCCTGAGAATGTGAGATTTGGACACAGACACAAGATGCTGCTGGTGTAAGTTAGCAACAAAATGGCTTCTAGCCTGGGAACTGTAAATTCTGCTGGAGCTGCTCTTTTCGCCTGGGAACTGTGAGTTCTGCGAGAGCTCCATAAATAATGCAGGAATGATAAGATAACGCAGTACTAACCATTCTAGCTGCCCTTCAGTTGCAAATGTTGTGGCGCTATGTGGTGAGATAAAAAGTAACCGATGTGTTGTGATGTAAGTTGTTTACCAGTTAATGTTATAGGATTATGTAACTGTCAATGAAGCAATATCATGGTTTGATTGTTTGAATACACTGTGCGATCACTCCATGTACCCTGCTTTAAGAAAAGTATAGAAATGTCTTTGCATTAGCCTGTGGGTTGCAGCTCCTCCGAGGAATACGGAAGTCCTCAACTTCTGTGTTTTACAGATGATCTGTACCCGGCCGTATGATGAAATAAAGCGTAAAGTCTTAAACAGTCAGACCGACTGTGAGTGTTCATTGACTGATCAGGGAACCGAGAGACCCCACCGGGGGACGAGATTTACACAGGGATCGGGTGAATCCTGAGAGGAGTGTAAGGGCAGTTGGAGTACGCTTCAGAAGGAGATCACCACTGATGCAAAGTGGCACCAGTCTGTACCGTCTACAAGATGCACTACAGTGACTCAGCAAGGCTCCTCCAACAGCGCCTTCTGAATCTGCAGTCTTTACCACCCAGAAGGACAGGGGCAGCAGCCACATGGGAACGCTACCACCTGCTGGATCCCCTCTAGGCCACATACTGTGCTGATCTGGAAATATAACGTGGAGATGCTGTTGTGGGATTGGGATGGGCAAAGTCAGGAGTCAGATGACACCAGCTTATAGATCAACAGGTTTATTTGAAATCACAAGCTTTCTGAATGCTGCACCCAACTTTGTCACTTTCTCAGGATGTGTAATAAAGTAATAAAGTGGCGCTTCATCTGTCAAAGCTGGAACACCCCGAAAGGTTATGATTTCAAATAAACCTGTTGGGGTTGAACCTGGTGTTATGTGTCATCTGACTTTGGCCTGGGAATATATCATGTTCCTTCTGTGTCGCTTGGTCACATTCCTGGAAGTCTCCCTCAATAGCACTGTGGATCTATCAACAATACTTGGACCATAGCTCGCTCCATCCTCTCCAGGGCGGGTAGCGATGGACAATAAACCTGGGCATACAGTACTGCCGATGGCTCATAAGCAAATACAATATTTAGATCAGTGAGGGAGGGATGGGCAGGGAGTGAGGGAGGGATGGGCAGGGAGCGAGGCAGGGGCAGGAGAGGAGGGAGCAAGAGAAGGAAGGTGAGGGGGAGGGAGCGAGGGAGTGGTGTGGGAGTGAGGGAGGGAGGGGGAGAGCGGGAGTGAGGGGGCACCACTGGGAGGGAGGGAACAAGTGAGGGAGCAAAGGACAGGGATCAGTGGACAGGGAGCGAGGCGTGGGGAGGAAGGTCGCAAGGGACGGGGTAGGGAGGGAGTGAGGGATGGGGAGGGATGGAGGGAGAATGTGACAGGGAGTGAGCAAGGGGCAGGAAGGGAGGGAGCAAGGGAGTGAGGGATGTGGAAATTGGGGCCGAGGGACGCAAAGGGAGAAAAAGGACGGGGAGGGAAGGAGTGAGGGTTGCAGGGGAGGGATGAGGAGTGGGGGAGGGAGTAATGGGGATCGAGGGAGTCGGGGACTGGGATCGAGTGAGTGAGGGACCAGGATTGAGGGACTGAGGGCGAAGATCCAAGGACGGGTGCGAGAGACCAAGGGACCGGGGGAGGGAGCGAGTGAGGGAGGGTGTGAGGGGCAGGGATGGAGGGAGTGAGGAACGTGGAAGAGGGAGAGAGTGTGGGAGCAAGGAACGGGGTGGCAGAGTTTGAGGGATGAGGATTGGAGCGATGGGGAGGGAGCGATGGAGGGCTGGACAGGGATGTGGGAGTGATGGGGAGGAACAGGGAGGAGGGAGGGAGCAAGGGGCATGGTAAGGGTGGGAGTGAGTGACAGAGAGGGGTCAAGGGAGGGAGTGAGGGATGAGGAGTGAGAGACGTGGCGCGAGGAATCGAGGGACGGGGAGTGAGGGACAGGCAGTGAGGGATGTGGGTAGGGAGGGAGCAAAGGATTTGGAGGTAGGAAGCAAGGGACAAGGCATTGACGGGGAGGGAGTGAGGGATGGGGAGGGGAGGGAATGAGGGACAGTGAGGAGGCAGGGAGCAAGGGATGTGGTAAAGTTGGGAGTGAGGGATGGAGAGGGATCAAGGGAGGGAGTGAAGGATGGGGATGGAGAGAACGGGGAGTGAGGGAGAGGGAGAAATCGAGTGAGGGACGGAGAGGAAGGGAGCAAGGGATGTGAGTAGGGAGCAAGGAATGGGGAGGGAGCGAGGGAGGAATTGGGAGGGAGCGAGGGAGGCGAGAGGGTGAGAGGGATGGAGAGGGGATGAGAGGGAGGATAGTGGTAGGGATGGAAGTGAGGGAGAGACGGGCATCGAGGCAGTGTGGGATGGGGATGAAGGGAACAAAGGATCTGGTTAGGGAGGGAGCAAGGGAGGGAGTGAGGGAGGTGAGGTATGGCGACATGGGGAAGGGAGGGATGGGAGCGAAGGACGGGGTGGCAGTGAGCAAGGGATGAGGAAGTGACTGGGAGGGATCAAGTGAGGACGAGAAGGGAGAAGGGGACAGAGCGAGGGAGGGAGGGATGGGAGGGGGGAGCACAGGATGTGGAGGGAGTGAGGGAGGAACAGGGAGGGAGTTGAGAGGAAAGGACGTGAAAGGGCAGTGAGTGAGGGAGAGGGGAAGGAGCGAGGAAGGGACGGGGAGGGTAGGAGGGAGGGAGGGACTGAAGGACGGGGAGGGAGGGAATGTGGACGGAGCGAGGAAGGAGCGAGGGATGGGCAGGGATGGAGTAAGGAGGGAGCAAAAGGGGAGAAAGGAGGGGGCAAGCAGGGAGCGATGGGCCGATTGATGGACCGAGCATGGGACAAGGAGGGAATGAGGGACAGGGAGGGAGCGAGCGAGTGAGTGCGGGATGGGGAGGGAGGGAGAAAGGGATGTGGGTGATGGCGAGGTAGGGAGAAAGGAATGGGGAAGGGAGTGAGGGAGGGATGGACAGGGAGGGAAGGAGCGAGTGACGGGGTGGGAGAAAAGGAGGGAGTGAGGAACAGAGGAGGAGTGACGGAGTGAGTGACGCATGGGGAGGGAGCTAGGGAAAGGGAGTGAGTGAGGGACAGAGTGAAAACGGAGCGAGGGAGGAAGCAAGGCAGAAGTGATGAAGGAGCTTTTGACGGGGAGGGAGCGAGGAACAGAGAAGGAGAAAGGCAGGGGTGAGGCAGAGGGAGGGAGTGAGGGAGAGGGAGCAAGTGAGGGAGACAGTGAGAACGGAGTGAGGGAGGAAGCAAGGCAGAAGCGATGAAGGAACTAGGGACAGGGCCGGAGTGAGGGAGGGAGTGAGGAGGTAGCAAGCGGGGAGCAAGGAGGGAGCAAAGAGGGAGGCAAAGACCAATTGAGGGACCGAGCGAGGGATAGGGAGGGAGGGAGGGACAGGGAGGATGCAAGGAATTGGGTGGGAAGGAGTGGAGAACGTGGAGGGAGGGAGTGAGTGACGGGAACGGAGCAAGGGAGGGACCGAGGGACAGAGAGGGAGAGAGGGATGGAGTGAGGCTTGGGGAAGGAGCGAGGGAAGGGGAGGGAGTGAGGGAGATAGCGAGGAGGGACCAAGGGAGGGAGCATGGAAGGAGCGAGGAAGGGGCGCAGTGGGACCAAGGGAGGGAGCAAGGAGGGAGCAAGGGCGAAGCGACGGACGGATCGAGTGACCAAGCGAGGGACAGGAGGGAACAATGGTCGTGGTGGTAGTGAATGAGGGAGTGAGGGATGGAGAGGGAGAGATGCAAAGCAATGAAGCAAGTGACTGGGAGCGAGAAACAAGGAGTGAGGGATGGGGAGGGAGTGAGTGACGGGGAGCGAGAAACGGGGAGTGAGGGATGGGGAGGGAGTGAGTGACGGGGAGTGAGAAACGGAGAGTCAGGGATGGGGAGGGAGCGAGCGACAGAGCGAGGGAAGGGAAGGGTGCGAGGTAGCTAGGGATGGGGAGGGAGAGGTGGGGAGGGACGGAGCAAGAGACAGGGAGGGAGGGGCTGGGAGGGAGTGACAGAGGGAGCGAGGGACGGGAAGGGAATGAGGGAGCAAGGGACAGGGTGGGGATGAGGGAGGAAACGAGGGAGCAGGAAGGAGGGAGTAAGGGGGTAGCCAGGGACTGGGCTGGGGACAGGGAGTGAGTGAAGGAAAGAGACAGTGAGGCAGCGAGGGATGCGGAGGGAGCTAGCGAGGGAGCAACGGTCAGGGAAGGAGTGAGGGACGGGTAGGGAGCGAGGGACGGAGAGGGACTGAGGGAGCAAGGGACAGGTTGAGAGCAAGGGAGCGAGTAATTGGGAGGGAGCGAGTGAATGGCAGATGAAGCGAGTGAGCAAGAGGCAGAGGGAGGGAGGGAGAAGGGACGACAAGGAAGAGAGGGATTGGAAGGGAATGAGCGAGGGCGTCAGGGACAGGGAGACAGTGAGGCACAGGGAGGGAGGGAGCCAGGGACGGGATGGGAGGGCCTGGGAGCAAGGGACAATGATCAAGGACCGAAGGGCGGGAGCGATGGACTGGAAGTGAGGGACGTGTGGGAGGCAGGGAGCGAGGGATGAGTGAGGGAGTGACGGGGAGGGATCGAGGGAGGGAAGGACTGGGAAGGGAGAGGGAGAGAGGGAGGGGTGTAGGGAGCGAGGCGCGCAGGTGGAGGGTGGGAAGGAGGGAGGGACTGGGAGGAAGGAAGCGAGCAAGGGACAGGGAGTGAGGGAGTGAGGCATGGGGACGAAGAGAGCATGCGGCGGGGGTAGGGAGGGAGCAAGGGACAGAGTGAGAGAGCGGGAACGAGGGTCAGGGTGGGAGTTAGTGAGGGACAGGGAGGTAGCGAGGGATGGGGAGGGAGTGAGGGAGGGAGCAAGGCGGTAGGGGGGAGCAGGGAAGGAGCAAGTGGGGAGCTATGACTGATCGAGGGATTGAGCGAGGGATGGGAAGGGAGCGAGGGACGTGGTGGGAGTGAATGAGGGAGCAAGGGACAGGAAGGGAGTGAGCGAAGGAGCGAAGGACAGGGAGCGATGGAGCGATGGAGTGGGAGCAAGGGGGGAGGAGGGATGGAGGAATGACAAGGGAACAAGGGATGCGGAGGGAGCGACGGACGGGAAGGGAGCGAGGGGCGGGAAGGAAGCACCGGAGCAAGGACAGGGAGTGGACGAGGGAGGAAACAAGGGAGCAGTGAGGAAGGAGTAAGGGAGTAGCAAGGGACTGAGCGAGGGACAGACCATGAGTGAGAGAAAGAGACAGGGAGGGAGTGAGGGATGGGCAGGGACCGAGGGATGGTGAGGGAACAAGGGATGGGTTGGGAGTGAGTGAGTGAGTGACGGGGAGGGAGCAAGTGATTGACAGATGAAGTGAGTGAGCGAGACGCAGCAGGAGGAAGAGAGCGATGGATTGGAAGGGAGAGAGAAGGGACAGCAAGGGAGCGAGGGACAGGGAGGGAACGAGCGAGGGAGAGAGGGATGGGGAGAGAGTGAGGTACAGGGTGGGAGCGAGGAAGTTAAGGATGGCGAGGGAGTGAGGTACGGGGAGGGAGTGAGGGAGCTATGGATGGGGAGGCAAAGAGAGAATGAGGGATGGGAAGTAAGCGAGGAAGCAAGTGAGCAAGGGAGAGAGGGATGGAGCAACAGAGAGAGGGTCAGAGCGAGGGAGCAAGGGACCGGGAGAGAGGGACCAAGAGACGGGGAGGGAGGAAGCAAGCGATGGGGAGGGTGTGAGTGAGGGAGCGAGGGACGGTGAGGGATGGAGGGAGGGTCAGCAAGTGAGCAAGGGGCAGGAAGGAATGGAGCAAGTGGGCGAGGGACAGAGAGAGAGGGAGTGATGGAGGGAGGGATGGGATGTGAGCTCGGGAGGGAGCGAGTGACATACCGGGAGTGAGAGAGGGAGGGAGTGGCAGGGAGGGAGTGACGGAGGGAGGAACTGGAGCAAGGGCCGGGAGCAAAGGGCAGAGGGACAGGAGAGAAGGATGGGGAGACAGCTCGCAATGGGATCAGGGGATGGGGAGGGAGTGAAGGATGGAGAGGGAGTGAGGGACAGGGATGGAGCAAGAGACATGGAGCGAGGGATAGGGAAGGAGCAAAGAACATGGAAGGAGGGAAAGGGATGAAGGAACAGGGAGAGGGACAGGGAGGGTCAGGGAGGTAGACAGGGTTGGACGGACAGGGTGGGAGCCTGCTTCTCTCAACACAGAGACAAACAACAATATAGTTTGCTGTGCTGCTTGGCACTTTTTAATGAACGTTAATTACATATTGAAGTTATGGATGCAGTCAGTGGAATGGTGCCTTTTCTCTTTGGCCTGTGAGTTGAGAAAAACATTGACATGTTTCCCATAACCCGCTGTGGGATAAGGTTGGATAAACCTGCGCTACCCTCAGTCTGTTACCATAGCGACAGGCTGCTTCATTGCTGAAACATTGAACTGAAATGAGAAAATCCTGGATGGATTGATTAATGAGTGAATTTGATTGATGGATGAATTTGGGTAAAGGGATATTTCAGCACATTCTTCAGCTGCTGCCTGAACTTAGTCTGGGTCACGGCATAAATCGCGGTGTTTGTGCAGCAACTGAGGAGCTGCAGCATGAAGCCCAATTCCTGCACAAAGTAATCTAGATACACAGAGTAATACCCAATCATCCACATCCGGGACCATATAGAAAACACCATTAACATTGACCATAACAGGATGAAATTGGCCGAGATCACAAACAGTAAAATGATGGATTTTTTTCGATTTCTCATTTCTGTGTCACACTGACTGTCCCCATTGGTGTGAGCCCGGAGTCTCCTGCGGGCTCTGCTGGTCACTAAAATGTGTCTGACGGTGAAAACATTGAGCAGCAGAATCAGGAGAAATGGGAGAGTCGGGGTTAGAATGTGGTGGAGGAACTCGATTGTGACCCAGGCACGAGATGATTGAACATCGTCTGTTACATCACAAAACCAGGGGGCGTTCACCAGCCAACAGCGAGCTGTGAGCATAAAATACCAGAAAATGTTCTTTAAACAGCTCAGCACAGTCACTGTTCCCAGAACCACAGCCGCCGTTTTCTCACTGCAATATTTACTTTTCAGCTTCTGGCAACAAATGGCCACAAATCGATCAAAGGTGAAAGTGACGGTGAACCAGACAGAACAGTCAGTGGCTGGATAAAGCAGGATGGCGTGGATATTACACACGGGGATGTATCGCAGGAAATAAAACTGTTGCCGATAAACAATGGGAATGTGTCTCAATATCAGGTCGAGGATAATGACCAGTAGATCCGCCACTGCCATGGCCCCCAGGGAACGTCTGACACATGGAGACAATCCACAATCTTTATAAAGCAGGACATAGATTGTCACCACGTTAACTGTGAGCAAGGAAAACAAGTAAATTATACATCAGCCTCGAGACAAAGTTACCAGTTTGATTGAGGACCCAGTGACATTTTCAAATGTATCACTGATTTATTGAAAAAAAAGCTGAAACAACAAATAGTAACATCTCAATTTTTAAAAAATATATAAGGAATGTAACGTAAAACACAAGAAGCACTCCCACCCCAAACGGATAAACATCCATCAGAAGAGATGGTTCCGAGAACTATCGCACTCACTCGAGCACTCGAGATTCAGGCACATGGCACTTATATACAGTTCATAGAACATAGAACATAGAACATAGAACATAGAACAGTACAGCACAGAACAGGCCCTTCAGCCCACAATGTTGTGCCGACCATTGATCCTCATGTATGCACCCTCAAATTTCTGTGACCATATACATGTCCAGCAGTCTCTTAAATGACCGCAATGACCTTGCTTCCACAACTGCTCTGGCAACGCATTCCATGCTCTCACAACTCTCTGCGTAAAGAACCTGCCTCTGACATCCCCTCTATACTTTCCACCAACCAGCTTAAAACTATGACCCCTCGTGCTAGCCATTTCTGCCCTGGGAAATAGTCTCTGGCTATCAACTCTATCCATGCCTCTCATTATCTTGTATACCTCAATTAGGCCCCCTCTCCTCCTCCTTTTCTTCAATGAAAAGAGACCGAGCTCAGTCAACCTCTCTTCATAAGATAAGCCCTCCAGTCCAGGCAGCATCCTGGTAAACCTCCTCTGAACCCTTTCCAAAGCATCCACATCTTTCCTATAATAGGGCGCCCAGAACTGGACGCAGTATTCCAAGTGCGGTGTAACCAAAGTTTTATGGAGCTGCAACAAGATCTCACGACTCTTAAACTCAATCCCCCTGTTAATGAAAGCCAAAACACCATATGCTTTCTTAACAACCCTGTACACTTGGGTGGCCATTTTAAGGGATCTATGTATCTGCACACCAAGATCCCTCTGTTCTTCCAAGCTGCCAAGAATCCTATCCTTAATCCTGTACTCAGCTTTCAAATTCGACCTTCCAAAATGCATCACCTCGCATTTATCCAGGTTGAACTCCATCTGCCACCTCTCAGCCCATCTCTGCATCCTGTCAATGTCCCGCTGCAGCCTACAACAGCCCTCGACACTGTCAACGACACCTCCGACCTTTGTGTCGTCTGCAAAGTTCCTAATAAGTAGGGTGAACACACTTCCTTCCTGAAGGATTCTCTCCCAGTTTCTTCGAGACAAACGTAGGGCGCAAATTTCTGTCTTTTCATCTCAATTGTGGTCAATTTTCCGTCGTGTAGGAACACGAATACAAGCAAAATGTATTCAACCCTTTAATTGCCTGAGGAGATTTTGAAACAGTGTCTCCTTCTTCCCGGAACAGGATCTTTTCCCTCGGGATCTGATCTATTGTTCAATTAACTGACATCCAACTGTTCAGAAATAATGTCAGTTACAGAATGTTCCGGGGAATGTCGGTTACAGAATGTGATGGAGTCATAAAAGATCCACATCACAAAGGCCCTTCTGTCCATCAGTTTTGGTGAGACCCACTCAGCCTCGCGGTGGAAATCTCTCCCCAAACTCAACACAACTGGCAAACACAAATTAAAGGCATTGCCAGATCAGCTGAAGTGGTCAGTTATCTCACATTCTCAATCCACCTCACAGAACCAGCCCAGACACCACAAACCCAGATGAAATATCTGTTCAGCATGGAGCACTGTGCAGACCAGGCTCGTGTCCTGCTCAATACAACCCGGCAATCTGTCCAGAGTGGGACACTGTGCAGGTCTCACCAGTCAAATAATTATCAGTCCAGCACGGGGAGTTGTGCAGACCCCACCAGTGCACTGATTTATATTCCGGATCAGGTATCTCTGGAGCACAGGAGGTCTGTGAAGTGACACCACTGAACTGATCTGTAACCCGGAGCAGTTAACCTCCCAGCGTGTAGATCTGTACAGCCCAACCCAGTGCAGTGTTCGGTAACGCTGCGTTAAATCGCTGCCCAGCCTGGGGAAACTTGCAGCCCATGCCGGAAGTGACAGGATGTGCGGCTCCCATCCATTTACAGTTCCATATCTCAAATGTGCCATGACAAGGGGTGCCATGGGTGTGACAATCACTGCCAGAGAGAGATGGTGGGGAATCATTTTACACACGTACGGATTGGAAGGGGTGGATATATCGGCATTGAGGGGCAGACAGACAGTGTCCTGGAAGGATGTGTTCACAAATTTTAGAATGTTGAAATGTAGACATTTTGAAAGCGTCTTGCAACTTAGGTCAGTTTTTCAGGAATGATGTGTGAATAGGATATTGCTGTGAGTTCAGATGATGGAGAGTTTTGAATAAACATTTGGTCTGCATTTGTGACTGAGAGTGTGATGAGCACAGTCTTTGGCTCACTGGGCTGAATCTAACAATACTGTGTCTCAATGACATTTTAATTGAGTGTGACAGAGGGATCGTCTGCAGGAGGCTGAGCTAGTTTTCTGATGATATCTTATCAAACACCCCTCATTATCTACCTACCCCAGCACATGCCATTCCTCTCATTCAATGCCAGCCTGATTCTCCCACCCATCATGGGTGGTAATGGCTCCCATCGCCTGGATGGCCCGGGTATTCCAATTTACCTGGCACAGGTGCCATCTTTAAAAGGACAATGGGCACACAGTTGACTTTTCTCGGTTCAGACCCCGCCTGCACGGTTTACCCTGAGCCTGGTAGATAAGGTGGGATTGCACCAAGATTTGTCGGAAGGGACATGAAGGTCATGGTAGATGGGCTAGTACAGAGAAGGACCAATTTCCTTCCAGAGGAGTGTACACCACCAGACCCATCAAACATGGCCTGACCTCACGTCCAGCTCAATGCAGTCTACGCAGTTTGAAGAAATGTCCAGAAATACGGGACAGGCACCAGTAACCTTCCCCGTTCTGCCAGGATAAGTGTCACCATCTTCTCTCTCTCTCTCTCTCTCTCTCTCTCTCTCTCTCTCTCTCTCTCTCTCTCTGTCTTTCTTTGTGGCTCCACTTCTCCCTTACACTGAAAATACCAAATCGATTCCACACTGTTGAGTGGCTCACTCCAGTCACCTCAAAGATCACCCGCACCACCGACCTACATCACCACTGACAGCAGGACCAACCACTTTCACCCTCCCTCCCTACCTCCCTTTCCCTACTTCCAGGAAAACAGCCTGAAATACGACAGAAAGGGCCAAGCCAGGTGTTGCATGGCCCGACGTCAGTGCAGTCTACCCCTGCGACTGCCATGCAGAGAGGAGCCTGGAATGAGCCGGAAAGGACCGGTATATGACCCATGTGGAGATTCCAAAACATTCTCATCCCACCAATTCAGTAAGGCTCCCTGTTCAGTGAAGGGTAATTCTCACTTTAAACTCACTGTCAGTTCCGTTTCCACATGGAACAGTGCCCCCGATGCCATCTCCCTTTTATATCGAGCCGGTACAAATGGAATCCCCATGGCCTCGGTGGGCTGGAGGGTGGGCTCACAACACATCGTCTCCACCAGCTCCCAGGAAGGGAGCACGGAGTCTCCCTCCTACACCTCCTCCTTCAGACAGCTCAGATACTGAAACTAACCTGTAATATTTACTAGTCTCCCAACTTGTCCTTACATCTTCAATAATCAAGCATTGAAAATCTCACAGAGTCACAGTCCCCATGGAACAACTGAAATACTGTTACACTCACTGGAGTGAGCAAATACTGATGTACTCGCATGGAGTGACTCAAATAATGAAATGCTGTCCACGGAATAACAGAAACCCTGACACACACCAGAGGGAGGGAGTGAAATATTGACAAACCACAGAGCCAGAGAAACTCTGATGGGCTCCCTTTATTTGTATAAGTCTAAGTTTATTTGTTTGCGTCTCTATTTTCCGTGCTGTTTGAAGCGATGCAACGCCCTCCTCTGCTAGTCTCTCCACACCACTACACACCACTGCACAGGCAGTGACAGAGGATGAGACCCAATCAAGATTTCTTCAGAGATAATGGGAACTGCAAATGCTGGAAAAACCGAGATAACAAAGTGTGGAGCTGGATGAACACAGCAGGCCAAGCAGCATCGTAGGAGCTTGCCTGCTGTGTTCCTCCATCTTCACAACTTGTTGTCAGCGATTTATTCAGTGACGGACGGGGAGGGGAGGAGATCACAATGCCATCCAAACTAATTTCATATTTATGCATTTACCTCAATGTCTTTTAAAAGTTGTAACTGCGTCCACTCCTGCCACTTCCTCTGGAAGTTTATTCCACCCACAAACGGATCTCTGTGGAAAATAGTTACTTCTCATGTCTTTTCAAAGTCTTTACTCCTCTGAACTTAAAATACTCCCCTAGTCGTGAAATTCTTCACCCAAGGGAAATACATCTTCCATTCAACTTATGTGACCCTTCATGATTTTATAAACCTCTACAAAGTCAGCCCTTAATGTCCAATGCTCCAGTGGAAAGCCCTAGCCTATCCAGCCTCTCCTTATACCTCAGTCTATCCACGACCAGCGACATCTTTGGAAATGTCTTCTGAAGCCTCTCCTGCTTAGTATAATCCTTCCTACAGCAGTGCCACCAGAATTGGTTACAGTGCTCCAGAAGAGGCTTCATCAACTTCCTGTAGAATCTCAACATGACGTCCGGATTTATAAACTCAAAGGCCTGAGCAATGAAGGCAGCGTACTAAATGCTTTCTTAACTACCCTGCCTATTTGTGTCTCTGTTCTAAACACAACCAAAGGCACTACTTTTAAAAGTATAAGTCCCACCACCATATGTTTTACCAAAATGCAATACCTTGCATTCACCCAAATTAAACACCACCTGCCACATCACAGCCCCGTGACTAATACTCCCACTTTATTTTCCCGAAGATCCTTTGCTTGGTTTGCCTTGTATAGGCAGGACGAGGAGGGAGGATTGTCGACCAGTCAGTGGTGAGGAGACACTGGAATATAATGTGTTGTTTTGTACCAGTTAATGGTTTTAGGAAGAGGGCATTCACACGTTGGAGGCGAGAAACAGTGATATGTCATACGGTCTTTTGGGACCAGAAATTATGCTCTTTCGTTAGCTCTTGTTTTCAGGAATAAAATCTATTTGAGATCCTTCACAGCGCAGTGTGTGCCTGCAGGACTTTATTCACTATCATAGCAGTCTACAGACGATAGTCACTAAACCGGAAATCATAGCCATGTAATTAAAGATGTCAATAGTTTATCTCGACGGCAGAGCATATGCAAACAACATAATATAGTTGGTGCAAATACCTTGTATTTGTTTGATAATAAACAAATGTTCCCTGTGTTAATCAGTAAAATTAAACAGAATTTAAGAAATCAAAACTTAGCTGAACGTTGGCTCTTAAAATGTGACCCAAAATCTGGGCATTGTTTAAGTCTTGTGCAGTGGGTAGCGTCCATGCCACTGAGACAGAGCGCTGGATTTGATCCCCACTTGTGGTAATGTCCCCACCTCTGGAACTGAAGTTCTGGATTCAAGTCCTGCCTGTTTCAGAGGTGTGTCACAGCATGTCAGAACAGGATGATGAGCAAAAATACAGGAGAATAATGTTGCAGATTTAGGGTCTAAAGGTGTTTCAGAATACATCTGAGCAAGTTGCTTAGAATTATTTTAGAATTGAGACATGCTCGAAGAGGAAGAGGCACCGATTTTGAATTTCAGGATTTAGGCCCGGGATAAGAGAAAGCATAGCCATTCGTGTTGATTGGAGGAAAATTGCACGTTACAGATGTTTGTAAAATCGTGAAGGGTATGGCCAGCGCGAATAATCAAGAACTTTTTTTGCCAGAGCAAGGGAGTCCAAAATTAGAAGGCATAGCGTGAAGTTGAGAGGGGAAAATATTTTAAAAAGGTCAGAAGAGGGAACCTTTTCACACGCAGGATGACACGTGTATGGAACAAACTGCCAAAGGAAGTAGAGGAGGCAATTAAAAATAACATTTAAAAGGAATCTGGATGGGTATATGATCAGGAAGGGTTTAGAGTGATATGGGCTAAATGCTGAAAAATAGGACTCGATTAATTGGCTAGCTGTTCGACATGGACAAGTGGGACTGAATGGGTTGCTTCCATGCTATACATTTTAATGATTAATTCATCCAATTGACCAAGGCCTCTTGTAATCTTTAGTAACCTTTTCCCCTGTCCACTATAAAACCAGCAAACTTGCTAATTTTACCTTCTATAATTCACACCGAAATCACTTTTGGAAATGACAAACAAATATAGATCCAGCACCGACATCTCTGGATCACCACTGGTGATAAGATTCCAGTCTGAGAAACAACCCTCACGATCACCCTGTCTCCTCCCATTAAGCAGAAATACACAGACACACACACACACACACACACACACACACACACAAACGCACACAGACACACACACACACACACACACACACACACACACACACACCCAAACACACACACACAGGCATACTGGGACACAGTCACAATTGTGTGTTTTTAAGACAGGGATAGATAAGTTGTCATTAGTAAAGGGATCAAGGGTTACGTTGAAAAAGTAGTAGAGTTATTTTGAGAAACCTGTCAGGCAAGATCGAACAGAAGGTCAGATTGATAAATACTTTTTGAACTGAGTCAATGGGAATGTGTGATAGGTTTCAGGGGCTGAATGGGCGCATTTGTTCCTACTTGTTGTGCACTTTTAAGAAGACGTAACTTGCTGTGAGGTTGACACACTTTAAGGAGTCTTCTAATTAAGATTGAGATCAGGATATTGCTTTCTCTGTAATATTGTGCCGTCTCTGGTGTTGTCATCAGTTGAAGACTCGGTTATTGAAGATATTCAATGCTGACCTCAACTGACCTTTGATGATCAGCAGAGTCAATATTTATTGGGAATGAACAGGAAAGGGGTTTTCAGCCATAAACAGATCAGCCATGATCTTTCTAAATTGAGCAGCAGGCTCAAGGGTCCAAATGGCCAACTGCAGGTCCTATCTGATGTGCTGTTATCTCACTCCACCCCTTGAGGATGTGACAGACGTAAAGGAAGACCCATTAAACCAGCCAGGATTACGACGGATGGGAGGCGACCGTTCTGACCCTCGAAGGAGTTCCATCGGAATAGAATGAAATATTCAGTCATAGAGCCATCAAGATATATAGCATGGAAACAGACCATTTGGTCCAACGCATCCATCCTGAATAAATCTATTCCCCTTTGCCAATATTTCGTCGATACCCTACGCACTCATGTACCCATCTAGATGCCTTGAAAAGGTTGTAACTCGATCAACCTCAAACACTTCCTTTGGCAGCTCATTCCAATCAAGAACCACCCTCTGCATGGAAATATTGCACTTTTGGTCACTTTTAAATATTTCCCCTCCCATCTTAAGCCATGCACTCTCGTTTTGGGCTCCCCCACCCCAGGGAAAAGACCTTGGCTTTTTACCCTGATTTACCATAATTTTATAAACCTCTGCAAGGTCACCCCTCAGTGGCAATTGTTTATTTTATTGTGTAGTGACAGCAGCACTTTTTCCACGCAACACCCACAGCCAAAAATGACATTAATTATTAAGATGATCTGTATTGGTGGCACTGTTAAAAGTGACAAAAGTAAACCAGGCTAACAGGAAACCTCCCCTCCTCCTCAATACGTGTCCAGAGAAAATTGAGCACACCATGGAGACGGCAGTCTAGATTTATTGATGCATCTGAAAGACAGCATTTTTAACCATGCAGCGTTCTACTCAAGTGTTTGTCTATATTCTGTACGGTCTTTTAATCTCTCAAGAATCAGAATCATTAACAGTACAACCTCTATCTGATGGTCTGGTTGAAAAAAATGGTCCTAACAGTGTATTACTGAGCTCAGAAATACCTCGACAAACAGCTACACACCACAAGACGAGGCCATGCAACCTTTCCAGGTTGCTACACAGGAGCAGGGGGCCCTGGCTCGCTAAAATTAAATACAGAGCGGAAATAACAAATTAGTTTTACATTGGAAAGCTGTACCTAATGGAATTCCTCAAGGACAAGTGTGAGGTCAACAATGTATGATCTAGCAGCAGCTGGTGGGAGTCGGGTGAAGAGAGACAGCCTCTGTCAGTGAGTGAATACTTCGGAGCCCTGCGCTTAGGAGATGGCACCCACTCCTACACAGAGAGTTCTAGAATCTAAACAGTTCAATGAAACTGACATTTGATGGCCATCAATGGGAAACGCTGAAACCAGTGACACAAATCTATAACCACCTCTTTTTAGAATCAAATTGATTTCACACTTTGCAACTGGCACAGGTCCAGGTAGAGAGAAGAATAAATAGACAATCAAAATAATTGTAACGAACAGCAGCCAGAAGGGAACTACAAATGGAAAGATGCAGATGATGGTTTCTCTAGAAACAGCACTGATACGGAAATGAAGGCTGGGGATACTATCAGTGATAGAGGGAACATTCAGATATAAATTAGTCAGGACAAACTGGGGCAATGGTGATTTTGAACACTTCTGTTCCTCCTCAGATGTTTGTAAATGAAGGGCATGAAAGCCATGGAATAAGGATAGAGTTTGTAAATGCAAGTGAATACAATAGTCTACATCTTTGCCAAAAACCAGTCACAGAAATAGAGGGGAATTTTAAAAAGAGTTATGGAATTAATAAATGGATAGAGAAACAAAGGCTTAACGGGAAAACCAACAATAGCGAGGATGGGGTAATAACCCGCTTGAATAACAAGCAGTACACCGTATATCTTCAATGTTAACTGTGCCCGATGCAAAGAAAACCAGTAAAGGCCAAAGGATAAACCCCTGTCCATTATTGCAACATTCCCATCTATTACTGTCAGATACTGGTACGTCGTTGTAACATTCCCACCTATGTTTCTGAGATTCTGATCCATAATTGAAACTTTCCAGACTATTGTCCTCAGAAACTGGACCATAATCGGAACATCTCAAACAGCTGCGCACAGTTTCTGGCCTCTTCCGGTCTCTGGAGCTGCTGATTCCAATTGTGTTGACGATGACTATAACTATAGGATAACTCCTGAAAAAGAAGCCCCTTATTAACTGACGAGGACTTGCCAACATAACTTCCCAACTCCTGTACTCAAAGGCCTGAGCAATGAAGACAAGTGTGCTAAATGCCTTCCTCACCACCCTGTCTTCCTGTGATGCAAATTTCAAAGAATGATGTACCTGAAACCTAAGGTTTTTTTCTGTTCTGCAACACTACCCAGACCCCAACCATAAATTGTGTATGTCCTGCCCTTGTGAAGTATTGCGTTGTGGTAAAACAAACATTTATCCAAATAAAATTCAATCTGCCATTCCTCAGCCCATTGCCACAATTGATTAAGATCTCTCTGAAGTCCAGAAAGCCACTAGGCCATCTCCCTTGTTATAACAACAAATAATCACCAATGAAAAGATGTTCTGCTTCATTTGTACAAGGAAGGGGTCAGACCAAATCTCGAATATCGTATGCAGGTTTTGGTCTTCCGTTCTTTTATTCAAAGTGGCTCAGAGGATGTTTACAAGATTGAAACCTGGAAACAGTGGGTTGTCTGAGGAAGATGGATTGGGCAGGAAAGAGGGAAAAGGATTTGTCAGGAGCTGCTGATTAAAACAGGAAACTGACGTGAGCCAGGATATAGGGTGTATTGTATTTATGAGGTGAACTTATTCAAACTTTTGCCACATACACGTGGAAGAGGTCTATAAGCCTAGCACAGAGACACTCTTCCATTTACAGCTACTCAGAAACGGCATATTAAGGCATTTTCACGTCAGAATGTTTGCATGTAACATTGATATAAAATAAATTTCGATGTCAGTTACTTACTACAAAACAGGATGCTGTTCAGTTTCTGACAAAGTTCTGAGTCCTCTAATTTCAACAGGACTGCCACTTCCATACTATCTTCAGAGCTTCTCTACCCCACTATCAGCTCACAGCTGTGTGAGTCATACTTACATGACGAGCATAAGCTGTACAGATAGTTTCAAAGCCCTAAGTAACTGTTGATGTTTCGCTGTTATAGGCCTGCAGTTAAACTGTCTGTGAGATGTTAATGTGAAAACATCCCATTCATTTGTATACTTCTATAAATTATAGCCTTTTCTCTGCATTTGATTCCGATACAGAGACTTTAATTTATAGAAGTAAACTCTTACCTATCTACATATCGGTATGCAGACACTGCCCTGAAGCTTCCTGCCCAGCTAGGAATTCAGTGTAAAGTTTTTGTAACTCCTTTTCTTCTCATACATCGGTATGCAGACACTATCTTAAGCTTCCTGACTGAATTAAAATTAGAATCAAACTGTTTCACATAGGGGTCGGTGGGGAAATTTTGTAAAGGTGTGAAACCTCTGAAGCATGTAACTTCTGTCGCTGACAAAGGGGCCAGGGCACTGACTTGGTTCCAGCCAGACACACTGGCAACTTGAAATCAGAATCTGTCCTGGACAACAACTTGAAATCGCCTCCTGCCATTAGCAGCTACTTCACCAGCAATCGATACTATATCCTGGTCTTTTATGTTGTTGATGTAATAATTGCTTGGCATCCTGTTTTTGTCTGTTGTAGTAATTGTTTTATGTATCATGTCATTGTAAGTTGTGGAATCGTTTTATGTATCATGTCTTTTGTAAAGTATAAAAAGCGGGGACTGTCCGCTGCTCGGGGAACAATACTTGCAAGATTCTGCACTCTGAGTACAGTGATTCTCCACAGCTTGTGCTTGCTGGTAATAAAGGGATTTGTGTTTTTCTAAACAGGTCAGTGTCTTGTTATTGCAGCAAGTCCGTGAGGGTCTCCAAAAACGAACTTGACATTTGGCGCAAGAGCAGGGTTCCAACATGTACAGCAGTCTCACCTGGAGGGCTGAATAAGTGATCGTTCGAGTGTCAGTGGAGTGAGACGGACGGACCCGCAAGGTACGATTCATCTTGGTCTCTCTCACTAACCTGCCATCCGTGCGACCCCCTCATCCCTGCGTGTCTCTGTGCTGACGGAACCCGGGATAACTCACGGTCTTGAACACTGCTAAATCCTAACGCCTGAAGGTTCGAGTCCCCAGGTGAGTAAAGAAATCTGGGAGGTTCGAGTTCCCTGGTGGCCGGGGTTTGGAGTCCCCAGGTCAGATAACTGGTAATTTTTAAAATCCGGGAGGATAGACATCACCCGGAGACCAGGGGTGAAATCCTGTGTCCGACAATAGGGAAAAGGTAGGGCGTTTAGTGTAAGACCTAGGTACTGTGCAGTTACAGTGTCTGTCTGTTGCAGCCACCCTGCCCCAGACCGGTTGTTAAGAGGGGAATTCCCCCACGCGAAGGTCAGGACCCTGAAGTGGGCGTTGAGACTAAGGACACTGCAGTAGTATACAGGGATAGTAAAAAGTGAAAGTGCTAATTAAAAAAAACAGCAAAGAAAAAAATGGGACAAACACTGGATAAATCAGGTGTCGGCACTCCTTTACATCGATTATGCCGGGATAATCCCGAAAATGAAGTACAGTACACACGTCTGTCAGCATGCTGAAACAAAAGATTGGGAAATGAGAATTGGCCATTGGCGAGAACGCGGGATATAGATCTATGCACTAAAGCAGAAGAGGCACTGGAAAGGGTTAATGTCATTCTGGAGAAAGAGATCTGAGGAGCTGACTGAAAAATCAAAACTGGCCAGTTGGGTGGATAATGCATGTAGGAGAGGGATCAGTGCCTGTGATAACGAGGGGAAACCAAAAACTTGGCAAGTTTTAAAACTGCAGAGTGAGGATCATGAGACAAATGAAAGGGAAAGAGTTAACCAAGAAAGACAGGAGAGAGAACAATGACACAAAGAACGGGGGCTAGAGCGGCAGGCCGCATTGACAGAAAACAAAAAATCGCAGGTACCTCCTGACATATCTGGCGTGTCGATGTTGTTCCAAATTAATGACACAGATGAGCAAGACCGTGTAGGACTGGGGAAGGCATCCCTGTCCCTCAGCGGGACTGCTACCCACTCCAGAACCCTACCCTTCCTTGGCCAATCTACATCTGCAGGACCCCCAACACTGCCATCAGTCCCAGCAACCGCCACCGTCCGCTGCCCAAACTAAACTTCCCATAGAATCTCCAAGCCCTTCAGTAGTCAGCCCACATGGATCCCCTGGCAAGCCTACGGCTTGTACAGACCCTACTTCCTGTCATACCAGATCGAAAGCAAAACATGGAAACAGGAAACAGGACGCAGGCCAGACGGTCAGTGAACAAAAGGAGGGACGACAGGATCCTTTTAAAACCCATGAGAAGCCCAGGAAGACATAAGTCCTGGGTGCAGCCGACTTGACCCTCTAACTACTGTTTACTGTTTCCTGGCGACTCCACAAGTAGCGAAGCATATGATCGTCCCAACTCACATGCAGAGGATAGTGAATGTGAGGACAGAGTTTGGAAGAGATCCTCGAATAGCCATCCCCTAAAGAAGGACCCCTGTCAGAAAAAAATCAGCGGCAATTCCCTAATCGCACAGTCCCTCACCCGAGCCCAAAATAAGGGGGCCAAAATGCAATGCAAGTCGATGCCCCTTGGAAGCCACAAAAGATGTGTTTAATTATGTCAAGGGCCCCTGATCGAGCCTCTGCTGCTCTACGCTGCGCTCTCCAGCCCTGGGAGTCAGTCCCAGGAACTTGACCTCCCTCAACCCTATCTGTGCTGCCTTCGGGTTTACCTTCAACCCGCTCTTGCACAGGAGTTGTAACAACTCACTCAGTAGGGGGCCATGTTCCTCACTATTGTCTGTGAATAACAGGATGTCATCCACGTACTGTACGAGCCTGTGTGGCTCACTGAAATCTTTTCAACAGTCTGCCATACACTGGTGGAGAATGCTGGGGCTATAATGGAAACCCTGTGGCAGACAACTCTACGTGTACTGTTGTCCTGTAAAAGTAAATGCGAATTTGTACGGGTCCTGCCGAACCGGGATAGACCAGAAACCATTCGAGATATCCAGCACTGTGATATTCCACCCCACTCCCCAGCTTTAAGGCAGGAGAGCGCCTTTCCATCAATGGCACACGCCACTGTTTTGAAATTCACGCCCACTTTTCCAGGTCATGGATACCTCTTGAAACCTGCAGTTTCTCCCACAGCTGTGGCTCCTCTGGGTCCTAGGGGCCACCTGCAACATTGATTCTTTTTTCCCAAGAATTTCTGATTTTTGTGTATGGGAAATTTTTGTTTTTTTTTAGCACGTATAAATCCAACTCTTGCTTGGTAATTTTTTAAACGAACTGGAGTTTTCTTCCCCTCCTGCCACACTCGAAGTTCAGGACACCATTGCAATGTTAGTGCCCATACTGCCTCCCTGGTTCAGTTTGGAAAATGGGATATTGTGACACTGTGCAAATGAGACATGACACGGGGCAGAGATTCCTCCTGCGCACTCACCCTGTTGCCCTTCCTCCTGACAGACAGCAAACATTATGTGGAGTGGGTATTGAAACTGCCCGACCCCGTGTGGTACTACATCACTTACACATGCACAGACATCATACTGAAAATGACAGGTTTACAATAGGCCCTTTAAACTTGAATTATAACGACCAGTTGCCTACTACTCCACTCACGTGGACACTGTATCTCAGGGATTACCCCCTTGTTCCCAGGTTCTCCATGCGATTTGTTCCTTATCTCTTCCTGATCCACGCTTAACCCACTCACATTTCTGAGCGAACCCCCGCATGACTGCCTGCTGAGGAACCACGTTCTAACCTCTGCCCGCCCGGCCCTTACTGATGCCCCACTCCCTTCTCCGAACCCAGTGTGGATTCTTAACGTCCTTCGGTACACCTATCCAGGATTCCCTGTCTGTAGAAAACCTCCAGGCAATCCTCCTCTCTAAACAGTTTCACACTTAAAACTAAACAATTGGCTGTTATCAAATGCGCTGCCCATGGCTCTGATTCTATCGTTTCTCGGGGCAGCGCTCGGGCTGATCTGGCTGCTAAACAGGCTGCTGCAGACCAATTTTTTTATGATACCCTCTATGAACAAGCAGGCGGTAAATCGCATGCCTTCAGACAAGACGGGCATGCCAGACATGGTCACTGTTCGGCACTTACACGGGGTCCCCCTGCTTCTGAAAAGAATATTTGGAAGGCGCATGGATGTTTGCATTCTGCATCCTCAGGCCTTTGGGTTACCCCAGTCGGCCAAGTGTGTGTATCTGACACTTTATTACCTATGCTTGTTGACTGTCTGCATTCTGACACCCACCTTGGCAAGGAGGGAATGACTGGTATTATGCTCCGTACCTGGTGGCAACCCAGACTGACTGACGCAGCCCAGTCTCGTGTAGCATCCTGTCTCACATGCTAGCAAAACAATATGGGTCAGGGGGTGAGATACTCACCATGAAAAACACCCTTGCCAGGTGGACCATTTGAATGCATTCAGCTAGTTTTTTTATTGAACTGCCACGCGTAAACTGTTACATATATTGTCTTGTCATTGTCGATGTATTCAGTAGGTGGATAGAGGCTTTCCCAACGACAAACAACAAAGCCTCAACAGTAGGAAAACTGTTATTAACTGAAATAATACCTAGGTTTGGAGTACGGCGACAGATTAGTTCGGACGACGGCTCCCACTTTGTCGGGAAATTTAACAAGGAACAGTGTGGCAAATGACACATTCAACAATATTTCCACTGTGCCTACCAGCCTCGGGCAGCAGGGATAGTAGCGCGAGCTAATGGAACACTTAAAACTAAACTAACCAAGTTGACATCAGAAACCGGCCTGAATTGGCTAAAGGTTTTGCCGCCAGCCTTGTATCATGCGAATAACACCCTACTCTACTACTGGGCTCTCAGCAGCGGAAATAGTCTATGGCCGACCCAGCAGAACACCATGAGATGCCAATACCAGCCCACCCACCAAAACTGACCTAAATGTGATGGGAGAAGAAATGCAAAGGTACTTCCGACAACTAACATCATCTTGAAAGTTTCTCCATTTGCAGGTGAAGTGCGCCTTCGGACCACCTCCGCAGACACCGGAACAAGACCTCGAGATTCAGGATCGATCTTCGTGTTCGCAGATTGGAGATTTTGTACTTGTCCGGGACTGGGATCGCCCCAAGCTTGGACCAAAGTGGAAAGGACCATATCAAGTGTTTCTTCAGACTCCGACAGCTAAAAAGTTAAAGGACAGAATCACTGGATCCACTTAAGTGACTTTAAACGATGGATTTCCTCATCGGCGTGCAGTTAACCATTGGACTGAGTGTTATTCTGACTATGCACGGCCAGCTGGACAATCTGTTTTATAAAACACACATCTGGCTGCATGGGAATCAGACAGCATGTTACCCACTGCCACGATCTGTAGAAGCGTTATTTGTGGCAACATCTGCCTGGAACCCTAGTCAGCTTTATGAAGTAGAGTATTCCACTAAGCCTTGCCAAGGGGAGAGAGGAACTTGGACAGGGGTGTGCAGGGTACGTGTGTGCAACTGTTAGTTCGTGGTCTCTCTGGTTGTGGGGACACTCGACCTGGGCATGGGAAGGAAGGGGCTAGCTGTAAAAATCCCAACAGCTATCCGTTTTGGTTGAATGGAACTGGGACTTGTTGTGTGCCTGCTCTCGTCACTAATCACCCCCATAATGTTTCCTGGCCCCGTTGGTGCATAAAGAGAAATTGCACCACTATAGAAGGATTGTTGAGCTGCCCCTGCTTAGAATCTAAGCCAATAACTGTGATCCCGGGCATACAGTAGAGTTGTGGGGATTGTAATAGCACCTTTGTACAAAACGGACTATGGGTCATGTCCATTTAACTCTGCAAACTTCCATATAAGAGTCAGTCCTCCTGACATAGCTATCAAGAAATACGTGAGTCTGTTATCTGCTACCGGGCTAAAAAAGGATTAGTTTTCCTCCTTAATGGGACCTTCACTACTGCCACTCCAATCCTGCCGGTGATGTTTGCTGTTGGGACCATTGGGCCCCTCACAGTCCCTTGTCCCCAACAAGCACAAATTCAACGGCCAATTGTCACACGCTACCTGACCCGGGAGTCTTGCGCTGCGTCGCACAACCCAGTTGCCCTGGGCTCTTCCTTGGGATACGGCTTTGTGGGAACTGTCAGCTTGGGAGGCTCCCCTGGGGTGGTGGCCACAAAAGAAAATTCGAAATTACCTTGTATGTGGACTCACTACCCTGGGAAACAGCACAATGACAGCATTGGAGGCAGTCAACCAAGAATTAGTCGAACTTCGGCTCTGTGCTGAGCAAACCCGGTATGCAGTGGACTATCAGCTGGCTCAGCAAGGAGGAGTATGCGTTATTATCGGGGACAAGTGCATTACCCACGTCACCAACGAGTCCTATAACATTACCCAAGCTATCCAAGCCATACAGGGGCAGTTGGAACAGCACAGTGAGGGACCCCGGCCTGGACAGGGTTTGTTGGGATGGCTTCTGGGTGGTTCTTAGGGCTCATATTTCCTGCATGGGTTAGCTGTTCTCGTGGTTGACATAGATACCTGCTGCACATTTATGGCATGCCTGAGCCCTTGCTGCACATTTGTGTTTGACAGGTTAGCAGCTCCCCTCTCGGTCCCGTTATAAGTTATCATGGAATGATTAAAGGAGGGAATGAGATGTTAATGTGAAAACATCTCATTGAGTTCTATACTTCTATAAATTAAAGTCTTTTGTCTGCATTTGGTTCCTATGCAGAGGCTTTAATTTAACCTCTTTAATTTAACCTCTTATCTCCCAACACATAGGTATGCATGCACTGCCCTGAAGCTTCCTGCCCAGCTAGGAATTCAGTGTAAAGTTTTTGTAACTCCTTTTCTTCTCACATCGGTATGCAGACACTTTGTTAAGCTTCCTGACTGAATTAGAATCAGAATCAAACTGTTTCAAATAGGGTTAGGTGGGGAAAATTGGTAAAGGTGTGAAACCTCTAAAGCGTGTAACTTCTGTCGCTGGCAAAGGGGCCAGGGCACTGATTTGGTTCTAGCCAGCCACACTGGCAACTTGAAATCATGATCTGTCCCGGACAACAACTCGAAATCGCCTACTGCCATTAGCAGCTGCTTCACTAGCAATCGATACTATATCCTGCTCTTTTATGTTGTTGATGCAATAATTGCTTGGTATCCTGTTTTTGTCTGTTGTAGTAATTGTTTTATGTATCATGTCATTGTAAATTGTGAAATCGTTTTATGTATCATGCCTTTTGTAAACTATAAAATGCGGGGACTGTCTGCTGCTCGGGGAGAATTGCTTGCAAGACTCTGCACTCTGTGCCGGGTTAAGCACAATGTTTCTCCAGAGCTTGTACTTGCTTGCTAACAAAGGGATTTGTGTCTTTTTTTCTAAACAAGCCACTGTCTTGTTATTGCAGCAAGTCTGTGAGGGTCTCCCAAAACAAACTTGACATGTGACACAGGAATAAGAGGAGGCCATTCAGCCTCTCGAGACTGTTACAGAGCAACAAGAAGCCACTCAGCCTCTTGAGCCTGTTACACAGGAACAGGAAGAGATCATTAGACCTCCCAAACCTGCCACAGTGTAATAGGCGACTTAGCATCTTGAGCCTTTAACAGGTGAACGTGAGGAGGCCATTCAGCCTCTCGAATCCAAGGATGATTGATGAACAAGATTTAATGTGCTGCAGAGATAGTAGGAGCTGCCGATGCTGGACAATCTGAGATAAGCTGTCGAGCTGGATGAACACAGCGGGCCAAGCGGCATCAGAGGAGCAGGAAAGCTTGATGTTTCGCTGAGCCTGCTGTGTTCATCTCGCCTCACACCGTGTTATCTTAGATTTCGTGTGTGTTCGGATGATAGAAATTATTGAATGAGGTTTTCTTCCGCAGCTTTGTAACTGGGAGTGGAATCAGAGCATTTGACTCCTTTTGGCTAAATCTTACATTAACACGGTGGTGTCATTTTCATTGTGTTTGACGGAGGGTTTCTCTGTGCGAGGCCAGGCTGGTTTTCTGGTGCTATCTTATTGAGCTCCCTTCATGATATAACTACCTCACACCATGACATCTATTTCAGTCAATGCCAGCCCCATTCTCCCACCCATCACGGCTGAAGCTACTTCCTATTGCCGGGTGCCGCTGGATATTCAATTATCCCTGGCACAGGTGCCTGCCAATGGGTACATGGTTGAGCTTTCTCATTTCAGTGCTGCCGCACTCAGTTTGCTGCAGTCTGACAGGTCAGGGGCAATGGCACCATAATTCATCGCCTGGGGCACAGAGGTCTTTGTGATGGGGCCAGGACATTGGGCTAGGACAGTTGAGGGCCATTCTCTTTCCAGAGGAATCCACGCCACCAGACCCATCGAGCACGGTCTGAGCACACCATCCAGCTCAGTGCAGTATGTGTGGTCTGAAGAAATGTCCAGCAATACAGGACATGCATCAATGACCTTCTCTGCTCTGCCGGGATAACTGCCACCGTGTTACATCTGCTCCCTCACACTCACTGTATATCAGTTTTCGCACCTACTGCCAAACAAGACTCACGCTTCACCACTCTCACGATTGCATGCAGCACCTTCCATCGTCCCTCCCGCTTTTTCGCTCTCTCTCTCTCTCTCTCTCTCTCTCAGTCCTGCATCCACTCTATCCCCGACACTAATAACACGCTGTACATGGATTCAACACTGTCAACTTACTCACTCCGAACACCTCACCACTTCACACCCTCCCATCAAAACCACACCAGCACGATCAACAGGGCCACCACTTTCAACCTCACACACTGCCTCTCTTGCTCTAATTCCAGGAGAAACTGCCTGTAATAGGATAGAAATGTGCAAGCCGGATGATGGAGTGCCTGACATCCATTTCCTCACACTTGTGCACCCACATCATGTGGAGCAAATCCTGGTATGAGCCGGAAAGAACGAGGACAACTCGTGCGGAGATTCCAAAACATCTACATCCCACCAAGGTACCATATTCAGTGAAGGGTAATTCTCACTTTAAACACACTTTCAGTTGTGTTTCCACCTGGCAAAGCTTGGAATTGTGCCCTGATGCGATCTCTGTTTGAAATTGAGCTGGTACAAATGGAGTCTGCATGGCCTTGATGGGCAGGAGGGTGGGCTCACAACACATCGTCTCCACCAGCTCCCAGGAACGGAGAATGGAATCCAACACGTCCCCCTTCAGACAGCTTAGAGATTGAAGCCAAATATTGAACTCGCCCCCATCTACATCAATTGAACTGACTTTGAGAGAGCAGAGCGTGCCAAATTCCTCGGAACGACAATAACCAACAACCAGTCCTGGACTTCCCACGTAAATGTGACAGTCAAGGTGGCACAACAACGCCTCTTCTTCCTTGAGTGGCCCAGGAGTTTTGGCATGTCTATAAGGTCTTCAGCAACTTCTACAGAAACGCCATTGAAAGCATACTGTTCGGGTGCATAATGGCCTGGTATTGCATCTTTTCTGCCTCGGATCGTAAGAAAAGACGGAAGATGGTGTGTATGGTTCAGACCATCTCAGAAGTGAAACTTCCATCCATGGGCTCCATTTACACAGCTCGCTGCCCTGGAATGGCTGCCAACGTCATCAAAGACCAATCGCACCCCAGTGATGATCTTCAACAACCTCTTCCATCAGGCAGTAGATAATGAAGCCTGAACACACACACACACATGTAGGCTCAGGTACAGCTGTATCCTGACCATCGTTGGACTGATGAATGTATTCTTTCGTCTGCCATTTACTATCTATTTTCCATCTGGATTCGACCTTCCAAAAAGCATTACCTCACATGTTTCTGGATTGAACTCCATCTGCCATCTCTCTGTCCAAGTCACCATCTCATCTATATTCAGCTGTATCCTTTGATGGCGCTCATCACTGTCCGCAATTCCACCAACCTTTGTTTCATCGGCACACTTACTCATCAGACCAGTCATATTCTCCTCCAAATCATTTATATACATTACAAATAGAAATGGTCCCAACACTGATTCTTGAGAAACGCCACGAGTCACTGCCCTCCACTCAGAAACACAGCCTTCCACTGCTACCCTCTGTCTTCTATGACTGATCCAGTTTGTTTTCTTTTTCTATCCATTTTTCAAGCTCACATCTAACCCAGTGCGATTTTACCTTCTCTATCAGTCTGCCATCAGGGACCATGTTAATGGCTTTACTGAAGTCCATGTAAACATCATCCACTGCTCTACCCTCATCGATTATCTCAGTGGCTTCCTCAAAAAAACTCAATGAAGTTAGTGAGACACAGCCTCCCCTTCACAAAACCATGTTGCCTCTCACTAATACGCCCATTGATTTCCAGGTGGAAGTAAATCCTGTCTCAAAGAATCCTCTCCAAGTATTTCTCTCCCACTGACATAAGGTTCATCAGCCTGTAAATAGCTGGAATATCCTTGCCACCCTGCTTAGACAAAGGAGCAACATTGGCTATTGTCCAATCCTCTGGGACCTCCCCTGTAGCTATGGAAGATATGAAGATTTGTCTCAAGGCCAGAGGAATTTCCTCCCTTGCCTCTCTCCGTATTCTGGGGTCTATCCCATCAGGCCTTGTGGACGTGTCTACATGAATGTTTCTCAAGGCCCCCAATCACTCCTCCTTTTTGATTTCAAAATGAGCCAAACTATCTGTACACCCTTCCCCAGACTCATCATCTGCCAAGTCATTCTCTTTGGAGCATACTGATGCAAAGTACTCAGTTAATACCGCACCATATTCCTCTGGCTCCACACATAAATTCCCTTCCCTGTCCTTGATTGGGCCAACTCTTCCCCCTTGCTACCCTCTTGCTCTTTATATGCATATGTGGGATTTTACTTCATCTTGTTGGTCAATGAATTTTCATGACCCCCTTTTAGCCTTCCTGACTCAATACTTAAATTTCTTTCATCTTTCCTTGTATTCCACCCTTGCTTCGTATCTTCCCAAACTCCTGGCCTTAATAAATGCTTCCTTTTTCTTTTTGATTCGGCTGAAAATATCTCCCGTTATCCAAGGTTCCCTAAACTTGCCGTACTTTTCCTTCATCCTTCCAGTCATGTGCTTGCCCATAATTCCCAGCAGCTTGCAATTGAAAGCCTCTCAATACCAAATGTTAATTTTCCCTCAAACATCTGCCCCAATCTACGTTCTTCAGTTCCTGCCTAATATTGTTATAATTAGCCTTTCCCCAGTTTAACACTTTCACTTGATAAATACAACTATCATTATCCAGCAGTACCCTTAAGCATACTGAATTGTCATTTCTGTTTCTGAGCTATTCCCCTCGCGAGACATCGACCACTTTGTCTAGTTCATTCCCTAATACTAGGTCCAGTACGGCCACTTTCCTAGTTGGACTATCTACGTTGTTTTTGAAGAAGCCCTCCTGGATGCTCCTTACAAACTCCACCCCTTCTGAGCCGCAAGCCCAAAGTGAATCCCAGTCAATATACGGGAAGTTAAAGTCATCCACAACAACAGCCCTGTTACTTTCAGAGCTTGCCAAAGTCTGGCTACATATCTGTTCTTCTATCTCCTGCTGGCTGCTGGGAGGGTTATAGTAAACCCCAAACATTGTGATTGCACCCTTCCTGTTCCTGAGCTTTACCCATACTCCGTCAATGTATGAGCCATCTGAGGTGCTCTCCCGCAGTACAGCTGTGATATTCCCTTTTGCAATTAGTTCAACGTCCCCACACCTTCTCCACTCCCTCAATCCCGCCTGAAACATCTGTTTCCTGGAACGTTAAGCTATCAATCCTGCCCCTCCATTAACCAAGTCTCTGTAACAGCAACAACATCATAGTTCGATGTACTAATCTAAGCTCCAAGTTCTTCTGCCCTACCTGTTACACTTCTTGCATTGAAATGGGTGAGCTTCAGTCTACTAGATCTGCTTGGAACAGCAACTACACCCAGTCTGTTCTTTCTCTGAGCCTTACTGGCCGTATTCTCCAGTTCCCTTTCAGTCCATTCACTTTGCATTGATTCCCACACCCCTGCTAAGCTAATTTAAATCCTCCCGAGTGACCCCAGCAAACCTCCCAGCCAGAATATGTGTGCCCTTCCAGTTTAGATGTAACCCGTCCTTCTTGTACAGGTCCACCTGCCCTGGAAGAGATCCTAATGGCCCAGATATCTGAAACACTCCCTCCCAGACCATTTGTTTCGCCACATGTTGAGCTGTACTATCCTCCTCTTTCCAGCCTCACTGGAACGTGGCACAGTGAGTATTCCCGAGATTACAACGTTGGAGGTCCTGCTTTTTAAACTTTCTACCGAACTCCCTGACCTGCTGCTGCAGGACCTCGTCACTCAGCCTACCTGTGCTGTTAGTATCAAGATGTACCACAATCTCTGCCTGTTCACCCTCTCCCTTCAGAATACGTTCTGACCTTTCAAAGACATCCTGGACCCTGGCAACAGGTGGGCAACATACCATCATGGAATCACCTTTACATCCACAGAAGCACCTATCTGTACCCCTAAGTATAAATTCCCCTATAACTACTGCTCTAGTGCTCTTTGTCCTTGCCTTCTTGAGAACAGAGCCAGCCATGTGTGCCTGCTGCTGCTGTTACCCTCTGATAGGTCATTCCCCCCAACAGTGTCCAAAACAGTATGCTTGTTACAGAGGGGATTCCTGTACTGGCTGCCAGCTCCTTCTAGCAGACACCTGCCTGCACCTTGGGTCAACACATCTCTAAAACTATTGCCTATGGCACTTTCTGCCATCCTTGTGCTCCGAAGTGCATCCGATTCCTGCTCCAACCTTTCAATAGAGTCCGCAAGAAGCTGCAATCGGGTGCAATTCCTGCAGATGTAAGCATCACCATCTCCCACATCTCAACAGTGCAGTACTTAACCCCACTGAATGATACTTCTATTCCCAAACCAGAAAGTTTATTTAACACTTAACCTTACTCATTGCTGCCAACATCCAAGGTAGGTTTTCCCTCACTCACCTTCCCAGGCTGCTCACTCCATCCCCCTCTTTGCCTTTGCTGTCACTTTACGATAGTCCCTCCACAAACCATCTTCTGGAAGAAGTGAATGCGCTGATGCAGATCTTCCCACGTCGGCCGATCAGCATTTACACTCTGCTGCCCTCTTCAAGGTGACTTGTTATCAACTTTTCAATAACCTGTGCTCATATATATCGATGCCCTCTGCTCCTGAACCCACTTTGTAACAGTACAGCCTATTTTATATTGTCTTTCCACCAACTACATCTCATCACTCTGTTCTATATTGGTCCTCATCTGCCATACACTTGAACACGATTCCAACTTGTCTCTGTCCTGGTGGTTTTCTGCACTGTCCTTCACACACTTTACAATCCTTCTAGGTTTGGTGTCTTCAGGCATTGAATTTGGAACACAGTCCCCTCAGAGCAACAGACATATTGACACACACGGGACAGATTGAGTGAAATATTGAGAAAATCATCACAGAAAAAAATAAATGGTAGCAGACATCCCTTATCCGTATAAATGTCAGTGCATTAGTTTGTATATCTATGTTTCTCTTTTAGTGCCTGTGTGTCTTTGGCTGTGTGTGTATTTCCGTGTGTGTGTGTGTGTGTGTGTGTGTGTGTGTGTGTGTGTCTTTGGGGGCGGTGGGTCTGATAGTCTCTGCGGTGTGTAATGTGATGCAATGTTTCCTTCTGCTGGCCTCTACACCATAATGTACCAAGGGTAACTGAAGGTGAAAAGGGATTCATTCAGTCTGAGGGAGAGTGGGAGGGCAGCAGCTCAGAGCACCATCTAAAGTGACAGCCCATCAACACAGCCATACACACAGACATACACATGCAAGGCTAATGTCGGGAGTATTGCATTTGTACTAAGGTCCTTAACAGTCGGAAATGCTCATGTGGAGAACTGTCTCTGCCCTCATTGCAACGTGGAAGCGGTTTGTCTTTGGACATTATTTGTGGCTCTTGGTGTACACATTAAAGAGTATTTCCACTGCAATTGTATCCAAACAATTCTGAGTGAACCATTTCGTAAGGAGATGAATTGAATTTCATTCCATGGTCTTTAGCTTCCAATGTTTTGTCATGAACTCTTACAAATTAAAAGTGAGAAAGGATTGTAAAGTCCTAAAACATACGCGATAGTGATGGTAATGTGTCGGGAACAACGTCGCTAGTTATCGAATGAGACTGATTTGTGCCTCCAAAGATATTATTGAAGAAACAATGTCAGAGATTCACAGCGTTTGATCTTGTCTCAAAGAAAACTGCAAACTGTGTAGTGGTGGGGGGTGACCAGCAGGGGGAGAAATTGTGTGATTGTCAACACAGCAAACAGCGTGAACGAGTGGAGATAACAAGGTGTTGAGCTGGATGAGCTCAGCAGGCCAAGCAGGGAAGCTGACGTTTCGGACGTAGACCCTTCTTCAGAAATGGGGAAGGGGAAGGGGTATCTGAAATAAATAAGGAGAGAGGGAGAGGCGGACAGAAGATGGATAAAGGAGAGAATAGGTGGAGAAGAGACGGACCAGTCAAAGAGGCACGGATGGAGCCAGTAAAGGTGAGTATGGGGGAGCGGAAATTTTAAATCTTGTGAAGTCCACATTGACACCATTGGGCTGCAGGGTTCCCAAGCGGAATATGAGTTGCTGTTCCTGCAGCCTTCGGGTGGCATCACTGTGGCACTGCAGGAGGCCCAGGATATACATGTCAGGTGAGGCATGGGAGGTGGAGTTGAAATGGTTCACGGCCGGGAAGTGCAGTTGTTTAGTGCAAACCGAGCGTAGGTGTTCTGCAAAGCGATTACCCAAGCCTCCGCTTGGTTTCTCCGATGTACAGGAGGCCACAACGGGTATAGTGGTGGAGTGGGTTTGATTCCTATTTCAATGGATTTACTGCAAACACAAGTGACCTCATTCTACATGGATGCAGACAGTGATTCACACACGAATACACACAATACATATGCACAGAGATATGACACACATCAAACGCAAACACATAAACAAACGCATACACACGGACACAATGGTGTCTTTTAGACAGAGATCATATGTTTTCCATCAATAAGGGGATCATTGGTCAGTTATAGAAGGCAAGGAATGGGGTTGAGAAACAATTCAGATATGATCAAACGGCATTGCAAACTTGACAAGCTGAGTTGCCTAATTCTGTTCCAATTTCTTATGCTATTACAATCTTATGGTGCCAAGAGATAATGGGAACTGCAGATGATGAATAATCCGAGATAACAAAATATGGAGCTGGATGCACATAGCAGGCCAAGCAGCATCAAGAAACATCAAGATGCTGCTTGGCCTGCTGAGTTCATCCAGCTCCACATTTTGTTACTATGGTACCTGGACTTGTCTTTCTGTGATTACAGTGGAGGTTAAGTTCGTCAAGTAATTCATTAAGGCTGTACCCGAAACGTCAGCCTTCCCGCTCCTCTCATGCTGTTTGGCCTGCCATGTTCATCCAGCTCTACACCTTGTTATCTCAGTTTGCAGCATCAGCAATTCGGGCTATCTCTGAGGAAAATCTAGAATGAAACCACTTCACTTGATGGCCATTGTCAGTACTGCCCTCTCCCTGGTGCATACATGGCGCACTTTCTCAGTGTTGAAAATGCCTTCCTCTCCTTAGTTTATTTTCCTGGCTGATGAACAGTCATATCTCTACACAGTCGCAGTGACCTGAAATATTAATTGGCCTGCTCTTAATCGAAGCAGTTGACAATGTAATTACACAATTTTCTGTACCCGTCACGATAATAGCACCACTATTGCTGCTGGAATTGACTGGTGATGTTGGGAATGAGATGGCCTTGTGGGACTATTTCTAGACGATAAATCCATGAACCCGGGTAATGACCCAGACCCCGATTCAAATCCTGCCACGGCAGAATGTGGAATTTGAATTAAATGAAATACCTGGGATGGTGAAACTATTAAGCCATCGTTGATCGTTGGAAAAACCCACCTGGCTCACTAACGGCCTTCAGGGAAGGAAATCTGCCAACCTCACCTGGTCTGACCTACATGTGACTCCAGGCCAACAGCAATGTGATTACGTCTCAACTGCCTTTTGGAATGACCAAGCCAGCCACTCAGTTATATCTGTCACCACAAAGTTTCAAAGGAATGACACAGGACAGTCTGATATACCAGCAATGTACAGCACACGGACTGTAGTGATTCTAGAAAGCAGCTCACAAATACCTTCTTAAAGGCAACGAGGAAAGGGAAATAAATGCTGGCCCAGCCAGTCACGCCAACATCCCATTAATTAGTAAATGAAGATGACCACGCTCCGGGAAGACAGACTGAGGGGTCATAACTTACTTTAGACAGGGACTTAGAGGTTTACCTACATGGGCACGAGATTCGGCAATATAGGAAAAGGCGAAAAATGAATGTAATTAATTTCGCATTTTATTTCCATCCACCTGATCATCAACAATCCCTTTCTTTGATTTTCTTTTCCCTCTATCTCTCTTTCTCTATTTATTCAACTCATTCCTTCTCCCCTTCCAAACAAACATCCCTGTCACCAGCATAAATCACAACAGTTACCAGCTGATTTCAGTTCTGATGTCTGTTCAGTGGAATTGAAATGCGAACGCTGTTTAAATTTCATCAGAGCCTGTCAAACGTGCTCAGTTTCCTCAGCACTTTGTTCCTTTTTGTTTCAGATCTCTGACATCTTTCTTTCTTTGACTTAGACGTGATTCTTTTTATTTCATGGGATTTCCAAATCACTGGCAAGAGGAGCATTTGTTAACCATCATTAATTACCTTTAACTGTGACCATTCCACAAGGCAGTTTGGAGCCAAACACTTTGTTATGGGTTTGAATTCACACCTAATTCAGACCAGGTAAAAATGTTAGACTTCTTTACCAGAGGAGGTCAGTGAAATGAGATGGGTTTTTAGATAAAATGCTGCTGGTTTTATGGTCGCTATTAGTGAAATTCACTTTGTTTACAATTCTTATCATTAGAATTTAAGTTCTACCACCGACTGTGGTGTTATTTGAAACAGTATCCTTAGTGTAATAACCCTTGTATCTGAATTACCTGCTGAGTGACTTAACTACTCTAACATGGTGTCCCTATCGCTAGTTACTTTAGATACAAGAACAAGGGTGTGATCAAAATTATTTATAACTTGGAAGACTGGTCAGAAGACAGCTGGAACCATAAAGTCTGAATTTTACCACAGCGCAGATAATGGTTTATCCAGCCACAGCACAGAGGCAGAGGGGGAGAGTGGCAATGTTATGGAGCTCGTGATGGATAGGTGATGGAGAAAATAGCGAAACATAAACCAAAAAAAGGCCCTCAACGTAGTGAAGGCTTGTTCTCAGATGTTTGTAAAGGATGAGTCCAAAATTCATGGACAATGAAGTGAGGTTTTAATTAAAACTGAAGATAATTGTTTCCATCTTTTCCAAATCCAAGTAACAGAAATGGCAATAAAGTTGTATATGCCTTGCGGAAGTAATGACTGAACAGAGATAGAGAGACTTACCAGGAACACCAATTATTGCGAGAATGGGGTAGTAACCAACCTGAATAATCATCGGTACAGCTCTTATCCGAACTGGTAATATTGACCAATACACACTGAGATAGTAAAGACCCAAGGATAAACTCCTGTCCATTGTTGTAACATTCCAGTCTATTGTTCTCAGATTCTGATCTCTCTGTCCTGCCTCTCTGCAGCTGCCGATCACTGTTAGTGCTGTCGCTGATGCTCCCGCTCATACTATGGGATAACACACTGAATGGAGCCCCTTAGTTATAGAAGAGGGAAAGCCTCCTCTGACACAGCTAGAATTCATGGAGACTGACATCAATCACAGCCACTGAGCAAACAGTTCCAGTCATCCCATTTCAATACACCTTCAGTGAACCTTCAGTTCACAATGAAAACTGGACTGGATTACATGTTCGTGATAATGGGAACTGCAGATGCTGGAGAATCCAAGATAATAATGTGTGAAGCTGGGTGAACACAGCAGACCAAGCAGCATCTCAGGAGCACAAAAGCTGCTCCTGAGATGCTGCTTGGCCTGCTCTGTTCATCCAGCTTCACACTTTATTATCTTGGATTACATGTTAACATTGTTGGCTATAATCTGAGAAACCATCGCCAATTGTTCTGACAATATCTGTGGTGAGGGAGAATGATTGATGTTTTCATTTTGCAGGCTGAATGGTTCTACATTGTTGTCCATGTGCAATGCTGTAACCACCTGCATCTACGCCCTCCCAAAAAAAAAACACAAAGAAATGTTATTACTGTGCTGATTACTCTTACACAACCAACGGGAAAAAAATCTCTGGCATAGGTGGGCTGACCTGGCAGAGAAAGTATGGATTTCTCAATGATGTAACAAAACATTGTATCTTCAACGTGCAAAGTTCTTCATTGCAGTTTATGTGCTGTAAAGCAATAACATTTATATTTCTTGATTCATTTGACCAGAACTAAAATCAAACGTGGTGTGTACAATAATGTTGTTCATTAAAGCCCATGGACTGAAGAGCCAGGGACAGAATGAATGTGACAGGGGCAGTGGCTGTAGAGACTGGAGAGGACAGTGAGATCCCAATGTCGCCAGTATATGACTCACACTTATGCTAACAGGCAAAATGAAATGTCATGCAGAGCAAGAAAACAGGTTATATTTGGGAGATGGAATGCCAATGAATGATGTGAACAAACCATGATAATTTTAAATGTGATGCAGGAGATGAAATATCAGGTAAACACTGTTTAATTGTGGGGTGTGCATAATGATAAAATTGTTCATATATGCACAGTATATTCAGAATTAGAAGCAGACAAAGATTTCAAAATGTTAAGTGTATAGGGAGATTACAGGATAATAATAGTCGGGATATCATTCACCCCCAGCTGGTGCGGAGATGATGGGCTGAGTGACCACTGTAATTATTGCCGCAATTATTCTGAGATATGTACGAAAAGTTTTCAGAGCCTGAGGGGAAACACCTTCAGGAGAGGCACAAGTTGTGCCACCATGAGTAACCCATTTCTGTTGTCTCGTGAATTGCAGCTGCCACTAAAATTTATTTTTAATCAAAATCGATTTCCTGAAATTCATGCATTTCGGAGGGTATTCGCAATTTTGTTTTGGAACTTAAATAAGAGACAGACCCTGATGTAATACAAGTGTAATCAGCACAATAGCTCTAATGGAAACAGGAATGGATGATATTGTCCAAATATAACCAAGTAAAGCATCTGGGCGCATCAAGAAATGCAAAATACTGGAGATTATGGGAATCTGAAATGGAAACAGAAATTGGTGGAGAAACGTAACAGATGAGGCAACATCTGGAGATAGGTTTAGAGTTAACATTTCTAGTCTGTTATGAACCTGTTCTGAAAAAAAGTCACATTGCAGATGCTGCTAGACTTAATTTTTTTTTATTCCAGCATTTCTTTTCTTTCTTTTGCACTGCCACAATTGGACTGTCTGATCTGAACCAGAACAGTGAAACTGCCATTTGAGTTGACACTCAAGTATTTGTTAATGGCCAATAATTGAGGCATTTTTTTCATAAAGATCCGTAACATCGATGGCGTGTTGCATTGAGATAAATAGCCATGAAAAGTTTGAACTCAGTGACACTGATATTGCACGATCAGTCCTCTCATTGAAAACGATGCAGACCCCTACCTCAATGTCATGATACGCTTATGATGTCGTTGGGGTTACACTCACCTAGCAAAGTGTTACCTTTCTGAGACTTTAGACTAAACTGTGAAAATATAAAATATCGTGATCATTCTAAAAGGACACACTTCTCCATGGGTTTTAGCGGGCACGAGCAAAGGCTAAGTTTATTTGACATCACCAATATTTCTGGAGAAAGTAACATAGAGCTGCCTTCGTGAAACACTTCCAATCCAACTGCTGCAGAAGTAGACACAAAGTTGTTTATAAGGGGTACAATGATTTTATTTTCAATACCTCATTATCAAGGAGCAGCAATTTAATGCCTATCCGGTATGACAAGTGACTTGAATGACAACTTTCAGAGATTGATTTTCCCTTGGTTCAATCAAGGACATCACTCATGCAGGATTCTCCCCAATTCGCATCGAGGACATTTTTGTTCAGGGTCCTTGATGCCGCAATGAGGGAAGTAACACGGGTGGCATGGGAAATTACTCTGATCTCACTTCAAATGATGTTGGAACATTGGCTGAAACAATAAAGAGCGAAAGTACAGAACACCGTGCTCACTATCCTCATAATATTCCAAAGAAATCTTTGGTATGGACTTCGGATTCTGTCAGGAGACGTTTGTCCTATTTGTGCTGAGACTCTTTGGTGTCTGGAATCCACTGCTGAGGAGGATGGCTGAGGCAGGCAACATTCCAAACTTTAGAAAACACTTGTATCAGCACCTGGTGGTGCAGCCTCAATGGGCCTTTTCTGAATTGTATGGTTCCATGTGGCAGCAGCCATGAAAGGTCTGATATATTCCGAAGTAGTAGCCAATGGCACTTGTTTGTCAGTTCCATCAACTGTGCTCAGAAAGTGTTTCTTTTTCAAAACCACATCGCTCATAAAGTGTCAGCACTTTCTCAGCCTAGGAAAGTCCAGCTACCTCTGAAAACATTCAGGATTTTTCAATAGTCAGTGCCAGATTATTCCAGCAGTTTATTGCCATTATTTTAATGAAACCAATAAAATGGGTACAGTTTTCCCTTCATTAGAATAAAGTATTTTCGCTGTTACAGTGTCATTCCTCAAAAGAAGAATCAACTCCTTCTTCCCATGTACACATTTTGAGAATGTATTTGTTTTCCTGCCAGTTCTTAATCCCCAGTCCCCTCCAGTGCTGTTTCCATAATCTGGTTCCATGTTAGTGCCACTCGAATGTGCATTTCGAAAGAGAATGTTTCTGTTTGAGCCAAGATTGTAATGCTCACAAACAGGCCATATTGACACGGAGTGAAAACATCAGCGACACAACTGTACTGCAACTGATTCCTCAGCACAGTTTCACAGTCCTCAGTTACTGCAGTCGTCTATGTTGTTATTTCAAAATATGTAGGCACCATTCAGGTTTAGCTGATGAATGGCAAACAAGAATAGTCCATCAATATTGCGAGGCAGGAATTATCTCCAACAGAAGGCAATGCAAAAGCATCCCCCTTGATATTCAATGGGATAATCAACTTCCAGTGACATATATCCTGTATGTAACTGTTCATCAGAAATTCACCAAATCATTGAGTCATAAAGTTGTGAAGAATGGAAACAGACCCTTCAGTTCACCTCGTCCATGCCAACTACATATTTCAAATAAATCTTGCCCCATTTGCCAGTAGCTGACCCATATCCCTCTAAACCCTTCCTAAACACAGACCCATCCTTTCATACATTGTAATTGTACCAAACTCTATCACTTACCCATGCAGTTCATTCCACACACGCACCACCATCTGGGTGAAAATGTTACCCCTGATGTCCCTTCTAATTTTTTTCCAGCTCACCTTAAACCCACACCATCTAATTTTGGGCTCCCCCACCCTGATGAAAACACCATTTCTCGTTACCCCATCTATTTCCCTCCTGGCTTTATAAACCTCAGTAAGGTGATCCCTCAGCCTCCAAGTCTCCAGGCAAAAGCCTAATCAGTTTCTCCCTAAAGCTCAAACCTTCCAACCCTGGCAGCATTCTTATAAAGCCCTGCCCTAATTTGATTTCCAAAATGCAGCACCCCACATTTATTCAAATTAAACTCTGTCTACCACTCCTTAGCCCACCGGCCCATCTGATCAAGATCCCATTGTGCTCTGAAGTACTGTCCACTACATTTCCAATTTGGTGAACTTCTAGCTGGAAGTTTTCAAGGTCAATTAATGCCGGTCTAGCAACATTCAAATCCCATATGAATTAAAATGCACGTCTGATTTTCTATTGATCTATTAAACTAATCATTGCCTTTGATATTGAGGGATATATTTGCAAACCTGCTCATGCATAAATTGAAAGAAAAAGTCAAATCACAATGCACGTATAGATAATAAAAGATAATGCAGCATTTAAGAAGCAACTGGAGGAGCAGTCCAAATGCCAGGGCCTAGTGGCTGTAGACTTCAAGGTAAGTGTGATTAATGTAGTTTTGTTTTTTGACTGGAATACACATGTTGAGCTGAAGGTCCTGTTTTCATGCTGATTGACTCTCTGACCTTAATTTTTGAAAACAGAAAATGCAGTCTCACAATTTTCACAGAATGTGAACATCAGGTGTTGAGGACTACAATCTCCAAGACCACATAGCATCCTGACTTGGATATATATCATTTTCCATTCACTATCACTTGCTCAGAATCCTGAACCACTCCACAAAACGTATCTGTTGGTGCCCCTGGGTTTCACCATCATATTCTGAATGGAAATTAGACAGGGGCAATAAATGCTGGTCTTGCCAATGAAACTCATATCAGCAGAACAAATAAAAATAATCTGTTCTATTTATGACATATAATCAGCCCAATCTGATAACTAAAGTAGTTTTAATGAGATTTTAACTTTGTTCTATATCTCTGGCCTTTCTGCAAAACCATGAAACTTTCCTGAGTATTTTCATAGTGCCATTTAAAAATTTATTTGGAAGTTGTACCCATCATTCTTAAAGAGAGAGCCTTCGTGGCCGTGTGAATTTTCTCACCATTTTCCGGTATCTAAACACAAGAGAAATGTAGAAACTTCGAGCAGGAGTAAGTGATTAAAAAAGTCAAACCAAATCCTCTGTGTGATTTGCTCTTGAATGATCTGGTTGTGGCCTCAAATAAACATTCCTGTCACCCCTTATAACATTAGTGTGTCATTCTTAGTCAAGTATGGACTTCAGTAAGGCATTTGATAAGGTTCCCCATGGTAGGCTCATTCAGAAGGTCAGGAGGAATGGGATACAGGGGAACTTAGCTGCTTGGATACAGAATTGGCTGGCGAACAGAAGACAGCGAGTGGTAGTAGAAGGAAAATATTCTGCCTGGAAGTCAGTGGTGAGTGGAGTTCCACAGGGCTCTGTCCTTGGACCTCTACTGTTTGTAATTTTTATTAATGACTTGGACGAGGGGATTGAAGGATGGGTCAGCAAGTTTGCAGACGACACAAAGGTCGGAGGTGTCGTTGACAATGTAGAGGGCTGTTGTAGGCTGCAGTGGGACATTGACAGGATGCAGAGATGGGCTGAGAGGTGGCAGATGGAGTTCAACCTGGATAAATGCGAGGTGATGCATTTTGGAAGGTCGAATTTGAAAGCTGAGTACAGGATTAAGGATAGGATTCTTGGCAGCGTGGAGGAACAGAGGGATCTTGGTGTGCAGATACATAGATCCATTAAAATGGCCAACCAAGTGGACAGGGTTGTTAAGAAAGCATATGGTGTTTTGGCTTTCATTACAGGGGGATTGAGTTTAAGAGTCGTGAGATCTTGTTGCAGCTCTATAAAACTTTGGTTAGACCGCACTTGGAATACTGCGTCCAGTTCTGGGCGCCCTATTATAGGAAAGATGTGGATGCTTTGGAGAGGGTTCAGAGGAGGTTTACCAGGATGCTGCCTGGACTGGAGGGCTTATCTTATGAAGAGAGGGTGACTGAGCTCGGTCTCTTTTCATTGGAGAATAGGAGGAGGAGAGGGGACCTAATTGAGGTATACAAGATAATGAGAGGCATAGATAGAGTTGATAGCCAGAGACTATTTCCCAGGGCAGAAATGGCTAGCACGAGGGGTCATAGTTTTAAGCTGGTTGGTGGAAAGTATAGAGGGGATGTCAGAGGCAGGTTCTTTACGCAGAGAGTTGTGAGAGCATGAAATGCGTTGCCAGCAGCAGTTGTGGAAGCAAGGTCATTGGGGTCGTTTAAGAGACTGCTGGACATGTATATGGTCACAGAAATTTGAGGGTGCATACATGAGGATCAATGGTCGGCACAACATTGTGGGCTGAAGGGCCTGTTCTGTGCTGTACTGTTCTATGTTCTATGTTAATCTGTCTGCCCCTCCCTTAAGAATATTCAATGTTTTCCATCTCCCTCTGGAAAGACTTCTGTAAACACACAATCCTTTGAAACAGTAAAGAAAATAAGTCACCATTGTCTGAGATATTCTCCAGTTTTACAGTTCACCCACTGGTAGTAATATCTTGCACAAATTGAAATATAGTTTCAGCATTCAACTTGAAAAGACTGCTCGGAATATTTTGGGATTAAACAAGGCCATGTGTCATTTGTCTAAAGTCCAAAAAATCCAGAGCCAGTTTGGTCATGATTTACTCCGAAGACAAATACTTCTCACAGGAATCAGTTCAATCAATTATCTCTGTGTGGCGTCCGATCATACCCACAGCTCTCTCAATGCAGTTTCACCATTACTCTGAAAATTGTCCAAAAACTGCCCTATTTCTGAAAGCATTCTGTTTTGGAATGTTTCAGCATATGCATTGTCTCCCTAAAAACCTGATGTACACGCAAAGTTTTATTTTCTAACATAGGTTTCTGGTCCCTCTCTACCTCATGTTTGCAATCTCTCATTTGAAATAATACAGATTTTCCATTCAAACCTTCAACATGTTCGAACACAGACACATTTTCCCTACTGTGCTTCATACACCAAATTTTTTTGTTCACTTGACACAGCAACATCTTTTTTGACTCATGTGTTCTTTGTATTTCCCCCTTCTAAGATTTTCAATGTTTACATTCTTCCATAATACAGTCAGAATGTATAAATTGCCTGCTTTCGGGGGTGACAATGGCCTAGTGGTATTGTCACTGGATTGTTAGTGCAGGGATCTAGGTAATGTTCTGGAGACCTGTGTAAGAATCCCACCATGGCAGCTGGTCGAATTTGAATACAACAAATATCTGGAATTAACAGTCTAATGATGACCACAAATCCATTACCGATCGCTGGAAAAGCCCATTTTTTCACTCATCCCCTTTTGGGTAAGAAACTGCCATTCTTACTTGTTCTGGCCTACATGTGACTCCAGACTGACTCTCAACTGCCCTCTGGGCAATTAGGAATGCGCAATAAATCATGGTCTAACAAGTAACACTGTCATCCTTTGAATGAACAAAAATAAAACAAAGCCCCTTGTGACAATGCTGATGTCTTGTGCAGTCCCATCACCCAAGTCCCCCTCCGCAGTGCAGAAAATAATTTTTAAAACTCAAAACAATGGTCCCCTCTCTTTACTTCTGATGTAAATGGTCATTTGTCTTTTTGTTATGAAATTGGCATGTTAATTAAGGACTGTCTGTCTGACTGTGACATTTCGATTTTGTTTACTCAAGGCAGTTAAACATCAGGAATTAGGAATGAGAATAGGCCGCCTGGATCACAGACCTGCTCTGGCAATCAACAAGACCTGATTCCGTTTTTGTATCCACATTACTGTCTTGCTCCACACCCACCATCAAGCCTTCATTAACTGAACCCCTCGACTCCCGCCACCCCAACCTTCACTGAAGTCTGAATTCCAAAGAACTTCAGATGGAACAACATTGGAACACAAGAGATAAGAGCAGAAGTAGCAATTCAAACCTTGGAATCCACTGTGATTCTTAATATGATCATAGCTAATCTTATCCTGCCTCAATTCAACTTTTCTGCCTGTTCCCCACAGCCCTTTGTCCAACTTTTCATTAGAAACACATTTCTTTATTTGTTGAAACTGTTGATTGACTTTGCCTCCACTACACTCTGGGGCAGTAAGTTCCACATTCACAACACTCTGAGAGAAGCAGTTTCATCTTATGTCAGTTTTGAACCTGCCTCTTCTCATTCTGTATCTCTGACAACTTGTTCAAGGCAATTTAGTCCCATAAGAGGACATGTTGCCAATCTCCACATTATCAACATCCTTCCGCATTTCATATACCTTAATCAGATCCTCCCTTATTATTTTGTACTCCAGCGATGTAGAAGCCCAAACTATTCAACCTCTCCTCATATGACAATTCTTCCATCCCTGGAATCAAACCACTAAACCTCTTCTGAACAGACCCAGTGCCAACCATATCCTTCATAAGTAAGGAGACCAAAACAGGTCATAATACTCCAGTCATGGCCTCAAAAAAGCCTGATTGTAACAACCCTTTTTCATTTTATAATGCAGTTCTTTTGCAATAAATGCAAGGGTATCATTTGCTTTTCTTATTGTATGCTGCATCTGCACACCTACTTTGACATTCGTACACAGAGACACCTAAATTCGTCATCATTCACACACTTTGAATCTGCTTCCACTTAAAGAAGAATTTATTCTTTAATTTTCTGTCCAAAATAGAACACCTTGCACTTATCCACATTAAACTCCATCTGCCAAATTCTGGCCCATTCTCCTAAACTCTCAATTTCCATCTGTAACAAAAACAAAGCTGCTGGAAAAGCTCAGCAGGTCTGGCAGCATCAACGGAGGGGAAAACACAGTTAACATTTTGTGTCTGCTGACCCTTCCTCCGAACCATTCTGAGGAAGAGTCACTGGAACTGAAAGGTTAACTCTGTTTTTTTCCTCCATAGGTGCTGCCAGGCCCACTGAGTTTTTCCAGCAACTTTGTTTTGTCTCCTGATTTAAAGCATCCACAGTTCTTTTGTTTCTTTTTACTTGATATTCATCTGTAAACTCTTTATCTCCCCATCACAGCCTGCATTACCAACTGTTTAAATGTCATTTGGGAATTTTGCTATCTTACATTCTGTTTCTGGTTCCCAAGAACTGAAAATTGCAGCATCTTGCTTGCTTCAGAACACCATGCAGAGAAGATCACATTTATCCTGGTGCTCTAGAACATAGATCATAGAACATTACAGTGCAGTACAGGCCCTTTGGCCCTTGATGTTGCGCCGACATGTAAAACCAAACTGAAGCCCATCTAACCTGTACTATTGCATTATCATCCATATGTTTATCCAATTACCATTTAAATGCCCTTAAAATTGGCGAGTCTACTGCTGTCGCAGGCCGACGTTCCACACCCTTACTACTCTCTGAGTAAAGAACTTACCTCTGACATCTGTCTTATATCTATCACCCCTCAGTTTAAAACAATGCCCCCTCATGCTAACCATCCCCATGCGAGGAAAAAGGCTCTCACTGTCCACCCTATCTAATCCCCTGATTATCTTTTATGTCCCTATTAGGTCACCTCTTAACCTTCTTTTCTCGCATGCAAAGAGCCTCAAGTCCCTCAGCCTTTTGTCGTAAGGCCTTCCCTCCATACCAGGCAACACCCCGGTAAATCTCCTCTGCACACTTTCCAATGCTTCCACATCCTTCCTATAATGTGGCGACCAGAATTGTGTGCAATACTCCAAGTGCGGCCGCACCAGAGTTTTGTACAGCTTCAGCATGACGACATGGCTCCAAAGCTCAAACTACTACCAATAAAACCTAACACCCTGTACTTCACAACCCTATCAACCTAGGTGGCAACTTCCTGGGATCTATGCACATGGACACCGAGATCTCTCTGCTCATTCACACGACCAAAAATCTTACCATTAGCCCAGTACTCTGTATTCCTGTTACTTCTTCGAAAATGAATTATGTCACACTTATCTGCATTGAAATCGATTTGCCACCTCTCAGCCCATCTCTGCAGCTTATCTATGTCCCTCTGTAACCTGCAACATGCTCCTGCACTATCCACAACTCCACCGACTTTAGTGTTAAACGCAAATTTACCCCATTTGTCTATGCCCTCATCCAGCTCTGTTATAAAAATGACAAACAGCATTGGCCCTAAAACAGATGCTCGCAGCACACCACTAGTAGCTGAACTCCAGGATGTACATTTCCCATCAACCACCACCTTCTGTCTTCTTAAAGCTATCCAATTTTTAATCCAAACCGGTAAATCACCCTCAATCCCGTGCCTCAGTATTTTCTACAATAGCCTACCGTGGGGAACCTGATCAAACGCTTCACTGAAATCCATATATGCCGTATCAACTGCTTTATCCTCATCCACCTGTTCGGTCACCTTCTCAAGGAACTCAATAAGGTTTTGAGGCACGACCTAACCTTCACACAACCATGTTGACTACCCCTAATCAAATTATTCCTTTCTGGATGATTATAAATCCTATCTCTTATAATCTTTTCCAACACTTTACCCACAACCAAAGTAAGGCTCACTGGTCTATAATTACCA